>NC_050581.1:147897622-148201084 GCF_011100635.1 Trichosurus vulpecula
TTTTTGCTTGTCTAACACATTTTTGACATATTGATGTAACAACAATTAGGCTAGCAGCCACTGTTGAGGTATAAGACCCAATAAGACCAGCAACAAGAGCTGCCAGCACAGGTTCTTTTGATCTGCTTTTCTAAGGAAAGCCCCTTTAAGGGGTCAACAACCTCAATTTAATCAAGCATACATATATCATTCACTTAGTTCAGGGGAAAAAGCCAGCACCCTGAACTTCAGAGCAAATACAAACAAATTACAAACATACATCATGTAAACAGAGCAAATAAACACAGATCAATAGATAGGCCTCTTATCTGTCTGACCAAATCACAATAATTACCAGAGAAGAGCCAACGGGTCTGGGTTAGCAAAACCAGGGGGCAGTTACAGCAGCTTGCCCAGAGTCTCAACACTCCTTCCATGAGTGAGCCCCAAAGGCAAAACGCCAACCTCTGAGTTTATATACCCTGTTCAAGGTCTAAGGGCGTCACAACATGTGACTCAAATCCATGTAAACTAAGCTTTCCCTTGAGGTAAGCAGGTCATCAAAGACTCCTGATTTAATAATAATAATTTTAAAAAGGTCTCATCAAGGGCACTTGATTAAATAAGTGCTCCAAAAGAGAAAACAGTAAAAAAAAAAGTCCCACCTTAATTACTGTAACAATTGATTATCCTAAAATGCCCAGATCTTTCATAATTTCTGTCTAGTCATGCTTCCCCTATTTTGAATCTGTAAAACTGATTTTTTGAACCCAAGTATTAGACTTTACATTTATCTTATTATCTATCATTAGACTTTACACTATTATTATTTCTTCTTAAGAAGCAATCCTGAGAACCAGGATGACTTAGTGAACAGAGAGTTCACCTCAGAGTCAGAAGGAGCTGGGTTCATTTCCTGCCTCTGATAAAATGCTGGTTGTGTGACCCTGGGCAAGTCACTTAGCCTCTTAGTACTTCAGTCAACTCTCACAGACTGTAAGTTGCAGATTAGATTCCAGTGTGCATTGGTGGAGGGAATTTTCTCCCTGGAAGTTCCTTATACTAATGAAATCACAGGTGTGATAAAAAAAATTGTCATAAAGTTTTGTCCAATGCTCTATCCCAGGGATTGGCAAACCAAAGCCTTTGGGCCAAATCTGGCCTGCCACCTGCTTTCCTATAGCCCACAAGCTAAGCATGGTTTGTGCATTTTACAAGACTTCCTGAATGAAGGTGATCCTGGGCAATATGCTGAATCCTACTTGGACCCATCATGGAATCTTTAGGTTGTCCTTTCAGATCACTTGCAATGATAATTGTGTTGGGGATGGTGTTCCATAGTTCATGGTTCTAGAACATCTCCAGGAGGTGGGAAAAGATCTTTTTATGGTAGTGAACAGTGATTCATCTTTCTTTGTATCCCTGGTGCTTAGCAGTTCCTGGTCCATAAAAGTGCTGAATAAATGATTGATGACTGACTTTAAAATGCACTCCAACTCAGTCTCTTCTCTTTGAGAGGCTGCATGGGCTCTGGAGTGAGGAAGACCTGGGTTTGATTTCTACCTCAGACACTCACTGTGTCACCCTGAGAAAGTTGTGTCAGCCTCAGTTTCCTCATATATAAAATGAAGGTGTTGGACTCAATGACCTTTAAGTTCCCAACCAGCTCTGAGTCTATGATCTATCTCTATTTACATCCTCCCTAATCAATTCTGGGCCCAGCTCATTTTCCATCTGTAATACTTGCCCAAAGTATGTGTATTGATAGACTAACTGCTTCTCCAGCTACTTGTTATAATCTGGGAAATATTCATTCTTCATCCACTTTGAATTTCTAGTGTGGATGGCTAGGCTGGTCTTTTCTCAATGAACATTGGTTTTATTGAGATGACCCATTATGTTTCAGGGATCCAGATAATCAGCACAGCACTGTTTGCAAACAGACGTATTTGCAAAACCTCCCCATCAACAGGGAATTTCTTTTCCATTTGTACTTTTTAAGATAGGCAAGCTGGTAGTCCTGAAGTAATCTCATATTTAGCCCTTCTGTTGACAGCGTCATGAGGGAAAAGTCATGAGGTGCCCCCGAATCTCCTCCCTTACCTTTTCAGATAGAATGGGGGGTAAGTGAACAGAGCTGTGTTCAAGTATCGTGGCGTTCAGTAACCCAAAGCAGCCAGTCTGTGGCTGGGTTGCTAGAGCCTCCTGAGATGTTGGGTTGGGTCCTATTTTCCCACAGAGCTCCTCCCTCGTTGGCAAGAGCAGAAACTTGCTCTTAGCAGTAGCTCGATAAACAAGCTTGTGTTACTGGTTACTGCTAAGTTCCCAAACATTCCTCTCTGCCCAGTGGGGCTGTGGTGACTGAGGACTCTGTCACAAGGCCATTCCTGGCTCCACTTTCTAAACAGAGGAAGAACCATGGCAGGACTTTTGTTGTGCTCCCTGGGGGCCATCCTGCTGCAAACGATGGAAAATATTGTGAGAGCCAGTGAATCTGATCAGGCTGTTTGCCAACTGGAAGGCAAGGGAGACTTCAACTCAGCTGCCTGCAGGAGTTAGCAAGAATAAAAATGAAACATGGCCTTCCCTCAGGAAGCTTATATATTACTGGGGAGACCTGCACAAATAAGTACAAAGTATACGAGAAATTAAGTACAAAGTATACGAGAAATTAAGTACAAAGTATAAGAGAAATAAGTATGAGATAATTTTGGTGGGGGGGAGACATTTGAAGTTGGGAGATCAGGAAAAACTTCATGCTGAATATATCACCTGAGTGGAATTTTTAAGGAGAAAAGGAATATATAAGTGAGAGCCCACTCCACTCAATGCAGAGAAAGACAGGACACTGATTTCACTCACATGAGGCTAAAGACTGTCATCTCCAAAATGGAACTCCGAAATGGAAGGAACAGAAAAAAGTGATCCAGAAAAATTACCAGGGAGCCTTGGCATGATAATCTAGGACTCCTGGGATCCTGCTTTTGCAACAGGTGTCTTGGTTGCTGTGATCAAAGTAACCCAGATGATTTTATAAGGAGAGGAGTCTCTCCTCTCAGGCTGGACTCATTGAGGGAGTCAGAGTCTAACTGGGAATGTTCCAAGCATGAGGGGTGTTCAGACTAGAGGTTGGGGAGGAAGGGTGAGGTTACCAGGTAGGAAGAGGCATGATCAGGCAATAGACTGAAAGACTGAGAAAAATAAAACCAAAAGAGCCAGAAATTTTTCCCAATTACATCTAGGCTCTAAAATGACTCTGGGGCTTACTGCCTGCTCAAATGGCTGGTTCTGTTTTTGAAGTTTTCAGCCTTAGGCAATTCTTCCTTATTCTGGATTACACTTAATTATTCTTCACCTAGGGTGTCCAAGGAAAAAGTGAGGATGACTCAGGACCTGATAACAGCTTCCACCCTATGCCCTAGGGTCAAAGGTTTTAGGCAGCAGCCTCCTGGCATGGGGTCAGGTCTGTTGCTGGGTTGATGGTACAATAAGCACCTAAAGCCAACCGATCCCTTAGAAAAATCCTCCTCTATTTGCTCACAGATGCTTGAAATCCCTTGCACAGGCAACAGGGCCTTTCCTTCCTCCCAGGATCAGAGATGAGGCTGAGAATTCCTGTTCTCCTGGGAGAGGGGCAGATCACAACCCCTCCATCCTCTTGTCTTTCCATAAATTCTTCATAGGGAATTCATGCAGTGCTCTAGAGGACTTCCTCTGGGTCTTCCAATAATCGACAATTATGGGGCAAAAGTCTACCAAGCACTTGACTTTGCATCATCTCATTTTAGCTTCACAACAATCCTATGAGGTAGGTGCTGCCAATATTGGTATCCCCACTTTACAGATGAGAAACTGAGACTCAGAGAGTGACTCACTCAGTTACACAGTTGATGGGCATTGAGAAGTGGGATTCAGATGCGGGTCTTCCCAATCCTGAGTCCAATATTGGTCCTTTTATAAATGGCTGACGTTATAGCCTTTTCTGAGAGTAGATTCAGGGTGTGGGGGGAAGGAGGGAAAAGATGTAAGGCAGAGAGTATCTGGAAGGAGCATGTAGGCATGACGGAACCTAGGCCACAAAGGGAATAAGTGTCAGAGGTGGAGTTTGAACCGGGGTCTTCTGATGCTGCGATCAGTGCTCTTTCTACCATACTGAGCAGCTTGGGAAGGGCAGATACAACCACCGAAGACAAATCTCCCAGGTTTGAATACTTTGCAAACTGTGGTCCTGGGTTATGGGCCAGAGCCTTTGTTTGCCTGTTGCCCTCAGGCTAGGTGACTTGGCCACAGTTCTCCTCACCCTGCAAATAATCCGGACTTTCCACATGCCTCTGCAGTCTGCAGCTAATCCTTGAGCTGAATTTTCACCCTATCTGATCCAGCTTGTGCCAGGGCGGATGGCCCCCAAGGCTGCCGTTCTCGATGATGATGCAGAAAACACTTACACACACATACACACGCACACTCTCTCTCTCACACACACACACACACACACACTCTCACACTCACACTCACACACTCACACACTCACACACTCACACACTCACACACTCACACACCCACACACTCACCCACTGGGCCGGAAGGCAGGTTTATGGGATCTGCCTTAAGAGCAAGTGGGTTTCCTCTTCATGAAGTTTTTCAGTCAACACAGGGATGATCTCTTATTGGTGGTGTGATGGAGGGGATTCTTGCTCAGGTTCACACTGGGCTAGATGGCTTCTGAAATCTCTTTCTACTCAGAGACTCTGTACTTCTAGCTGGGACAGGGATGGCAGTGTCCTTTGGGGACTTTGGGGAAGGAATTATAGCTTAAAAAGTAGAATTATAGACCTTGAGATCCGAGAGGAACCGAGGGCCACAGAGTCACACAGCAAGTAAGTGGCAGAAGTGGGGCCAGAGCCCAGATCTTCTGGTGTCTGATCCACCGGTTCTTCTGAGTGGAACAGTAGCCTCAAGAGAGCGTTCCCTTAGGTATTTCAACACTTTCCGTTATGGACAGAACCAGGAAGTAGAGTTTGAGAGGAGAGTAGGTAGATACAGGATACAGGGTGCAGTAACAGTAAAGAGAAGGAAGACTTGACCTTATAGTCATCGATTTGGAAAAAGGAGAGTCCTTACTGCTCATCTAATCCAGTGATTCTCCAACATTTTGTGCTCATGCTCCATGTTTCTTTACCATGAGTTATCCCATTATAGATGTTACCCTTGTGGACAGAGGGAGAGATGTTGGCTAGATATTAACAGAGTCAAATGGATACGAAATTGGTTGAATGAGAGAACCCCCAAAGCAGTTATTAATGGTTCAATTGTACCTTAGAAGGAAGATGCTAGTAAAATCCCCTAAGAATCTTCTGTGGGCCTTGACTCCATGCTGTTCAACATTTTCATCAATTATTTGGATGAAGTTATAGCAGATATGCCCATCAGAGTTGTAGATAACATAAGTCAAAGAAGGATATGTTGGATGACAGGCTCCAGATCCCCAAAATATTTCATCGAGCTAGAATGATGGGCTGACTAGAATGAGACGACATTTTCTTCTTCTTTTTTTGAGGGGGGAAGGCAGGGTAATTGGGGTTAAGTGACTTGCCCAAGGTCACACAGCTAGTAAGTGTATCAAGTGTCTGAGGTCAGTTTGAACTCAGGTCCTCCTGACTCCAGGGCTGATGCTCTACTTACTGTGCCACCTATCGGCCAGGAGATGACATTTAATAGGGAGAAGTGTAATGTTTTACACTTGGGTACAAAAAACACACTTTGCCAGTACAGTTTGTCTGAAAAATATCTGGGGTTTTAAGTGGACGGAGTCAACAGTGTATTATGGTGATTAAAAAAAAGCTCATGTTGTCCTGGGCTACATTACAGGACATATAACGTCCTGAAGGAGGGAGACAATAGTCTTATTCTGGCCAGACCACATAGGGAGTACCATGTTTAGTTCAGGGTACCATATTTTAGGAAGGACGGAGGTAAAGGAAGAAAGGAGGGAGGAAGGAAAGAACAAAGAAAAGAAAAAAGGAAGGAAGAAGGGAGGAAGAGAGGAAAGGAAGAAGGAAAGGAAATAAGCACTTATTAAGTGCCCACTACAAGCAAGGCCCTGTGCTAAGTACTTTACAAATATTATCTCATTTAATCCTGACAACCCTGATAGGTAGGTACTATTACCATCCCCATTTTGCAGTTGAGGAAACTAAAGAAGACAGATTACGTGACTTGCCCAGGGCCACACAGCTAATTGGTGTCTGAGGCCAGATTTGAATTCCTGAATCCAGGCCCAGTGCTCTATTCATGCATGCCATCTAGCTGCCTCAAGGCCATAGACAGGAACAAAAACAAAATACATACAGAAGAAGATGACTGTTCATTGAATGAATGAATAGAAACCATGTCATGGTTCTGTTGAAAGAAGTGGGGATGCTCAGCCTGGAGAAGAAGAAAGACTTAATGACAGATGTTTTGGGGTATTTGAAAGACTGTCATGTGGAGAAAGGATTAGACGTGCTCTTCTTAATCTCAAAAGCTGGACAGGAAGTTGCAGAGGGGCAGATTTAGTCCTGATATATGGAAACTCTACCCAACAGAAATTTCCAAGAGTGGAATGGTCTGCTTTGGGAGGCAGTAGGTCCCCCTCCCTGGGAATCTTTCTTCAACAAAGTCTTGTGACCAAGGTTCTAAATGTGACTCTGGGTCAGAAACAGATATCAGGTTAAACGGCCTCTGAGGCTCTTCTAACTCTGTGATTTGGTAAAGCGGTTTCTGCTTTCTAAGCCTCAGTTTTCCTCTTCTGTAAAAACAAAGGAGTTGAACTGGATGACCCTAAGTCTCCTTCCAAGTCTAAAATCCTACAATGTTCTAGCTTGCATGAGGTCACAGAAATAGTAGTAAGTGCCAAAACTGGCACCAGAATTTCTGCCTTGAAGTCTGGTGTTTTTTCTTCCATAAAGGGTCAAAATTTAGTGTCCAATAAAATTCACACATTAATCTAATGCATCCTGTTCAGCTTCTAACTAGAGATATCTAAGTCCTCAACAGAAAAGAGATGAGAACTTACAAGGGTCATTTTTCATATCCTTTGTCTCTAAACCACATCCAGCCTTCAAATTCTCCTTGTCTGATAATTACTGAAAAATCTCTTCCTCAGCTGATAAAGGAATTCTGGTGTTCCTAATGAGACTCCCTTCTAGTCTCTTTGAATTGGTGATAGGAAGAGAAGTCTTGCTCATGTAGCTACAACTTTAATGGGCTTAGTTGGATTTTGTCCAGAGGGGATGATGGGTCCTCGGGGGATGGAGATCTCCCCAACCCTAAAGGTCTTCAGCCATAGGTTGGATCACCACTTGTTGAGTGTTGGGGTTGAACCAGAAGAGCAGATTTAAGTAGCAAAGACATGTGGGGACCACTGAAGCCACCAAAGTCCCTTCTTCCAGCTTGGAGTTCCTATGATTTGAAACAGAGGCTGTTGGTATTTTTATTAGAACTTTCCTGAAATGTTCTGGCTGGAGCTAGAGGCTAAAGGGGTGAGTGGTTTTATTTTATTACTTAACTGCTTAATGACTGTAAGGTGGTTATTTTTAATTACTTAATGGATGCTTTGGTTTGCTTTCATCTTGTGATTTTAAATATGGTGGTTTTCCTTCCAGAAGATGGTCTTTTATTTTATTGGAAACACTTATAAATGTTGGTAAGGATCTAATGACCTTGTGGCTCCTTTAGCCTGGGGTTTGCTTTGCTTTTCCACGTATGAAAGGGAGTCAACCTTTTTAAAGGAGTTTCCTAGACCAGTTCAAAGTTAGAATGCTACAATTCAAAGCTGGAAGAGATTGTCTAATCCAGCCCCTTCATTTTACAGAGGGAGAAGTTGAGGCCCAGAGAAAGGAGGAATTTGCTCAAGATTACACACCTAGGTAATGGCAGAGCTGAGACTAGAAGCCAAATCGTCTGACTTTGTTCTCTGCTCGTTCCGCCATACTTTTTCCTGGCAGAGGGAACTTTGTCCATTGGGAACTTAACTAGGTCATTGAATGAATGGAGTGAATGAATGAATGAGCAATCTAGAGCTCTTTCCAATCTACAACAATTCAACAACAAAATGCATTTATTAAACACTTTGTTCCAGGTGCCATGTTGGGTGGAAAGACAAAGAAAAGAATGAAAAAGTTCCTTTCTTCAGAGAGCTTACATTCTATTTGGAGGATACAACATGGTTACAAATAAATAAATACAAAATATATACAAAACAGTGTCCCTGGGTAACAAGGATACAGCACTAACCACTGGAGTGACTGGGAAGGGCGTTTTATAGAGAGCATCATTTAAGCTGAGTGTTGAAGGAAGCTTGGGATCCTAAGAGGTGAAGGTGTCGGGGAGAACATTGGAGGTAGTGGAGGCAGCAGGTGAAAAGGCAGGAGCCCAAGGAGGCTATTTGGGTGGAAATGCAGAATGTATGAAAAGGACTAAGGTGAAATCAGTCTGGAAAGATTGGTTCTCTGCACACATCACTCAGTTGGTCTTTACAACAGCCTTGTAAGGCAGGTTGTAGAGGCATTATTTTCCCCATTTTACAGGCGGAGAAACTGAGGTCCTGAAGAGCTACTGCTTAAATAGCAAAAAGATCAGATATTTGAAGCCAGAAGGGAGCTCAGACCATCTGGTTGAAATCTCTCATTTTGCAGATGAGGACACTGAGATCCACATAGGTTATATAATTTGTCCAAGATCACACCAGTAATAAGTGTAAGAAGTTCTCTCTCTCTCTCTCTCTCTCTCTCTCTCTCTCTCTCTCTCTCTCTCTCTCTCTCTCTCTCCCCCGCTCCCCCTCTTCTCTTCTATCTTTCTAACTATTTTTCTATCTATCCTTCTATCTCTAGCATCTCTCTAGCATCTCTAGCTAACATCTATGTATCTCTATCAATCTATGATAATAGAGGATAATCTCTCTGTCTGTGTGTCTCTCACCTTCCCTACACACACACACACACAGACACACACACACACACAGACACACACACACGCACGCACACGCATGCACGCACGCACGCGCGCACATACACACGTGTATGTGTATATATAGTGTTCCCAAAGCCTTAGTGATTTGCCCAGTATCACACAGTCAGTTGGTGTCAAAGGCAGGACTGACCCTGACATAAATGGCTGGCCCATTTGTGGCTAACAGCTTTACAAAATGATCCCGTGGTCTCAACACAGGCAACCTGAATCGACAGCAGTTGACTGGTCTGGAAAAACCTTCATCTGAACCTGGAGTGCCAGAGGAGAATGTCAAACATTCTGGCAGCCTGGCCATGGTCATGGCAAACCAAGGCAACATCCCCACAAGGGCAGGAGGTGAAATCCAAGGTCAGCCATTAGCCCTTTGGCTGCCACAGAATTATTTACTCTCCTGGGAGTGATTCTTCTGTAAAAGCTTCCCTGGAGATCTCAGACATGCACTTGGGAATCAGCATACTTGGGATCTTAGTTGCATCTTTTGTGGCTTTAGTTGTGTGACCTTGCTCCTCACTCCCCCCCCCCACCCCAGAGGAATTGAGGACAATAAACCTCTTCCTCCCTCTCCCTCTTTCCCTTTCCCTCTCTCCACACATGGACAGATGGTTCCCCGACCATCCTCCTCAACCCCTTCCCACCACAACCTTGGAAATCAGTTGTCAGTCTGGACAACTAGAAGTCTCATATGAGGTGCTGCTTTCTGAGGCAAGGGATTGATTCCAAAGCCTAAAGGAATTTGTGGGAGAGTGTCCCCCCATGTCTCTCCCATTTATGTCTGCTCCTCTAGCAGGGTATGTTGGATTATAAAAAGCCTCTTTCCCTAAGGATAAAGTCAAGACTCCTAAGTCTGACATTCGAGGTCTTCCCCAATCTGGCCTCATCTTACCTACCTTTCCCACTTTCTCTCACATTGCTTACCTTCAGGTAAACTCAGTTCTGGACAGATTCCTCCACCCCCTTTCTCTCGTATGCACCATGCTTAGTTAGACCTCTGAATTTCCTTACTATTCCCTTACCTGAAGTGTCATGCCCCTTCCTGAGATGTGTATCACTTCTGCCATGGCAATTGGATTAATTTCTACCCATCTTTTTAAAGCTCAGCTCAAGGCTTCACCTTCTATTTGAAGCGTTCTCTGGCCAGTCAATTCTATGATGATTTCTGTGTCTGCCAACCTCCGATAGTTCTGAATGTTCAGAGCCTTGTTGGACACTTAGCATACAGTGCCTCATATTACTAGTTTCCCACATGGGTATGTCCGGAGCTATAATGAGGAATTCTTTTATCTGGGGGAAAATAAGTTGAAAGAGGCTAGGTGGCAGTGGTGGCAGCACAATTGACAATGAAAGAGATGATGGTCAAAGAACAATCTTGTTGGGGGTGCAGTTGTCCTGGGACAGTGAGGCATGTAGTTGATACTCAAAATACCGAATTATTATATTTATATTAGAACATAGAATGTCGAGCTTGAAGGAGACATAGAACCTAGAATGTCAGAGTTGGAACAGACCTTGGAACCTAGAATGTTGGCACTGAAAGAGACCTCAAAACCTATAGTGTCAGAGCTGGAAGGGACCTTAAACCTAGAATGTCAGAGCTGGAAGGGAACTTGGAACCTAGAATTTCAGGGCTGGAAGGTACCTTGGAACCTGGAATGTCAGAACTAAAAGTGACCTTAGAACCTAGAAGGTCAGAGCTGAAAGGGGCCTTAGGACTTAGAAGGTCAGAGCTGGAAGGGGACATAGAACCCAGAATGTCAGATTTCAAGTATCTAACTCTACTTCAATACTTGCTAGCTAGGTGGCCTTGGGTAAGTGCTTTCTCCCCTCTGGGCCTCTGTTTGCTAATCTGTAAAATGAGGTGGGTTAGACCAGCTGCCTTCTGGTTCTATATATATAGTTCTAATATTCTACATACTTCAATGACATGGCTTGCTTATTCGGAGGATTGCTTTCCACCATCAATGACAGTTCCCCTACCAGTGTACAGAAATTCATTTTATATTAAATACTGCCCTCTGCAGGCTTAGCTTTTAATAAATAGGCATGGGGTTCAGACCTGTGATTTCATTGTTATAGGGAACTCCTGGATGACGAAACTCCCTCCACCCAGGCAGGTCACCACCTCCACTCTCAGGTGTGGTCTTGGAGAGTTGCCTAGAGCACTGAAGATGATTAAGTGACTTGCTCTGGATCACTCAGCTAGCCTGTGTCAGAGGCAGGATTTGAACTCAGGTCTTCTGGCCCTGAGGCTGGCTCTCTATCCATTTTGACATGCTGCCCCCCTCCCCCTCTCCCTCCCTCTTCCCCTCCCCCTTCCTTCTCCCTCTCCCCCTCCCCCCTCCTCCCTCTCCATGTGTCTGTCTCTCTCTCTCTCTCTCTCTCTCTCTCTCTCTCTCTCTATATATATATATATATATATATATATATATATATATATATATATATATATATATATATGTATGTATATCTCCTTTCTCCTCCTGCCTTCTGGAATCCTTTCTCTTCCTTTTCCAAACCTTGATGCCATCTCCTTCATGAAGTCTTTCCTTATAGCACCTTGTCTGGATCTCTCCTTTGCTTAGTCGAAGTTAGGACTAGATTCAGGTATTAAAAGGGCTAGTTCTGTTCTACTTAGTCTCAGAGGGAAGGAAGGGAGGAAAAAAGAAACAAGTATTTATTAAGCACCTACCATGTTCCAGTCCCCCTTTACAAATATTGTCTTACTTGGTCCTCACAACAACCCAGAGGAGTATGTGCCATTATGAACCTCATCTTATAGATAAAGGACATTGAGGCAGGTAAAGGTTAAGAGCCTCGCCTAGGGTTACACAGCTAGTAAGTTTGTGAGATCAGATTTGAACTCAGATCTTCTGGAGTCCAGGCCCATTTGTCTATCCATTGTGCCTCCTAGCATACCTTAGAGGGATATGACTAGGAGCAAAGGGTAGACGGTGAAAAGAAGTAGATTTATATCTGATGTAAGGAAAGCATTCCATTCCATTGTGTTACTTGTATATGTGTCTTATTCACTCTGTTAAAGTGGAAACTTCTTAATGACAGGAACTGGGTCATTTTTAAACCTGGTATCCCTAGTGCTTAGGCACATGACTTGCACATATAAATATGTCATTAATAAATATCTTGAAATAGGGGCAGCTAGGTGGTGCAGTGGATAGAGTGCTGGCCCTAGAGTCAGGAGGACCTGAGTTCAGATCCAGCCTCAGATACTTATTAGCTGTGTGACTCTGGGCAAGTCACTTAACCCTAGTCAGAAGGAAGGAAGGAAGGAAGAAAGAAAGAAAGAAAGAAAGAAAGAAAGAAAGAAAGAAAGAAAGAAAGAAAGAAAGAAAGAAAGAAAGAAAGAAAGAAAAAGAAATGAAGGAAGAAATTGAAACTATCAGTTGAATTCATAACAGCAACATTCTACACTTGCAGAGTGCTTTATATTTGGATCTTTGAATGTCAACTTGAAGGGGCTTTGGAGATCATCCAAGTCAACACTTTTCTCCATGACTTGATTGAAAGGGTGGATGACGTGCTTCTCAAACTTGCAGATGGCCCAAAGCTGGGAGGGAAAGCCAACAAGGAACACGTCCCATTCAGTATCTAAAAATATCTCACCAGGCTAGAACAGTGGGACAAATTGTATAAGATGAACCTGGGTAGTGCGAAATGTAAAGTTCTCCATGGGGAAGTCCTGGTGGGGAGATTCTCTTTCCCAGTGCAGATTGGCACTTCCACTGTAATTCATAGTTTTAACGTATTGCCCGGAGCATTGAGAGGATTAAGTGACTTGCTCTAGAATGACCCAGCTTGTTTTAATGCAAGTCAACAAAGTGAAGTGGCAGCCTAAGAGGTTAGTGCTTTTTTTGCTTTTGCTTTTTCTTGTCTGCATTAATCAAGGCATACAGCCCAAAATAAGGGAGGTAACAGTCCCGCTCTTCTGTATTCTGGGATGAGTCCTGTGTTCAGTTCTGGGTACCACCTTTCAGAAAAGACAGACAAACAGTCATGGTCAGAAGAAGACAGTCAAGATGGTAAAAAGAACCAAGTATGGTACATAAGAATTAGCTGAAGGAACTTGGAATATTTAGCAGGGAGGAAGAAAGATAATTGTCTCCAAATGTTTAGAGGCTGGTCTTAAGGAAGAAGAATAGATTTATTCTATTTGTTCTGAGAGGGTGTGACTATGAGCAAGGGGTAAAGTTGAAGAGAAATTGATTTAGATTTGATAAGAGGAAAAACTTCCTGACCATTAAAACAGTCTGGAAGAGGAATGGAGGGTAGCCCATTGGGTTTCCCCATCATTGCTGCTCTTAGAACTAAAACTAGATGATGAGTTATTGTGGTTGTTGTAGAAAGGATTCTTGGGTTAGGTTGGAACAGCCTATGCAGTCTCTTCTAATGCTAGGATTCTGGGATAGTTCCAACCCCCTTTGTTTTCTGGATAAGGAAGCTGACAAATGAAATTATTTGTTCAAAGTCACACAGAGAATCAGAGACATTGAAGTCTGTGGGCAAGTCTTTCACCTCCAAACCTTTGCCAGAGGGAAGTCTTCCCTTGTTGGGATAGTCCACTGAATGCTGGCATGTGAGCGAGAATCCCAAAACTACAAACGGCGATCATTCTCTGAGAGCTCAATGCAGACCTTGGCCTCTCCCCTGCAATGACAGTCTCATCTTCTTGGTAATAGGTACATGGGACGTGTGTGTGCAGACATCACACAGCAGGTCTACACTGTGAGAAGTGTTTGCCACTGTACAATGACCAGCCATGGAGACCAGGAGATGGGAAGACTAGCCAGCCCAATGAGTGCAAAAGTAAGTGGCTGGGGATGGAAACCTGAAAGGGTCCTGGGTCTCAGATGGTCTCATGCCCGAGTATATGAGGAAGTATATAATTCAATCAAAACTCTCATCATGGGATGTTTTGACATCCATTTTGATACTTTCCTATCTGTCATTTTAGTCCTTTCCCTGTTATTTTGGCTAACCTCCTTTACTTCAAATTACCTTTGTTAGTCACAAGAACGAACCCCAAAATCTGAAATAGTTTTGAAAATAAATTTGTTAGGGTGCTTGATAAGGAGAATGAACAAGGAAGGGTGTGGCTCCCCATCATTTAGGTTCTGGAAGGCTTTATATTATATAGGTTTTAGACTAGGGTACCCACACACAAACCATGTGTACTCAGTTAAACAAGTTTTTAGAGAGGGCAGCTTGAAAGCAAGGTCAATTGAGATGTATATCAGTAAACATAAACATTCAGTAAAATTTAGGTGAAGTCACAACATAAGGGAAGCTCAAAACACAAGCTTGAGCGGACCTAAAACAAGGCCTGAATGAGGAATCCCAAAACATAAATCTTTTGGGTAAATCCAGGACCTGAGGGAACCCAAAATTCCTTAGAAAGTTACTGAGGTCAGAGCGATATTCTGCGTTCAAACAATCTCTAATCACATAAAGTTAGATTTAAATAGTAATTACTTATATTATTAATAATAATTAATAATATTATTAATAATAAGTTTTCTAAATAATATAATAAAGCATGTCCCATACCATCTTGTATTTCAATCTTAAAGGGCCTTCCTCCTTCTTAGCTGACTGCCAGCTAATCCTTATAGAGGCATAAATGATAATATCCTAAGGTAATCACCCTCACAGACATATTTGCAGTACCTGTGGGGATGGATGCTGGGAGACCAAAACACCTGCCAGGCCCAAAGGAATGAGTTCTCCTAAGGAGGAATGTCTCCTTGCTGTACCCCCTTCGAAGCTTAACTCTGCTTATTTATGAAACACTTCTTGACTACACCCACTGCAAAGTTACCTTTCACTTTATTTTCCATTCCCTCTTCACACATATTGTGATGTATAAAAAGTTCAAGAGACATAGTTTTGGGGTAATTAATCATTTTATTAATCATGCTAGCATATAATTAATAAAAGGGATTGGTGACACTCTCAAATGCTAAAGACCCCTCATGGAACCCATGCTATGTTTAAATGGCCTTGGAAGAGTGGGTATTCCTGAGAGTGGAAATCAACTCTGATTAATTAACAATTAAAGAGAGAATGAATATTATGAGAGGTGGACCTATTCTAATGAGGAGCTAGGGTACCCGACTCTGATCACTCAGTCTTGGTCAAAGAGACATCTATGTTCATATCACCTGCTTGATAAAAGGGAGAATCCAAATTTTCCTAGACCTGTCTGAGTAAAAACACAATGAGTCGGAATCCATCAATTCACCTAAACTAAAATTTCTTTACCTCTTGAACAGATCTGAATTTTCCCTCTTGGTATTAGCGCTATACGTCGAAGGCTGCCTGGATAACCTACGGGGGCTGATTTCTGAATGAGGAAGTAGAACGTGGGGAAAACCTTGGTCCTAATTCAATGATGTTATTAATACAAGAAAGAATAATTTCTCTCAATAGTCTTCAGAGCAGGGAACGGTAGTGTCTTTTCTCCTCCTGTTTACTTGGCAGCGTAGCCTAGCACAAGAGAGATGACACATCTAGGCTTCCAGCAAAGACTTATTGAATCAAATGCAGGGCTGGCTCTGAGTTCAGATCATGTGAGACATGTAAAGTGTTTTGCAAATCTTAAACCACTAGCTCAGTTTTAGTTACTGTTATAATTCATGCCAAAATCCTATAAGAAGATGAATGCCAGGATGTTCAGGGTACAGAGATCCCTTTTTGGCTGTCAAAGCTATCTGTCCCTGGGGTAGAACCAGATGGGGTCCTCACTTTGAGGGACTTGGAAATGTTTGATTGAATAAATGGCCAGAGCTGCTCAGTGACACAAGGAGGAAGCAGGAGGGAGAAGATGAGGATGAGGATGGAGGAAGGACCTGAGGCTCACATGCAGATAGTCAGCAAGCAAAAGAGCAGGATGGTTGCACACAATTCTCATTGTGTGACTTCTTTCCACCTTCAAGGAACCTGACTTCACCTAGATATAGATGCTTTGGGGAGAGCAGTGGGAGGTAGACCCATGTGATAGGACCTGCCTAAGGGCCCATGAGACTGCTGGGGATAAGGGCACAAAGCTGGGGAAGGAGATCTAGAGGCTGTGGCCAGGCCCCAGCGGTCTGTGCAGTTGGGTGAATGGGGATTGCCCTCCATGCAGAGTGCCGTTGTCACAACCATGCTGATAGCTGCCACTTTGATGGGAGTGTCTGGCTGAACTCTGGGAAGCGCACAGGGGGCATCTGTGACAACTGCCAGCACCACACCGAAGGTCGTCACTGCCAGAAGTGCAAGTCAGGGTTTTATCGGGACTGGAGCAAGCCTATGTCTTCCCCAGAAGCCTGTAAACGTGAGTATCTCTCTGCTGGGCATCACAGCCTGGAGCTTTGGGGTAGGGGAGGGGGCTATAGAGTGAGGCCCAGAGCCTTCTTAGAGAATGCTGGAATCTTAGGACATCAGAGATGGAAGAGTTTTAGAACTCAAATGATCTTTAGACCTAGAATGCTGAAGCTGGAAGGGACCTCAGACAGAATTTCAGAGTTCGGTGGGGCCTTAGGACCTAGGACATCACAGCTGAAAGAAATCTAAAGGCATAGAACATGAGAGCTGGAAGGAAATTCAGAACCTAGAACGTCAGAGCTAGAAGCAAGCTCAAGACATAGAATGTTGGGGCATTAGCCTAAAGGGACAGTAGCTTAAATGTGTATTCTCTAGTGTTTTTCCTAACAACTCTGGGTGATCTAGTGAAAGTATTAAAATCCCCATTTTTCAGATAAGGAAACTGAGACCCAGAAATGAGGTGGCTTGCCCATGGTCACAGAACTAGCTGGCAGGGGAACTTGACCTCAGATTCAGGTCTCCTGGCTCCCGATTGCATTGTTCTTTTCACTATATAATTATAAGAGCTGTGGGGTATTCAAGGAGGACTAGGACTTTTGATGTGAGGGCCTGCGGAGCCCTTTCCAGGGCTGATCATCCACCTTTGGCATCCATCTGTGGCTCTAAGAAGCCATAGCATGTGCAGCAACCACACCCCAGTAAAACCAATTCAGCAGATGGGCTAAACTGTGCTGAGGGTAACCCAAGGGCCTCAAACCCATCGCTGAGTTAGGGGGGGTGTCTATGCCAAGCATGGGAAGATTTCCCCCGGCGGGATGGGCGGATGAGAACAATTTGTCCCAAAGGCCATGAAGGCGAATGAAGCAGGTGCTGTGGAGCGCTTAGAGCTTGGTCAGACCACAAAGACACCAAGGTCACCCACTGCATCCTGGGCCATCACCAGTCATCCTGACTTTTGTCCTACCCCTGGTCTTCCATGACTCTGGAAGAGAGAGTGAGGCTGACGGCTTTGTGCAACTCTGCCTCGCTTAAATCCAGTTTACACACGAGTCAAGACATCACCTGCGATGTCCTTGGTCCTCTAGACAAACAACAACCCTGGGAGAGAGGTGCTGTTTTTATCTTCACTTTGCCCAGGGTCATATTAAGTGTCTGGAACAGGAACTGAACTGAATCTCAGGGCTTTCTGACTCCAAGGTGGCACACTTGCCCCTCCTATCAGTTTCAGGTTTTTCCCTCTTTAAATGCCTGGGAGACCCTGAGGCTGGACAGACCTGACCAGGAGAGTCCATGATTATTTCTCCTGCTCCATTTTTCCAGCTTGCATTTTGTCATGGGTGATTATGCCGGTGGGGCATGGGTCAGACCACACTGCTTTGAGTGCCAGGATTAGGTTTCAAGTGTTACCTGTCCCCGCTCCTCGGATAGCTCAGTGTCTGGAGCTGTGGATCTATCTAAGGAGCCCAGCACAAAGCAGGATGTGAGCTTATCACCCTATCTGTGAAATCTTCAGGAGCAGCTGAGAGGGCACCACCTTATTTCAAAGTTCCCTCTGTCTGTGCGGAAACCTTACCAGAGGCTCCCGGAGTGGGGTCTGGCTACATCCCCTTTTCAGGGTGTTGGCAGGCGTCCCAGGCAGGAAAGAGGCAGCGGAAAGGGTGTAGCAAGCCAAATTCATTTCATTTCAAGTGCATTCACCTGCTGCCAAGGCCAAGAAGAATGGAGAAGCAGTGTGATCCACATCGAGCACTGCCCTGGGAGCCAGGAAACCTAAATTCAAACCCCATTTCTGCCATTAAATGGCTGGGTGACCTTGAGCGAGTCAGTGAAAACTGTGAAGGGCAAAGCTGAGAGCTAGGGCCCTTTGGGTTCTCCCTCAGTGAAGAGTCAGAGGACGGGATTTTCTAACATGATCTGCATTTACCACCTTGTGACCTGTGTGAACAACCCTCCTCGGCTCAGATTAATTGAATCGATCAGAAGCTCTCTGGGTGCCAGGATCTTTCTCTTTAAAATGATGAGTAAGTTCGACTGGATCATCTCTCAGCCCTCTGCAGGATCCCCCTGACACTCTAACTAGCCCCCCACCTTCTTTCTTTTTGTGGATCCCCAATGCTCCCTTTCTGTCTGTCTCCCTAGGAGACACTAGCCACTTCAGTCAGTCACAGGACCATCGGACTATAGGCTTAGAGCTGGAAGGGACCTCAGAGATCTTTTAGTCCAACCCTCCCATTTTACAGATGAGAAAACTGAGTCCCAGGAATGTTGAGTAATTTGCCCAAGGTCACATAGATGGCAGAGACAGGGAGATTTCCACTCTATCACACTGCCCTACAATCTGTCAATAAGCATTAATTAAGCACTTACTGCATGCCAACCACTGTGATTGGTGCAGTGCCTTGGACACAAATACAAAAGGGACATGGTACTTGCCCTCTAAGAGCTTACATTCTACTGGGGAATACTGCCAGGGGTGTGCTGGTAAATGTTTAACAACCAGATCTCCAAAAACAATTGTACATGACACACTTTTAAGTTCAATCTATATTTTTCATTGCTTTTTCTCCATTGCTTTATTAAAGTTTATACAATCAACAGAACGACAAATCAAGCCCTGACTTGCAGCATTTGCCAATTTCTAAGCTGTAAATGCTTACATGAAATATAATTAAATGAAAATTTAACAATTGGCTCTGTTGGTTGGAGCTTTCTAGAGCACCCCTGGCTATCTAGGGGAGTGGCGACAGGACTTTCATCTCCTCTCCCCACCCCCCCTCCCCCCTTCAGGCCTCCCTTCCTTCCCCTCATTCCCTCAGCTATGAGATCATTTGCAGGGTAAAAGAGTCTCTGCTGATGACTTAGCTGCTAATGAGCTCTCCACCAGGCTCTAAGCCCCTTACCCTGTGCCTTGGGGGCAGACGAGCCTTCCTGAGCCCTTAGGGCACACACACTTAAGGCACGGAACCAGAGCCTTTTGCATGAGGAAGTTACCTTAGGGAAGGGAAACAGCCCACGATCACACAGAAGTCACTGGAAGGGCCAGGCTTAGAACCCCAGTCTCCTGCCTCTCAGTCCAGAGCTTCCTTTGCTTAATATACCATCCACCTTCAGAGAAGGGGCCACCTAGTCTATCTACCAGGAGACTGGCCTGGTCATTCCCACCTGAATGTGCCGAGGTTGAGAATGTTTCCTTGTTGCTTCACATGAGGTCATCAGTGAGTCTCCTCTGGGTGGGTGGGAGGTGGCAGCGTCTGGGAAAGATCTCTGTGGGAGTCAGAAGACCTGGCTCTGCCACTCACCTCCCCATGCCTCAGTTTTCTCATCTGAAAAGTGGGGGTGAGAACAGTCTATTATAAACAGTCCTTAATGAATCTGTCAGGGGCCTCATCTGGATAAAATTTGTGCCAAGAGCTGTACCCTTGCCTTGGCTGCCTCACAGGCTTGTTGCAGAAGTGAGCACAAGCCCCGCTGTGGGGGGCTACTGTTACTTTTACTCCTCTCCATTTTGGACTCTGAAAGAGAAAGAGGCACATGTGCAGAAACTGAGCTCAACCCCTCAATGGCAAGTGAGACCTGAAGGAGAAAGGGGTCGGACCCATAGAAAGACAGACCTCTGTTCTCCTCCTCGAGAGAAAATATTGGGGACAAAGAGAAATGAATAAGTTAATGCAGCTGTCTGAGGTCTGGGGTAGGTGGAGGCCTGTCTTTCCAGGTTAATGGGACTCAGAGAGAGCAGGTCTAGGGCCAAGCAGGATCTTTAAACATTAGTCACAGCACTTAGCTGCAGCCTTCCCCAATCACTTATCTTGGAACAAAAAGAAAAGAAAAAGAAAAAAATCTGTATCTCCATCAAATGCCACCCTACCCATACTATTCAAACATCTTCAATGACTTTCTGTTAATGAGGACCAAAACATATTCTTTCTCGTTCTCATTCTCTCTCTCTCTCTCTCTCTCTCTCTCTCTCTCTCTCTCTCTCTCTCTCTCTCTTTCCCCCCTTCTTTTCTCCCTCCTCTCTCTCTCATTCCTCCTCTTTCATCTTCTTCCTCCCCCTTTCTCTGTCTATCTCTGTCTCTGTTTTTCTTTCAACTAAAACCACCACTGAGATCCAATACGAGTCTCTGTGTGACAGAAAATTGTTCCTTCTGCTACTTGCAAATCTTTCTGTCTCTGACCTTGTGAGAAGGAAAAGGGGCTAGGCCACCTGCACAGTGCCTTGTTTAGCTCCCACTTAGGCCAAGAAGACAAAAAACAGGCACTGAGAAGGACCAAATGGTCTGGATGAGCCCCAGGGAGGTCAGAGTCCTGGTCTGGTGAACTCCAACTCACACCTAGGCTCTTCTTCATCCCTGCCCCAGGATAACTGGTTAGAAGGCTTTCTGTCAGGTCCTAGAGAAAAGCAGTAGTGTGAGGTGATTGAAGGAACACCAGGAAAGGAAGAAAGGAATAAATGTTTATATAGTATTAATCACTTTATACATGTTATGTCATTTGATCTCTACAACAAGCACAGGAGGCAGGTACTATAATTATCCCCATTTTACAGTTGGGGAAAGTGAGGCAAACGGAGGTTAAGTGAGTTGCCCAGGGTCACACAGCTGGTATCTGAGCCTGGATTTGAATTCAGGTCTCCCTGACTCCAGGCCCATTTTATCCATTGTGCTGCCTAGCTGCCTCAAGATGTAGACAGTAGTCCTCCTGTCCCTAACTTGCTGGGTGACTTGGGCAAATCATTTTATCTGCATTCTTTTCTCTTCCGTAAATTGAGAAGAGTGGACTAGATCAGATTAAATATTTTTTTTGTCATGGACCCCTTTGGCAGTCTGGTGAAGCCTATGGACCCTTTCTCCGAATAAGTTTTTTAAATGAATAAAATAAAATGCATAATATTATGAAGGAAACCAATGACATTGAAAGATGGCCACCAAACTAATTTGAAAAGCAAAATGAAGTCTGATCTAGGTGAAGAGCCTCTGACTTAGGTGACCTTTAGGGTCCCTTCCCTGATTCTCAGCGCTGACCCACCATTCTTCCAGAAACCAAGTGTTCCTCGATATTTTGGCCACAGTTATGAGCAGCCTTTGAAAATGGTCCATTTCTTTTATCCCAAAGGACAGAACTGGGAATGGGTAAGGGGCGGCTCCCCAGGGCTAAAAGGAGTCATCCTGTAAGGGAGGGGGTGATAGATGGAAGATACAGCTTAAAAACAGAGATGTAAATTCCCTCCCCAGCTCAATCAGCAGAGACTTCAACGAACCACATTCTGGTTGTTTGACTACTAAGTCGGCAAAAAGGGAAATGGAGGAATTGTCAGGGTCAGTTACTCCCAGATGCTTCAGCTGGAAGAATGAACCTAGGGGATTCTGGGCAGTGGGAACAGAATTTCCTCCTGAAGCCTTAGAGCAGACGGAGAACTGTTGAACAGTCCTTAAGAATCCAGATTTTTTTTTTTTATGGCAGCTAACACCTCTTCAGGGTCTCTGGCCAAGCCTTTGGAGCATTACTGGGGAGATTTCTGTTTCTTTGTTTTGAAGGCTGCTGTTACTGCCCTATTTCCAATGAAAAGGGGGTGGGGAGGGAAATGTATATATTCTTCTCAAAATTTGGTTTAAAGGAAGGCAAGGCAGGAATAGTCTTGAATAGAAAATTCTGGAAGGACTAGAGATCTCATACTAGGAAGCTTTTAGGAAGGGTCATCTCATTTAGTTTATGAATTCATCATATATAATTAATTGGTTCTTTGAAGGCCTAGAAGTTAATAGCATGGCCTCAGAACCAGCTGTCACCAGTAGAAGGTGATTTTTAATTAACTAAACTCCCTTTACATATGTGACTGGAGACGCAGAGTTGAAGGCCAGTTTGCAATTCATTGTAATCTTGGGGACCAATTATGTGTTCAGCACCAAATGGGGACCCTCAATATGGGGATACTCTGTGGGCCATTTGTCCCACCTTTGAACATGGTCTTCATTTATTTCATCTCAGAGATCCAGGGTGAGAATGAGTATTTCCATTCACACAGGGCTAAGAGGAGTCAGCCTTTAGGAGAGGGTTGGCATTTGTAAGATGTAAATTTCAAACTGTGTGCCCCTTGGGCATCTCAAACTCAATGCGTCCAAAACAGAACTCCTATATTGCCCCACCCCACCCCTGAAAACCTTCTCCTTTTCCGACCTTCCCTTTAACTGTGGAAGATGCCACCATCCTGCCAGTCATCCAGGCTCACCACCTTGGTATCTTCCTCCATTCCTCTCCCTCACTCATCCCACATATCCAATCAATTACCAAATTGTATCAATTCTTTCTTGACACGTCTTGCATATGTCCTCTTCTCTCTACTCACCCCATGACCACCTTAGTCTAGTGGTCTTCTAATTGGTCTAGCCTTGTCTTTTCTCTCCCCTACTCCAATCCATCCTTCACATGGCTGTGGGAAGTGTGATTTTCCTAAAGCAAAGTTCTGATCATGTCAGCCTCCTACTCAGTGATCTCATTGGCTCCCTACTACCTCCAAGATCAAATAAAATGTCCTTTGGCATTTGACTACCTGGGGCCTGCCTACCTTTCCAGTTTTCTTACATTCTATTCTCTTTCACAAACTCTGCAATCCAGCCATACTAGACACTCAAAAATGGCGCTCCATCTTGTGTCTCCAAGACTTTGCCTTGTTCTCCATGCCTAGAATGCTCTCCCTGCCAACTTCCAACTCTTCAAATCCCTACTTCCTTTAGAATTCAGTGAACTGCCACCTCCAGGAGGCCTTTCTTGATCTCCCTAGGGCCAGCCATCTATACTGTATTTATCCAGTATATACAGATTTACAGGTTTCCTCCCCCAATAGAATGTAAGCCGCTTGAGGGCAGGGACTCTTTTTTTGTTCTTTCTTTATATCCTCAGCACTAAACACAGTGCCTTGCCCAAAACAATTAATAAATGTTTGCTCATTGATTAATTGGACCCTAGTTTTTTCCATTGTAAAATTACTTTGTAAATGTCATAGTGCTATAGAAATGTGAATCATGATGACCTCATCTGATCCTTAAGATCCACCTGTGAGGTAGATGGGACCCATTTTTCAAACGAGGGAAGTGACTCAGCTTAGGAGGTTTGACCAAGGTTACCGGCTAATAAATAGCTGAATCAGGATTAGAACCCAGGTCTTCTTACACTCAAGTCAAGGGTTTGTCCTCTATGCCGTGCTTTCTGCCTTTCTCTGATACAGATCCTCGATGCTGTCTCCTGTTTTCTGTAGCTTGCTCATGCCAGCCCTTGGGCTCAGCCAACGAGACTTCCCACAAGGGCTTCCCTTGCCACCCCAAGACAGGCTACTGTCTCTGCAAGGCTGGAGTGGCGGGCCCGCACTGTGACCGATGCCTGCTTGGGTACTGGGGCTTCGGAGGAAACGGCTGCCGTCCTTGTAACTGCTCTGGGGAATGCGATCCCCACACTGGGGCCTGCCTAACTGGGTAAGTGAACCTCCCAAGGGGGAACGTATTGGAGTAATTTAGAAAGCAAGCTTGCAAAGTGAATTAAAGATGGTGCCTCTTAGACACAGGGATGGAATTTCTCAGGTTACACAACTAATAATGTGCCCATTAGTAGCATTCACACCCAGAGCCACCATTGGGCCAAGTTTATATTTATACAAAAGGAAGGAAGGACGCCAGTGTTTATGACTCACCCTGCACATAGTAGGTGCTTAATAAGTGTTTTTTGAATGGATTGAACCTACTATGTGCCAGGCATGGTGCTAAGCACTTTACAAATATTATCTCATTTGAGTCTTACAACCAACAACCCTGACAGGCAGGTGCTAAATTATTATCCCTGTTTTATTGTTGAGGAAGACAGAGGTTAAGTGACTTGTCCAGGGTCATACAGCTGCTAAGTGCCCGATGCTAAGGGGCACATAGAAGCTGACATAACACAAGGAAGAGGGTGCTTGATGACAAAGGATAGAGATACTAATGATAATAATACTGGCTGGCATTTACGTAGTGCTTCAAGCTTGCAAAACACTTTACAAATATTGTTTCTTTTGATCCTCCCGTGGGTCTCCAATTGAGAAGTAGGTGCCGTTATCATCCCCATTTTACAGAGGCTGAGACACATTAAATGACTTGTTGAGTACCATATGGCTTGTGAGTATCCAACGCAGGATTTGAACCTAGGTCTTCCTGAGTCCCAGCACTCAAACCATGTCACACAGCTAGGTTTTTAAAAAATTTATATTTAAAATTTTAATTTAATTTTAGTTTCAAATCCTCTCCTCTCCAGCTCCTCCCCCACTTATGGAGAAGGCAAATAATACAGCCCCATTATAGATGTGAAGTCATAGCTGTCTGATAATAGGTCATAGGGAGGGGAGAGAGCCTTGTGGGCTGAAGAAGTCAGGGGAGGCTTCTCGGCAGAGGTGGGCTTTCCCCTAGGCCTTGAAGGCCAAGCCCAATTTTGATAAACAAATAGGAATCCAATTCAATTTGACAAGTGTTTATTAATCCTCTTCTTACTAATGATAATGGCAATGATCAATGATCTGTCACGATTTAGAGTTTACAAAGCGCTGTCTTCATAACGGCCAGCTGGTAAGCTGGGCACGGCTGCGGCTTTTAGGGAGACCTGACATCAGGAAGACCTAAGTTCCAATCCTACCTCATCTACTTACTGCGTGACCCTGGGCAAGTTAGTTAACCTTTCTTAGACTCAGGTTCCTCGTCTGTAAAACAACCCACATTTATAGGATTGTGGTGAGGATCTAATTTTATATAGCTCTATCTATGTTTAAATAAAGATGTGCACATACATGTATGTATATATATATATAGTACGTGTGTACATAAGCACATATATGTGTGTGTATATACATATATTGGCAGCTAGGGTCGCACAGTGGATAAAGTCCTGGAGTCAGGAAGACCTGAATTCAAATCCAGCTTCAGACACTTAGTAGCTGTGTGACCCTGGACAAGTCACTTAACCTGTTTGCCTCAGTTTCTTCATCTGTAAAATGAGCTGGAGAAGAAAACGGCAAACTATTCCAGTGTCTTTGCCAAGAAATGGGTTGATGAAGAGTCGAACACATCTGAAATGACTGGACAGCAGCAGAATGCGTGTGTCACTGTGCAAGCTTCAGAGTCCTTTATGACGGCCTTTAACGTTCCTTTCAGTTCAAAATCTATGACTCTGTGATCCCTAACTGCCCTTAACAGTCTGTTTGGACTTGCTATCTCAGCTGGTTGGGAACGACGAAAGCCAGCATTTATACAGCACCTTGAAGTTTGCAAAGCGTTTTTATAATACCTTATTATTTTGAGCTAGGAAGACAAAGGGGTTTCCATCCAGTAAGGCAGGAAGACCGAGCCAGGAATAGGCGAGAGGAGGGACTGGGTGCTTCTGTGCACTAAGTACACCCAGCCCTTGGGTGAGTTATGAAGGTAGGCTGTGAAATATCTTTCCCTGGTGAGAAAGTTTCGGTGCTGAACTTGGAGCCAGGAAGAGCTAGGTTCGGATCCTGCCCCTGACCATCCCCTGATGTACGGCCAAGGATAGGTCGCATAACTTCTTTAGGCATCATAGGAGTAACTACCCTCTGAGGTCCCTTGGAGCTCTCAATCCCTAGTCCTGT
This sequence comes from Trichosurus vulpecula, assembly GCF_011100635.1. NCBI lineage: Eukaryota > Metazoa > Chordata > Mammalia > Diprotodontia > Phalangeridae > Trichosurus > Trichosurus vulpecula. The sequence goes on from NC_050581.1 coordinate 147,923,553, forward strand.
GACCATAAGTCTCCCTATCTGGGATAAGTTAGGTGTAGTTCCACCGCAGGGCAGGGAGGTGGACTAAATCAGGGATCTCCACACCACTGGGCCTCTTCTATCTCACCCAGATCACCTTTTGCAAAGAAAAACAAGGAATTGTCCAGTAGGGGTGCAAATACGAGATCACTGCAAACTTAAAAACAAATGAGTTGAGTCGGAGGTCCCAGGACTGGCTGATCTGCAGAGGTCTCTTCTGAATGTGGGGACCTCTTCATGGTCCCACCCACTGCCAGGGGCTGAAGCCCTCTGCTGGCTAATGATGGATTTCCCTTTCCCTTCACAGACATGAGAAGGAGCTTTTTCTCCACGTGCCGGTAGGTGGGCAGATCCCCGACCTTGTCCAGGGACCCGGCAATGACAGCGAAGAACCGTTGAGGTGGGATGGTCAGGAGCGAGGGTTTTCTGCCCTAAGACATCCAGGTAGGAGGCTGAAGTCCCACGCAACTCAGTTTCTCGAATGTTTCTTCAATGCCCACTATAAGCCAGGCACTGGGGATTATTAAACACTGAGGAAAGGTCACAGTGACATAAGTCCTGCCCTCAAGGAGTTTACATTCTATTAGAGCGAAGGGGTAAAGGTTACAGCATAGATGGATATGACATGAGCTAGGAAGTCGATGGTGAGGATGCATGAGCGGGGATCTTGGGAAGAGGGATCTAGAAAAGGGCTTTTAAAAAAATATTGATATCTTTGGGTTTTATATCATCTTCATTTCCAAATGCATCCCTCCCTTCCCCCCCACCCAATCAGCCATCCCTTATAACAAAGAATTAAAAAAAAATGAGGACAAAAAATTGTTCAGCTAAACCAGGTGATATGACCTGAATCTGATAATGTGTGCATTTGGAAGATCTCCACTTGGTGCGAGGATGTGCTCACAAATGTTTAACAATTGGCTCTCTAGGGGAAAAGATGTATGCACAGGAGACATTTTTAAGTTTAGCCTGCATTATTCACATTTTTTCCCATTATTTTCTTAAGTTTAGATAATCAACAAAATGACAAACCAAGCCCTGATTTGTAATGTTTGACCATTTCTGAGATTTAAAGTACCCTGACTGAAATCTAACAATCGGCTCACCAAGCTGGTCTGAGCTCTGCTCCGATCTCATTTGAGTCTCACTTCAGCCCTGGGAGATAGGTGCTATTATGATCCCCATTTTAAAATTGAAGAAACAGGCCCAGGGTCACACAGATGGTAGGTATCTAAGGACAGATCTGAACTCAGGTCTTGCTGACCATAGGCCCAGAGCTCTATCCAGAGTCACCTAGATTCTCTAACGGCCATGCAGATAGTAAGTACCAAAGACGAGACCCTAGATCTTCTTGTACTTAGGCATTCGATCCACTCCTTCACCTTGCCTCCCAATATTAGAATTTTAAGTAGGATTTTTTCCCAGGATATGATGGGAAAGGGGAAAGAGATCTTTAGGGCCATGTTGACAGGCAGTTCAGGCGTGCTTTGCCCTTTCCACTTGTAACAGAAACACATTACTACATACTTTAATTATAGAGGGATTGTTATATAGGTGAGGTCTAAAAAGGGGCCTTTGTTATATGGGATTATTTGTCATATAGGATCTCTGCTCAGGGGAAAAAAAACTGAGGGCAGGAGTAGTTTCATTTTTGTCTTTCTATCCCCAGTAAATCCCTATGGAATTAAATTGGCTATACCCAAAGAATAATCTTTATAATGGGATTTTAATCTGTGTTTAAAATTTTATTAAAGAGCTTATTGCCCAGTTCCTCTGGTCCTTCTGTTCCCTCTGTTGCCTTGGAAGCCATGGAAGCAGAAGAATTTTTAACAACCTGTCTGGTTTTAGGCAAGTCGCTTGTGTTTTTTGGGCATCAGTTTCTTCACCTGTAAAATGAGCAGATGACCTCTGACATTCCTCCCAGCTCTCAATCTGTGGTCCCAATGGAAGCAAAAAATCTGGCTTTTCAAGAAATCCTTCTCGGCCTGTTAAATCTCCCTATGAAAAGCAGAGGTTGGTGGTGAGCTTGGGAGGCATTGAGCTGTTTCTGGTTCGAAGCTGACCCTCGATTTCATTTCTCTTCTTCTTCCTCGGGCCTCTCCCTCCGCCTGGCTAGAAAAGTGTGTCTGCAAAGAGAAGGCTGTTGGGAAGGTCAAGGAATTCTGCCAGATGAAGTATGCATACGGTAAGTGGCTCCGGGAGAAGGGGTGGGGCTGGATGCTCTCAGAAATGGGATTCAGCTACAGGTAAATTTAGAACGGCCAGAGCTTTGGGATCGGGCAGAATGGAAGGAGTGGGTCAGGCGACCAAGGAGGCTCCCAGCCCTGGCCGATAGGGAAGGGGCCAGGCAGGTGAGCTCTTGGAGCCCTCAAAGACTTCCGGCGGTAGCAGGGGGGACTCCCACCGTGGGGACTAGAGTTCAAGGGCAGGACTCCGGTCCCTCCAATGCCAAGACAGAACCCCGGCCTGCAGGAACTGGTGTGCCAGAAAGGGAGCGAGGTGGAAGGAGGACTCGTCAGGCGCTGGGGGTGGGGCATGGGAGCACAACTGAATTTAGTTACTGGAGCTGGGCTGAGGTCTTGGGTAAAAGGAACAAGTCTTGTCCAATTCAATCCAACATTTTTAAGTGTCTGCTACAGACACAAGGCAGCCAGGTGGTACAGTGGATAGACCCTGGGCAAATCACTTAACCCTGTCTGCCTTAGTTTCCTCATCTGTAAAATCAGCTGGAGAAGGAAATGGTAAACCACTTCAGTACCTCTGCCAAGAAAACTCCAAATGGGGTCATGAAGAGTCAGACATGACTACACAATGACGATAGATATAAAGTATTATGGGTACAAAGATGAAGAACAGAGTCCCTGCCCTCAAGGAGCTTATAACGAGTTAGTCAACAAGCATTTATTAAGTTATCACTATATGAATAATTTTTGCATTTCTTTATGTCCCCAGGGTGTAGCACAGTGCATGGTATACAGTAGGTGCTCAATAAATGCTTATTGACCAACTGGTTGGTGTAAATAGTCCCTGCCCTCAGGAAGCTTATAGCCTACTAAGTAGGGCTATGAAATATATACAACTAAGTATAGAACATAAGACATAATAAGCTAGAAATGGAGAGATCCAATCAAAATCACTCAAGGACAGTGGAAAGCTTCATTACACCATGTATTTATTACCTGTGTAACTGGAAAAGTTACTTAACTTCTTTGGGCCTCAGTTTCCATATCTGTAAAATAGAGGGTTTGGACTTGGCCTGAGGCCCATTCCTGCTCTATCTAATCTATGACTTACAGCTGGTTGGGAATTGGGGGAAGGGGAAGGGGAAGGGAATCAGATGAGACTGCATGTGAGAGCTGGTTTTTGAACTTGGCCTTGGAAGAAAGGAAGGATTTCAACAGATGGAGAAGAGGAGTCATGAGGCCCAGCCTGTGCAATCAACCAATCAAGCATTTATTAAGTACCTACTATATGCCAAGAATTGTGCTAGGCGCTTGGGGTACTACTAGTACAAAGAATGGAATAATCCCTTCTCCTAATGCCATTTATAGGGGAGATAATAAGTACAGTCAATCCTCAGCTGCCATGGGGGTAATATTCCTAGAAAAGGGTGCAAAAGTTAGTAACACAAATGTTGATACATTGAACCTATGGGAAATAGGGGGTTAGGTTCCCACAACCACCAAAAATGGTAATCTTTCACTAGAGAGTGATGGAAATATGCTTTTCTGCATGCAATTCTTTAAAACAAAACATTAATTCTGATAATATGCACTTTTCCTAACCCAGTAACCACGAAATAACCCACAAAATGCAGTACACAAAATAAAACTGGTAATGTACAGAGCATTTTTTTTCACTAGTAATTCCGTGGAATTGTGACCTTTTGTGCTAACATCTCAATAAAAATCCCCCACTGATTTCAGACTATACTTTACTGCTGTAAGCCTCTCCACCATGGCCACCCTCTGAAAACCAAGGGAGAGGTTGCTGGGACTTTAGTCACTGCTATTGGAAGATGCCAAGTGCCTCTGACTCTGGGAATGCCCGGAGAGCTCTTTACAATGGTAGGGTGGACAAGACCAGTGAAGTGCCTGGTAGGATACCAGCCCCTCCACAAGCTTATATGCATCATGCTTCTCATTTTTTTCTCTACTTGGAATAGCCTCGAATGTGCGTGGTTTCCAACTTGAAAGTGAAAATTAGAATTAGAAAATTAGATTAGATATTTAAAATCATGTGAATGCCTGATGTTATGAAAGTCAAACCAGCAAATGTTGAGGATTGACTGTATGTACAACTTGTCACAAAAGTCTTGGTGCAGTTTTCATCTATTCAAACTTAAAACTACAACTAAGACTTTACCCTTTATAAACATATTCAGCATAAATGTATATATATATGTTTATATATGCCTGATAATATAAATACATAAACATATGTATGTATATATTACATAGGATATTACAGATACACACTCAAAGTGACTAAATACAAGACAATTTGGGGTGGAAGGCACTAGTACTTATGGTGATTAGGAGAAGCTTCTGGAATCATGGATGGTCATTATGTTGAGCCGAGTTCTTAAAGTTTTCATAATTTTTAGAGTGTTGTTACTGTATAAGGCATTCTCCTGGCTCTGTTCATTTCATCCTTTATCAGTTCATACAAGTATTTAAAATTGTTCAACTTTATAATGTCAGTATCATAGTCTAAACCAGGGGTCCAAATGATTTGTATGGTTCTGCACACCTCACTGGCTAGTCCTAATTCTAAGCAACAAGGAAGAGCTAGTTAAATAGGGTATGTTTGTCACAAGCAACATGAGAAAGACCTTTGGATGGCATGGCCAAGGCCAAGGTGCCTTTTGCTTCAGTATTACCAAGGGACAGTGGTACCTTCTTGATGGTAGCCCCCAGCACTTTGGATGAACCCCCTGGTAAACTTATTAGAAGGCACAGATGAGGGTTACCCAAAGTGAGAAGGAACAGGGTGGGACGTGGACTGGAGAGAACACGCGCATCAATAAAATCAGAGCTGCATCTCCAGAGTCTCTCCTACCCATTCCCTTTTAGTGACCCACGTTCCCATGGCCAACTAGTTCTCTCTTCACTGGTTTCTCCTGATGTCTTAACTGTTAAAATCTCAGCAAATAGGTCATGGAATTTAAAGCTGGAAGGGGCCTTAGGGATCATTTAATCCAGTTACCTCATTTTACAGAGGAGTAAACAGAGGGCCAGAAACAGTAAGTGATCTGCCCAAATTCACAAGGGTTTTAAGTGGCTAGGATTTGAACCAAGGTCATTTGACTCCAAATCCATGAATGTTTTCTACTAGTGAAAGTGCAAATACCTGGGTTGGGTTTTTTTTTTTTTTTTTTTGAGGCAATCAGGGTTAAGTGACTCATGTAGGGTCACAGCTAGTAAATGTCTGAGGCTGGATTTGAACTCAGGTCCTTCTGACTTCAGGGCTGTATTTTTAAATAAAAATTTAAAAATAATAGAAAGCTCTACCTGTGACCCTTTCCTCCTCTGGTAACCCTCTCACATCACAGTCATTTCTTTGGACAATGACCTAGCTTTACATTTTCTCTTTAATCCCCAGTCTGTGCCTGACTGAATGAGGCAGTGTATAGAATATCGGATGAGGAATCAAATTAATGGAAGAATCAATCCTGAATCTGCTACCAATGGGCACAATCCACTTTTGCCTCTTTGGGCATCAGTTTCTTTATTTATGAGATGGGAAGGCCAGACTAGAGGATCAATCAATCGACCAACATTTATTAAAGCCCATGTAACTGTGTTAGGCACCAGGGATATGGAGACAAAGAAACGAAACAGCCCCTGCTCTCCTAACGCTTGAGTGTTGTTAGAGGAGACAATATAGAAACGTAAAAGTATGTACGGAATAAGTACAAATAAGACAAAGTGGTTGTGGAGGGAGGGTATTAGGAGTTGAGGGGGCGGGGATCGGGACAGGGGACACTTGAGCTCCATCTTGAAGGAAGTGAGGAATTCTATGAGGCAAGTGAGGAAGGAGTGCATCCTAGGCATTTGCACTGGCTGTGGAGGGACGTGTTTCATTTCAATGTTCCCTTTTAATACCAACACTCTATGATTCTAAGAGGCCAAGTTTCAGAAAATACCTTTCACTTGGCTCTACTTTCTACCTTTTGACTGAGTTTGGGAAAGATCCCAATTTTGAGCAGGTGTGCATAGGTGTATGTGTCTGTCTGTCTGTCTCTGGGCAGTGATAAAAGCCAAGATCCTTTCGGCATATGACAAGGGTACCCACGCTGAAGTGTGGGTGAAGGTGAAGAAAGTTCTCAAGTCGGGTCAAGTGAAGATCTCCCGGAGTCACCAGAGCATTTACCCAGAGTCCTGGACTCACAGGGGATGCACCTGCCCCATTCTGAACCCAGGTAAGCAACAGTTAAGGGTGGTTGCCATGGGCTCTGGGGTGAGGGAGGAGCCACATGGGGACCTTTGAGGTGAGGTGAGAGACAGGGACAGACAGACAATATGGGATGGGAGGAGGCACTGTGCAAAAGGGTCAGTTATTATTGAGGTAGATAGAACTTTGTGTGTCTGTCTAAAAGGTCACATTCTCCATCATGACGGGTAGATAGATTTAGATCTGGAGATCTTGGGGGCTGCTGGGTACAACCCCCTTTATTTTACAGAGAAGAAAGCTGAGACCCAGGGGGGCTGTGACTTGCCCTGGGCCCCACAGGTAGTAACAGTGGGAATTGAACCCACTGTACCAGTCTATCAGGTGGGGGATTCCTTTGGAGTTCACATTGGTATAGCTGGCTGAGGTCCCTCCCAACTCTAAAATCTGTGATTCTATGACCTTGTACAAAACCCCAGCAAGGTTGGAAGAAATCCAACCAGTGAAATCCATGAATCAATCAACAATCATGCATTAAGCGTCCACTATGTGCCAAGCCTTCTGCTAAGTGCTGGGAATGAAAAAGAAAAGAAAAAGAAAAGAAAAAGCAGAAACAGTCCCTGCCCTCCAGGAGCTCCTCCTTAAAATCATGCACCTATGAGTCATTCAGGGGATGAATTTTGTAGTGTTTAGACAGGCAGGCAACAAACATTTATTAAGTGCCTACTATATGCCAGGTAGTGTGCTAAGTGCTGGGGATACCACGAAAGGCAAAAGATAGTGCCTTGGGTCAAGAAGCTCACAGTGTGACAACATGCAAACAAACATGTACAAATAATTTATACAAAAGGTACACAGGAAGTAATTAACCGAGGCGAAGCAATAGAATTCAGAGGGGTTGAGAAAGGCTTCCAGGGGTAGATGGGATTTTAGTTGGGACTTAAAGGAAGCCAGGGAGGTCTGTAGTCAGAGTAGGGGTGGGAGAGAAAACCCCAAATGGGGGGATAGCCAGAGAAAGAGCCCGGAACCAAGTATGGAATGTCTTGTTCCTGGAGGCCAATGTCACTGGATCAAAGGGTGTGTGCTGGGGGGAAGGATGTAAGAAGCCTGGAAATGTAGGAAGGGGCCCGGTTATGAAAGGCTTTGAATGCCAGATGGAGCATTTTGTATTTGCTCCTGGAGGTGACGGGGAGCCTCTGGAGTGTGCCTGGTAAGCTTCCTCCCTGGCCACCATCCCTGGTGGTGGTTTGTTTCTACCAGGTACAGACTACTTGATCGCAGGGCAGGAGGACCCCAGGAGCAGCAAACTCTTAGTCAACATGAACAGTCTGGTGAAGCCTTGGAAGGTGTACCTGGGAAAACAAGTAGCAGGTTTCCTCCGCACCGGCTGCAATAACTGAGGCAGGTGCCCCCGGCCTCACTTCTCTGCCACAAAGTCTAGTGTGTTCACCGCTCTGCAAAGCCCAGGCTGCCCAGGTGATCGGTGTGGACTGCCCCTCCTTCCCTAAGCTCAGGACAAGGTCCTTCTTATAGAACCCCTGCTGCCCTGCCAGAATATCCCAAACAGATGGTCTCACTCAAAGGTGGACCCCGTGCCAGCTCTTCTCGCTGGAGAAGGATTCCACTAGGATTCAAATGTTGGTGATACGACGGAGGCATCCCAGGGCAGAGGAGAGAGTGCTTGATTTGGTCTCAGGAGATCTGGATTCCCTTTCTGGCTCACATGGCCTCAAGTGAGCCACTTCAACTTGGATCCCTCTGCCGCTAAAAGCATGCGATAATGCCACTCGCCCGACTTCTCTCACAGGGTTGTTGTTGGGGTGAGATGGTGGATGTATAGGCACTGTGTAAACTGGGAAGTTCATATAAATGTACAGGCTGCTATTATCATGAGTCTCCACCTCTGAAATTTAACCCACCACAGATTACCTGTTGTATTTTATCCACAGGCATCTCTCGCTGTCTTTTAGTCTAGTGTTACAAACGGAAAATATGAATTGATCATTGGACGCCATATTTTGTTGAGTTTATTACGGTGAAGCAAAGTGCTCCAAGGCACCCTGGCTTAGCGGGAAAAGGGCTGGATTTAGACCCAGAAAATCTAGCTTAAAATCCTGGCTCTTGCCACTTACTACCTGTATGCTCTGAGGCAAGTCACTTAACCTACCCGGGGCCTTGGTTTCCTCATCAATAGAGTAAGGAGGTCAGACCTGATGGAGCTCCAAGATCCTTTGGGGAATAGTTGAAATGGTGCCATATAGAAAATGTGGCTTTGAACCCTTGCTCTGTTTCTTAACCCTTGTGTTACAGTGGGGAAGTCCTTCGGGGGCCTGAGTTTCCTATCAGTTGAATGAGAGATTCCTTCCGGCTCTAGACCTATGATCCTAGAAACGTCAGTTCCTCAGAAACAGAATCCCCACTCTTAGGCCAGGATGTCAGTGAGCTCATCAGCTCCCATGGATTCAATGATCATCTCGATGCAGAGGGTTCTCAGATCTTCTCAACCAGCCTTTACCTCTCTCTTGATTTCCAGTCTCGGATCTCCAGCTTTCTAGTAGGCATCTGGAACTGGATGACCTGTAGAAATCTTAAAATCAACGTGTTCCAAACTGAACTCATTCCCTTTTCTCTAAACTCTCCCCTCTTCCTAACTTTCCCATTACAGTCCAGGGCACCACCATCCTTCCTGTTATGGGGGCTCACACCCTAGGGTATCATCTGTGACTCTTCACTCTCTCTCACCCCTCCCTGCTTTATCATATCTGGACTATTTTAAGAGCCTTCTGGTGGGTCTCCCTGCCTCTGAGTCTCTCCTCACTCCAGTCCATCCTCCACTCAGCTAGCAAGGTGACCTTTCTAAAGTACAGGTCTGACCATCTCTTACCCCCACCCCTATTTAGTAAACTGTGTGACCCTGGGCAAGTCACTTCACCCTGTTTGCCTCAGTTTCCTCATCTGTAAAAAGGGCTGGAGAAGGAAATGGCAAACTGCTCCAGTATCTCTGCCAAGAAAACGCCAAATGGGGTCATGAAGTCAGACATGACTGAAATGACTGCACACACACACACACACACACACACACACACACACACACAAACACATAGGGTGCCTCCCTAATACCTCCAGGATCAAATATTAAATCATCTGTTGTAAAGCATTTCATAGTCTGGCCCCTTCTTGCCTTTCTAGCCTTATATTCCTCCATATACGGCACTCTATGATCCGACGACACTGGCCTCTTTGCTGTTCCTTGCACATGACACTCAATTTCCTGACTCTTTCCATCTACCCTGGCTGTCCCCCATGCCTGGAATCCTCAGCTAAAATCCCACCTAAAAGCAGCCTCTTCTGCCCCATCCTTTTAATGCTGGTATCTTTCCTCTGATCCTATCTCCAGTTTGTCTTGTATATACCTAGTTTGCACAGAGTTGTTTGCATGTTGTCTCTCCGTCATACAGTAAGCTCCTTGAGGGCAGGGACTGGTCCTGTTTGTACACATCTCCAGTGCCTAACACGGTGCTTAGCACTTAATAAATGCTTGATGTCACTTGTTGGAAATGGGACTTTAGAAAAGAAAGAATCAGAGCTGGAAGGGCCCTCAGCGGTCATGCAGTCCAACCTAAGAATCCCTCCTACAACACTGAGGAATCCCAGCCTGGACTTAAAGACCTCCAGCTCATTTTGCCCAGTCCTTGGAGGCCAGGCTATCAAAGCTGGAGTGTGATGCTTTCTAGCCAAACTGACAAGTGGCTCTTCCCCAGACTAATCCTGACCCTCTCCGGCCTCCGTACACTCAGGCAGGTTACTCCCCCATGCCTGGAATGAGCCTTCTCTCTGCTTTTCAGCATCCTTCTCTTCCCAGCTCAGGAGCTGCTCTCCTTGCTCCCCTCCTCCTCCATCCCACCCCACCGTGGCTGCAAATGTTCTCTTCTACCTTGGATTTTCTTGGGGCATTCTGCATTTCTCTTTATTGTTCCTCCACTCCTTACCTAGGATAACATTTACTTACATACTTGTCATTCTCTTCTATGTCGATTTTTATCTTTGTATTTCAGCACCAGCAGATGCTTACTAACTCTTTGCCAAGTTCTCAGGCCTTCCGTGGAGGCCCTCAAGGTAGACACCATCACCACCAGTATCAACATTTACAACAGAGAAGGAACAGTGCTGGATTCTGGGATTTGCCCCCTTCACTTCCAGTGTGGTTGTCTCGACATTTTAATTTTGGCTTTGTGAATTATGGCTTGATGAGGCAGAGGGTCTGGTTTTGTATTGAGGGTGAAGCATCGTGTCCGAGGGTGGTCTGAGATTCAACTTTTAGGTGGCACCGGTTTAATAAAATGCTAGAAACTCAGGAAAGACTGGACCAACTTTAACGAATGGTAGGGTGTGATAAGGAAGGCTTGGCTTGAGTCAGAAAGATGTCCAGGTAACCAGGTCACCTTGGGGAAATGTCCACAGTTGCACACATCATGGACGATGGACTGTTATGGTCACTCCATTCCTCAGGGTTTCCTCTTGGTCCTTTAATTCTGCTCCAGCATCTCTCACACCCAGGTCCTGCAGATTAAAGTATTTACATGCACCTTCATCATCTGACTTCTGGTGAATGGCTGGTCTGTGTCTAGACGTGGCATTTCTTCCAAGGACATGATAAAAAAATTCCCAAGAGGTTGTGGAGTGCAGTGGCAAGGGCCCTAGCCTGAGGGTCTAGACTTTGGTCAGCTCTTGCTCTGTGACCTTGGTTGAGGGTGAGCTTGTTTCCTTGTCTCAATGCACTGTTACTTTTCAAGTCAGACAATGGATGCCAAAAAGTGCTTCATTAAGTTGTAAACGCAGGAGAGACTGAGATATGAAAAGTGGGGAGCGGCCTTTTGTCCACACCAGTCAGAATAAAGAGGGGAGGCTCCCCCATTAATCGGTGGTCACTACCTTCCTCCCTGTCCATTACATAGACATTGCCTCCTAGACAGCTTCAGCCCCAGTCCTGCTTGCTCCAACTTTTGGAAGACAGCCAGGGGTTCATCACCACTGGCTATGACTGCACAAAAGGCTCATTCTTAAAAGAAATTCAATTTAATTGTCGAATGGCAGGAAAACACCATCTGGCCCGGCCCGTCTTAACTCTACACGTTCTGGGGAGTATTCTGAGCCAGGCCTTCAGCTTAATAAAGTGGGGCAGCATTGAAAGCCGGGTCCTGATTGCTAGCAGGCTCCTGACTTTCCATGAACCCTCTTTCAATGTCTGATCTCTCCCAACCAGCCCCACAGCCCTTCCTTGCAGACCCTGACATAATCCTCTTACAGAGCACTAAAGAAATTATCATGAGATTTAGAGCTGCCCTATCTAAGCCAGCCACTGCCTCCCTTTAGCAGATGGAGAAACTGAGGGCAGCTGGGAAATACGGGTTAGTCTAGACTACTCCAACCATTACACCCTTTCAATAGATGGAGAAACTGGGGGGGGACAAGGGAAAAAACTCGTCCAAGGTCACACGGCTGGGAAGCATAAGTTGAGCTGGATGGCCACAGAGGTCCTTTCCAACTTTAAAATTCTATAGTTCTGTAAAATGATAGAATTGGGATTCAAAACCAGACCCTCTTGACATTAAACCCAGTGGTTTCCTCTCCTCCCCCACCCCACCCAGTAATGAGGAATATGAAGGGAATGGAAGGAGCTTTAGCTGCTTCCTTTTAGAGGAGAATGAGAGCCAGAGGAGGTGGTTACTTGTTCAAAGTCACCTAGCAGATTGCTAATTTATCTATCCCGGAATGCCAAGGCCAACCAAATATGAAATCTACCACCTGTCCTTGTACCTTTTATCACAGGCTGATTATTGAGATCCTTAAAAATGTGATTCAAACTGAGTTAACAGAAGCCCAGGGTCCAGGAGGGAATCTGATCTGGGCAACAGGAATCTTTCTGCCTCTTAGATTTTCCAGGCACTATTTATAAAACAAAAATCAAGTGGCATCTTAGGGACTTTAAAGAATTAAATAAAGAGGATGAAGAGATTTAGAGCTGAATGAGATCTTAAAGACCATCTAATCTTATCTCATTTTAATTGAGGATCCTGAAGCACAGTGTTTAAGAGACTAGACCTGAGGACCACAGTGTGTCAATGACTGACTTGGGACTAAAGCCCAGACCCTTCAAGTCTTTTAGGGCAGAGACTTCTGCACTAGAATGACAACTGTCATGTAGTCCATTATAATGAAGTCTAGTTTCTATGGCTAGGCCTGGCACTGGTGTGGCCTGTCTGGCTGTTTTAGACTTGGGCTTGATGAAGACTGTAAGTCCCTAGTATTCTGAGCCCTCAGAAACCACCCCTCTGGCCGTGTCCACCAAGCAGGAACCATGAGTCACTACTGACAATCTGTCCTTGTGCCTTGTAACAAAGCATCTGTGCAGTGCTAAAAACCCCACCCATCAGGATGTTATGGACAGGTTCCACTTCATGCCAAGCTAGTCCTTTTTCCTACAATTTTTCCACCAGAAACCAGACATGTGTGCTTACGGAAGATTCTCCTGAAGCCTGTGGTGCAAAGGGTCTGGTCAGTAGGTGGTGGGTCAGTGAACAGAGAACCTTGCTTTTTATCAGGAGTATGCTCGCTGCCAAGTTTTCTCTTTCATCAGCTACCCACCCTCCATTTGGTCCATAGACATTTCTTCCAATCCTGACTCCAAACTCTTTGAGGCCCATGGTTGGTTCTTTCCTAGGGCATCTGACAGCACTGGCCTGCATTGTCATATCTCTGCAGAAGCACCATGGTTGAAGATAATGTATATTTAATACCCCACCTATCCAGAATAGTCAAAAATCCTGAAATAACACACTCTCGAAAAAGTCCATGATTTTGCTTACAGGAACTCCTTAAACCTTTACACATTCTACCGGGTCTTAATTTACATAAGGGCAGTGTGGAATACAGAGCTGGACCTGGAATCTAGAAGACCCAGGTCTGAATTCTGACCCAAACCCTTCCTTGCTCTCTGACCCTGGGGAAGCTGAATAATCTCAATGAACCTCAGTATCCTTGCCTATAAAACAAGGATGCTAAGATCTGTAGTGTTTACCTTGCAGAGCATTGAGGAGGAAATGAGGTAGTGTATATAAAGTGGTTTGTAAGCCTCAAAACAATGTAGAAATGCCAGTTATTATGATTATTCTAAGAAGTTTAGCTCACTGGTTTCCTAAGATACCTATTACAGACAGAAAAAAAATAGAAAATAAGTACCCTGAAAGCAAAAGTTCATAGCACAAGACACGGAGAAAAGACAAACCAAACGCAGGGTAGCAGGTGGAAGGATTCACTATAAGCTGGAGGTCCAAAAGGAGGCCCTGAAGCACAGAGAAGCACCAATTCCCATCATGTTCAGCAACCTCTGATCAAGAAGGCGGGGGTGTGCGAAATGTATCCGACCTTCAGCTATCTGGAAAAATCACTCATGTGGAACCCAGAACAGCTCATGGCCGAGGAGGCTGGGACATAAACGAGGTGTGTCTACATCACACCTTGTGCCTTTTCAGGCTTTAGAACAGAATACCTTACTTTTCTGGCTACCTTCAAAACACCAGTTTACTGAGTTTATTCAGAGATTGCCTTGTAGTCTTATATAGTCGCCTTAAAGACTTTCCCGTTCCCCTCTCGAGGGTGTAGTGCAAAGAAGGCTGGGGTTAGGCACCCTGGGCCTGAGTGGTGGGCCTTTGCCATCACCAGCTCTGGACCCTGGGCAAATCATTTCATCTACTAGAATACATTTCTCTGTTTGTAAAAAGAGTCCTAGTAGTTGCCACCTCCGTCAGGGGATCAAATGAGGTAATGGACGTCCAAGTGTTCTGTAAATGATAAACCGGCACATTTTTCTAAGAGATCATCTCTTCTTAAATGGAAAACAATGCTCACCACAAAAACAAAGAGGGTGATTCAAAAGCAGGTAAAAATATTTTTTTCTTTTAATATGCACTTGAAGTCACACTATTTTCTCTAAGCCTATTACTCCAGGTAACAGCTCAGTCTCCACCTCCCAGGGGCATTTTGTATGAACTGATAAAGATGGAACAGGCATTAACAAAGGGACCCTCAACCGGGGCATTCTCAACAGTAAAGGAACAGTGATAAGCATTCTCCACATTCATTTTGTAAGTAGAATCAGAAGCTGCCGATGTACCCGCACATCTGCACTTTGAAAATGTGTGAAAACCAGAGCTCAATGCATAAATTAAAAACAAACAAAAATCCCACCCAAGCCATTTCTTTTCCAGAATCTATCAGCAATATATATATATATATATGTAAGTATATATATATATAAATATAATATCTATCTATTCCTGATGTAGATGTATCATGAATCAGTACCTTTGCACAATATAAATTTGAGATTTTCTCTTAAAAATCAATCATCTCAGAAAATGGTCCTTCCTCTTTGATATATATATATATATATATATATGTTTTGCATAAGTCCTAAGTGGACCACAAAATACACAAAAAATTGATCTCAACAGAATGAATGAATGAATCCAGCACACCTACCCCCCTGGCCTGAAGCTAAAGAGCAGTGGTTTGGGGGATTGCTGAGAAGCCTTAATACGTTATTTCACATAAGGTGGTGAGACTCGGGGTGCTCTGGACAAGAATTCAAAAGCAGCAGCTATATTTGCTGAGAGGTTTACATGGTGTACACACACACACGCTCACACAGACACAGAGATACACACACAGAACTCCCATCTTTTTTTCAGTGTTTGTGTCACAGGGTTGAGGCCCCTGACCATCAAAATAAGTTATTTCATATACAGTGCACAAAACATGAAAAGGTAAGAGACTTTCTGTGAAGACCCCCAAAGAGCCATTTTGCACGAGGTCCACACCTCTCTGAAAGGCGCAAAGGCAGGAGACGGGCACCCCCCGTCCGTCTTCATTAGCTGGAGCCCTCCTCTTTGGTCAGAGATGCCCCAGCAGCTGCGGCTGTGGCCGTGGCCGTGGCCGCTGCCGTGGCCCCCTCCGCGCCCTCGCTCTCTTTCTCTTCTTCGTCCTCCTCCTGGGGATAGAGGTCTGGGTACTTCTGCATGCATTCTTGCATGGCCCGGAATTGATCCACACAGTCTGAACCTTTGACTTCCTCTGTGCTGTAATGGAAACAGGAGAAGGCCGACTTGAACTGTTCTCCACAGGGACCACTGGCCATTCCCCCGAGACATGGGCAGTTCCAATTAATGTCTCCATTGGGCAGTATCAAACCTGCAGGGAGGAGGGAACAGAGCTTTAGAATGTCAGGGGTGTCCTCCGAAGTCTGGGGAAAAAGAAAACCATCTTGTAGGGACAGGCCGCTGACCACAAGAACTGGGAGGGCCTACGGCAGTCCAGGGGGCCCGGGACCCTGGCTTGATCCCTGTGCCACAAAGGGGAGAAATCCAGTTTTTCCTGGCTCAATGATTGTGTCCTGGTCATGGCCCAGAATCAGAGAATGTTAGAGCTGGAAAGAACCTTAGAAATCTCTCCCAACTCTCTCATTTCAGAGGTAAGAGGTGAGGGGGGACGGTCATGCAGCAAGGGAGTATCAAAGGCAGAACCAGAACCCAGGTCTCAAGTTTCAGTCCAGGGCACTTTCCTCTATACCATCTGCTCCCTCCATAGCCACTTGATAAAGAAACCCCACAGCTCCTAAGCAGACTACTCTCAGGGAAAAAGTGGACATGAGCACATGGGGCAGGGTCAAGAGCACTGGGTGTGGAATCTGGGAGCCTGAGTTCAAATTCCAGCTCCTCTCTGGGAGCCTTTGGGCGGACCACTTCACTGATCTGGGCCTCAGTTTCCTCATCTGTCAAGTGAGAGCGCTTGACTTGAGGACCTCTAAGGCCTCTTCTCCCAACGCCAAATTCTAGATCTCGTCCTAAAACAAGAGGCCAATGGGGGGGAGGGGGAAGTTAAAGGTTTCCTCATCAGCTCTAAGACCCCATCGATGACCTCACTTCTTGCCATCTGGATGCGATTGACAGCCATCCGTTACAAACCAAGAAAACTCACTGGCTGTGGTGCTGACAGCCCTAAAATTAGGCCGACCCTGCGAGGAGAGTCTCTGCCGCTAAGTACAAGCGTGCCCCCTCCGCACAGACTCCCTGTTGTCTCTCCCACCTACACTGCAAATGTGGTCGATAAAGTGCTAATAGCAAAGTGCTGCCTCAGCTGCCCCCTTCAAACTCTGCAGCGGGAGCCTCTGTGTATTCTGGGCACTCTCCCTGCCCAGGCCCAGCGGCTGTCCCCACGGCACTGACCTCCAGCCACTGAAGGCCCCTCCGGCCCACCTCTTGGCAGAGAGATCTGGATTCTAAGAGGCTCTGAGTCACGGGTCCCAGAGGACCACCAGGGCATCAGATAATTCAACAAGGAGAAAAAGGTACCCCCCTCCCAAATACATCGTGGGGTTCACTGCTTTGGGCCCTAATTTTACTCAAGTCTTTACAAAAGGCAAATAGTTTGATACTCCAGGGAATAACCCCTGCCAGCTCAGAGAACCCCAGTCACCAGGCTCAGAAGCAGCAGCCTGGAAAGGCACAGGCCCATTCACATGGATAAAATATGACTTTTTGGAGATGCTGACTCAGTTTCCTTTGCCAGTGAACCAAAGATGTGTGGCTGGGTGGGAAAAACACTGACTCTGAAGCCAAGGGTCTGAGTTCAAATCCCAGCTCAAATTCTTATCACCTCTTTGACCCTCTCCAGGCTTCAGTGTTCTCTTCTGTACAATGGGGGTGGGAGTGAAATCAGTTCTGAATTCACCATCCTGTAATAAACGACCTGTAAACTTTCTTTAGGGATCAATCTGGGCAAATGCTGCCCCCTGGAGGTTCTGTGTCAGGCCTGCTTTCCCTTCAGATGCTCCTTCATGTCAATCAGCTCCTTGTGTGTGTGCCTGCCCCCATGCATGCCCAGTGGGGGCTGTGGCTTTACTGAGCCTAGGGCTATGTCACAGACTTGTGAGCCAATGTGGGAAAGGGAGCCCATGTCTGGTGGTCTAAAGCCAGAATGCCAGCAGAGCAGCCAGCAAGACATATTCACCTGAGGAGAATGTTCTCCTATCGACCCAGTCCCATACAAAATCAAGCTGGGTGGCTGCTTCAATGGGCCTTTCTAAATCGCCATGGCTTCCAGTCAGTATGGCATGCCAGAGCCTCAGAAACTAGGCCAGGATGGACAAGCACTGGGCTTTGAGCCAGGAGGGCCAGGCTCTCGGGCAACCATGGGCCCAGGACTAAACCAGCCAGATGACCCAGGGCATGTCCTTTTTCCGCTCTGGGCCTCAGTTTCAAATCCACACTTGAAAATGGCCAAGGTGGGTCTGGAAGTACCCAAGTCTCTTTTGCAGTCCCTGTCTCTAGGTCCTCTTTAGAGACCGTCCCCAGCTCCACAGGTCCCTGGGTACCCTGACCCTGTACCTGGGAGCTGTCAAGCTGAGCGCATCTACCCAGAACCCCACCCCTAACAAGTGGCTGGGCAAGGAAAACCCTGTCCTAGATAGCCTTTCAGACACTGGGGAAAAGCAGGAAAATTGTGTTAAGAATTAAACCAATGAACACGCCACACGTTATCTCTCATATACGAAAAATACCAAAGATGGATTCTCCACCACATTATAAAGCCTTTACCAACAATTTCCTCAACTTGTTCCAAGGCGACAAAATTCACTGCATACAATTCTTCTACAAGTGAAAACTATAACAATAACAATCTGTATAAGAAAAAGGCAGCTAGGCCACACCAGACAGTTTACTTCAAGCACTGTCTGTTACAACAACCCTCCTACATGAAAAGGACTGGGACGGTCCCTCTGAATTTGCTCTAACAGGACCATGACCTTTTCTTCCCAGTTGCTCTGACCTCTTAACACCATTCTTTGGAATTAGACAAGGGGGATTCCATTTCCACCCCGCCCCCATGCCAACCTTATGCCCCAAAAAGGAGCAGGCAAAGGCCCTTAGGGCTGGACTGCCCACCTGAAGCTTCCTGGTTCCCCTCCCACCTCCTTGGCCATGCACAAAGAAGGGAAGAAAGCCTAAAATAATTCATAGTTTAATGCAACTGGCCTACTAATAACTTTACATGTTTCCTTTTGGGACTGCTCCCTAGAGTCGATGCTAAATTTCCCGAGTACTGGTCTGAAGAATCTTTACAACATTTAGTGGAAAAGTGCTCTTTGGATGATTAGACTTCTCTAGCTTTTAAACTCTAACTGAAGATTTCACAGTTGTTTAGCTGAGTCAAGAAGCAAAAGCCAACTCTTTATCTCACTTTGACCACCCACCACAACTTGTGCCTCCATAGGGCCACACCTCCAGCTTCCCTGGTGTGGGTGCTTCCTTCTTCATCCGAGACCAAACTGCTTCCCCAACTGTGCAGATGCAGTGTGAGAGCTGCCATCCCTCCCCGTCCACCTGAGGACACTGCGCTTCTGTGACCCTAACTGGGCCAGGCCCACAGGCTAGCCCAGCAGGATAAGCTCACGAGGGTCTAGTCTAAGGCAGGGCTTCTTCAGCTGGCATCTGTGAACTTGTTTTAAAATACATTCTGCTAAGTACATTTCAATATGACGGCTGTCCTTTGTAAGCCAAAAGATTCCATTTTATGTATTTAAAAGCATTATTCTGAGGAGAGGTCCCCGCAGACTTCGCCAGACCATCATACCCAAAGCTTAAGACCCGCTAGTCTAGAGGAAGGCAAACAGAAGGGGGAACGGCCTTCAGTTCATTGAGGATTTAACAGGGAGAGCTCGTCCACAGTGAAAGGGGCAAAGGCTCTGCCACAGGCTGGATGAGATGGCCTGCTTGACCTCTGAGGTCCTGTGAGGCCTTCCCACCCTGGCTCACCTTGTCAGAGCTTGTGCTCCACCGGCCAGGCCTTCAAGCCATGAGGGTCCCCTCCATGCTGGGCTCTGTTATGCTATGAGGACTCACCAAATGAAGACATTCTTAACTGCCAACAACCTGCTCCTATAGCATTTTATCATGTCAGACTTTCCCAGAGCCACATTAGCTAAAAGAGCTGATGAAACAGAGGGTAACAGGACTGGCAGCTGCTCTGACCACTCCAGATATTTTAGAAAACAAAACCCAGCAAAACCGAAGAGAGGTTTCAGGTTACTGAGCATGGAGAAAGGGTGACCCTCCAGAAGCTGACCTGTCCCTGCCAGGGCCCTGACCAGCTCCTCAAGTTCATGGGAGAAACTCACTCACAGGCTTCTTTTTACAGGGGATGGTGTGTGAGGATGGGGGGAAGGGTGGTGATGATAGAGAAGAAATCTTCCTGAGCTTAGAAAGGAAGTGCTACTGACCGTGTTCTTCATAGGGATCGTTGGGGTCATCGGCTACCAGCTCAGCATTGCTCGGTGTCTCGTGGTCTTCTTTGGTCACGAATATAATCCGGTCCTTTCCTGACATTTGGAAGAAAGAGCAAAAAAAAGTCCCAGCTAAGTATTAACTTAAACAACACAGTCTACCAACAAGAGCTGTGGTCTGGTATGAGTGCCGGCATTTGTCCATTTATTCACATACCCAGCTATCAAACATATGGCGGCCAGAGCCCCACGCCAGGCGCTCCCCTCACAGAGCTTACATTCATTTGAAAAAGCTTTTCCTAGTCCTGACCAGGGCTCATGGAGCCTTGTATTCAGTTTGAGGCACCCCACTCTGCTACGATACAAACTGGAGAGCAAAAGCCAGGTAAGCAAACTGACTAAGAAGCCTAGTGAACAAACACCCAGTGCATGATACAAACTTAATACACTGAATTCATCTGGAGAAAAATAGACATCTAAGCAAGATGGAAGAAAGATAATCCCATAATGGAACCACTGAGAGAGGAAGCGTCCATCGCCCAATGACCTTAAGTGAAGCAATATTGTTCAGAGGGTAAAGATCTTTTTTTTTTTTGTTGCTCAGTTATCCTCTCAGAGGACCAACAGAAGCTGAGAAAACAGCAATAGCTCATGTCTATATAACGTTTTTCCATCAGTCATTTTTTCAATTGGGTCTGACTCCCCATGACCCATTTTGGGGTTTTCTTGGCAAAGATAATGGAGCGGTTCGCCATTTCCTTCTCCAGCTCATTTTACAGATGAGGAAACCGAGGCAAATAGGGTGAAGTGACTTGCCCAGGGTCACACAGCTACTAAGTGTCTGAGGCTGCATTTGAACTCAAGTCTTCCTGACTCCAAACCCAGCGCTCTAGCTACGATGCCATCTAGCTGCCCACTCAATTTACAAAATGCTTTCCTCACAATAACCCTGAGAAGTATTAGTGCATTATTCCCATCTGACAGTTCAAGAAATTGAGGTTCATAGTGTTTGTGACTTTCCTGCAGGGCTAATGACTATCAGAATAGGGGTTCCGATTTTAAATCCAGCACTCCACCATGTCATGATGACCTGCCTTACTGAAAGGCCTAAGGTCTACGATGAGCCATAACAGGACTAGGGAGATCAGGCTAGATCCTAGCCTGATGTAAGAAGCCATTAAATTGCTCTTTGCTGGACCAAATAATTTCTTTTTTGAGGGGGAAGGCAGGGCAATTGGGGTTAAGTGACTCGTCCAAGGTCACACTGCTAGTAACTGTGTCAAGTGTCTGAGGCCGGATTTGAACTCAGGTCCTCCTGATTCCAAGGCCAGTGCTCTGCTCACTGCACCACCTAGCTAGCCCAGGGCTGAATAATTTCATGTGAGGGTTTGGGGCTGAGTTATTCAATCAGCATTTACTGGCTGTCTGCTGCACCTAAAGTGTCAGAATGGTCCAGTAGTACACATGCACCTTGTCTCGCTCCGGTCCAGGAGTCACTACATAGGGCATGTCAGAGATGAAGATGAGTTAGTTACAAAGCAATTCACTGCATCACAGAGCCCAGATCGATATTGACGGTTGTCAATGTGAGAACAAACAGCACTGGGGAGGTGTCCTGGGTTAGGAGACCTGGGAGACTCATTCTTCTCATCCTGGTTTTGCCACCGAACAGCCGGATGACTTCGGACAAGTCCTTCAAAGCCTCTGTGCCTCCTTCCTCATTACAACCACATTTTTTAGAATTTCAAAGCAATTTGCAAAATATTTAAAAGTGATCAGCTCTTGTGTAGAAATGAGGGGGATGGATTAAATCATCTCTCTTCTCTCTCTCTTTTTACATAGTTGGTTTTGGCATCACTTTAATCTACCACTGTATTTCTACCTCATCCACTGAACCATCCCTTCTTAGAAGAAATAAAGACAAGCTGAGATAACACTGAGATGAACCAATATCACCCCCTGAGTCTGGGACCCAGACTCACCCACCTCTGCCAAAAAAAAAAAATAGGCCTGGATTGTCCTTTCTAGCTCTGACACGCCGATCTCAGGTTGCTGTTGCTGGAGGTTACCTCTGTGTGGGGGCCGAGAGAGAGAGAGAGAGAGAGAGGGAGAGAGGGAGGGAGGGGATGTACTCAAGGACCTGACTGTGCCATGGATGTAGCACACAAGAAAAGATGACGACCGATGACAAAGTTGTGGCCTACAGAAGCAAACACAAATGACTCGGTGCACATAGAGCAATCAATCAATCAATATTTATTAAACACCTACTATGTGCCAGGCACTGTGCTAAGTCCAGCTAGTCTCAGGGTGCTCACCCATAAAAGGAAGGGGCTAGAAGAGAGGATCTCTAAAAGCCCCGAACACTCAAATAGTCTAGAATCCAGGGCCCTTTTGTGCCCACGGGGGTGGGCAATCACCCACCAGGTCACACGGGAAAGAAACAAGTTAAGATTCTTCAAATGGCACCTCACCAGGCACCGCATGATTAAGGGTCATTTTCTCCTCGAAAAATAACACAAACAGGATAAAAACCACCCTAGATCCTGGACTGTTTATGTGACAGCAGACAGTACTCCAGCACCTGCTTCTGAATGTTTAAGGCAATCTCTAACCTAATGAACTTCATTGTAGAGTTATGGGATCTGAGAGCTGGAAGGGCCCTTAGGGGTCACCACATCCCATCCGTCCATCTATAATACATGGCAATAATACTTACAGAGCCCCTACTACGTGCCAGGCACTGTGCTAAGCATCTCACAAACATTACCTCATTTGATCCTAATAACCTGTGGGGAGGGGGTGCTATTATTACCATTCTTTCACAAATGAGGAAACTAAGTCAGCCAGAGGCGAACTTGAACTCGGTCTTCCTGACTGCAGGTCCAGCATTCTATCCTCTCTGCCACCTGCTGCCCCATCCAGCTGTCTGTCGGTCCATCTGTGCACTCTCTTACATCCAACCTCCAACCAATAACAGCTCATCTACAGCAGCCAGGGGTTGTCATGTGGTTTCTCCGGTGCAGGACAAAGAGCCAAAGATCTGGGCTCCGAGGAAGACGTGGGTGGAGATCCTAGGCCATGGGTCACTTCTCTAGGCTTAGTCTTATCTGCCAAGCTGTGAGGAGTTTCAGGCTGGGCCTCAATAAATCCAGGGGTCCCATCTATCTCTTGATCCATGATCCTGGCCAGGATGGGGCATCCACACGGGGTGGTATGGACTAACCGAGAGCGGTCTACCTGGCCTTGAGCGCTGGCTGACTTTGGAAGCCTGGAAACCCTCTGCTCTTTGTGGCTGAAGTCCCCCGCTGTCCAACACACTTCACATCCCTGTACCATGGGCCATCCTCCTACCTGGTAACCCTTCTCCTGCCCCTATTCTGAAGCCCTTGACCCATAGGACTTCTAGATCAGGCACAATTCAGGCTAGAACCTTCCAGCTTCTGAGCTGCCTGTGAGCTCAGGACGGCAGACTCATGAGCCTGCCCGAAGAGAAAGCCTCCCTTCCTAATCTGCTGCCTTGACCCCTGGGTGGCCATGACCCCTTGGCTGTGCCAGCTGTCTGGACCCTGGAACTGCCTGAGCTGCCCTGAAACAGAAACCCAGGTGTCTGAGCTCCTTCCACAGCCTGAGGACCAAGCAGCTGAGGCTCCCTGCTCATAGACCTTCCCTGTCATTCACATGAAGCGGCTCAGGCTTGATCCCATCTGGAGGTGCAAGGCTTGCCTCCAGCACAAGGCCTTTCCAGGGCAGCCTTCCCTTGTCACTCCAGTCTCCTATGCCATTGGGTGCCTCCAGTTAAAAGCCACATGGCCTTCTCTTGTAGACTCTTCTTTAAGCTTGCCAAATAAAAGTATCTCCTGATTTTTAGCACCGACTAGCTCACTGGGCTAGCCCCGGATCCCACTAGCTCTCTGACAATGGGCAAGACTCAGGCCCTCTGAACCTTACCTGTTTCTTTGTCTCTTAACATGGGAATAGTAACCCACCCCCTCCAACTCAACAAACCTGGTGGGGGAACACAGCTATTCTGGCTGGCAAAGCTTCCTCTTATACACCTGGGGTGGACAGTGGTCATTAAACACTGCCGGAGCCTGGGCCAGAATCTCCCTTCCAGCTACTTTCACCCACCTCTTGTTCTCCAAACTAAACCAAACCAGTCTAATCTCTTCTTCTGGGATATCTGACAGCAGCAATCGCACTGTCTCTTCGGCTTTAATATCCTCAGTTCCTTCAACTGTTCCTCAGATGATATTTCATACTCAATGTCCTTTCTTAAAACAGGGCTCCCAGAAGTGAACAGAACACTCTAGATGGGGAGGGGGATGGAGAGCGCCTTAAATGTGTCCCAAAGCACTTCACAATGTTATCTCATTATAGCCTCTCAACAACTTTAGGAGGCAGGTGCTATCTCATTCTCCTCATTTTAAAGATGAGGAAAGCAGAAATGAAGTGACTGGGCCAGGGTCACACAGCTAGTAAGTGTCTGAGGCCAGACGACAGCAGGACTGCTCTTTTCTCTTGACCTGGCAGCTAGACTTTATCAAAGCAACCTGGAAATGTGCCAGCTCCTTTAGTTCCCTTTAAATGTCTCCTGGACTTGGGCACCAACGACCTTGACCTAACAGGCAATGGCTGGATTAATTCCATTACAGCCAGTCAGAGCTGAAACATGACTGGGAGGTTCTTTTGCGTCCTAAAACAGCAAATCCACAAAGACCCACCAGACCAAAGCCAGGTCCTGAGAGATGGAGTCTTATCTTCCTCCTCCCCTCACCCTCACCCCTTCATTCTGAAGAAGTGAAAACTGGGATTCAGAGAGAGGGAAAGACTACTTTAGGCTGAGAACTAGAGTCTTCCTACTTTGTTGTCCAAAGCCCCGGGTTAAAACTGAGGCTCTCAAAGGGAGCTCCAAAGGTGGAGATCAGTGCTCTATCCAGTGTCTAAATCTGCTGCCTGACCAGGGGCTCTCTGATCTCTGCTTGAAAGACTCCAGGGACAGGGCATGGCTAAACAGGACACCCTGATCCTTCAAGAGGCAGCTCTAACGGTTCAAACTTCCCCCTAGCTAGCAGGTTCAGACACGCCTTCTCATAATGTCACTGATGCATTTTTAATTTCAGCTCTCTGAAGCATCTTCACTAGCTAGGTCTGCTCCTTTCTTCCACAGGACAAGGCTTTAGATACGTGAATACAGCTAGAGATAGCCAAACACTCGTCTTACAGGAATCATTCACAAGAGCATGGGGCATGTGCCCAAAGGGATCTGATAGGCATTCACCCAGTACCATGTGTTAGAAAAAGACTTGGATCAGGAGCCAGAGGAGGGCTCAACCTCAGTGCCAGTCACTGACCTGGGACAAACCTCTGGGTCTGTTTCATTTTTCACAAAGTAAGGGTCCTGCCAGGGCCTGCCTCATCAGCCAATGCTGGAGAACAACTGAAACAAAGCCAGCTGTACAAGATCTTTGAGAACCATGGGAGGAATTCTTCTCACCAGGACTGAAGGGCAGGCCCAGGGACCCCCCAGCGCAGAAAGAGTGCCAAGGCTCTAAAATGAAGGCCAGGTGAGGGACTATTCTGAGTTGTGTCCAGGCACTCAATCTTACGGACTCTGAATCTGACAGAATTCAGAAGAGAGTTAATATAATACAAGGAGAGCCTTTTCTGAGGGACATGGCTCTTTTATACACATCTCAAGGAGCCAGACTCTTCAAGAAGCCAACAGTTAGAAGTCATTAAAAACTAGTTTAGGGGCAGCTAGGTGGTGCAAGGGATAGAGTGCCAGGCCAGGAGTCAGAAAGACTCATCTTCATGAGTTCAAATCTGACCTCAGATACTTATTAGCTGGGTGACTCAAGGCAAGTTACTGAACCCTGCTTGCCTCGGTCTCCTCATTTGTAAAATGAGCTGAAGAAGCAAATGGCAAACTGTTCCAGTATTTCTGCCAAAAAAACCCAAATGGGGTCATGCAGAGTTGGATGCAACTGACCAACAAAAATACAAACTAGTTTGGCTAATCATAAGCAAAGGTTTAACAGGTTGTGGTTTGTTCTTGATTCTCAAAGAGGACCATGACATCAGGAAGATGATGCCATGACTTGCAAGTGAATTGAATTACAGTGAGGCAGGGCTGTGCAGTTACCAGCCTCACTTTCTCCTCCAGAGCCATCTGGGCCCAGTGGTCAGACAGAGATCAGGACTTCTGGGCTTCATAGGTGAAAGGTTTAAAGAGGAGGCAGTCCCAGAGCAGGAAGCCTGCTGCTCTTCCCCAGTGCTGCTCGCCCAGCTGCCTCAGAAGCCCCCTCCCTCCCCTCCTTTCAGCCAGCTGAACATTACTTTTCACTCTGCAGACTTCACACAGCCTTCTCTCCCCGAATGTGTTTTATAGTAATGACGATTTATTCTCTTCAGTGGGTGAGGATCTGCTCCTTCCTACCACCAGAGAGGCAATGAGAAAATGTTGGTAAAACAGCTTCTAACTGGAAAGAACCAGGTCAATGTGGGTGGAGTGTTACCACCTACTGGTAGTAGCATTGTGGGTGAAGCCAGAAGTGTGCCGCCCTCCAGGAGTCTGAAGTCCAGTCCCTCCCTCTTTAGCCTAGTAACAGGCACCATCCAGAAGGACCTGGTGACCAAAGGGATGTGCTTCAGAGAAAAAGGAACCTATGATCCAGGCCAAAGGGCCTACACCTGAGGGAACTGTGAATGTTCTCCAGTTACAGAGAGTCTGGGGAAGAATGGCTGGGTTTAAAAAACAAAAAGGCACTAGGGTAAATTCAGGCAGGTCAGGCTGCAAGTGATGGGAAGAAGGCAGTTTCTGCCCATGTGGCAGGATCACACCTGACACCCCAGTGGTAAGGAAGGCATGCTTGCTTTCCGGTCTGAATTGAGGATTTCATTAGAGCTCTCGGTGAAGAAAATGCTGCTGATGAGAATCTGCCACACTTCTAGAGCTTTTGGTTTAAGCTAGGCAATTCGCCTGGGGTCTCAGCTCCAGTATCTGTAGGTGTGGAGGGGGTGGGGGCTGGGCAGCAGAATGCCCCACCCCTCACCAAGCTGCCAAAACTAGAAATAACAAAAGCATTCTGCAAACCCTAAAGAGCCACACAAACATGGGCTATTGTGACTGCAACAGAACCACAGCGCAGAGACACAGGGGTGGCCCCCATCTCAACACCTCAGCATGAAAGCCTGCTGCATGGCCTCTAAGGCCTTCCACAATTTGGCTCGGAACTATCTTTCCTACTGTTCCCCTTCGTGTACTATGGGTTCCAGCCAAACTAGACCACTAGATGTCCCTTGGTCTTGTCCTTTCTCCCTGCATTCCCCACTCCTTTGTCATTTCCCTCCCCCACCCTTTCAGGTTTTCCATTTTCAAGACCAATTCGGGTGCTACTTTCCTCATGAAACATTCTCTGGTTTCCATTTTACCATTTTTCGAATTTGTAAGCTTAACACGATGTCAAAAGCTAAGGAAAACAATGCAAAATGCAGGTTTAAAATGATGTTTGAGAAAATTAGAGTCCTAAAGGTTTGGCCAAGACTAAATGAAGATGATTCGGGCACTGTACTGTGTAGGCTGAAAGACACATGTCCCTCCACCCGGGCTTCAGGGTGAGCAGAGAATCTCAGCATTGGAAAGGGCCTCAAGGGGCCATCTAGTCCAGGGATGGGGAACCTGTGGCCTCTGGGTCCTCAAGTGTGGCCCTCTGAATCCAAACTTTGCATTGGCTTTGGATTGCAGGTTCCCCACCTCTGATCTAGTCCAACCCATACCTAACATTATCTTGTCCTCCACTGAGCTTCCACCGTCTTGTTGGTGTCTATCCCATTTTACCTTTCTTGGGGGGAGGGGCTGTCAACTTTAGAATAAGACCTCCGTTACTGATGTATCGGTATTAACTTTATTATTCCTCATTGCACCCCTTTCCTCCCAACCCCAAACGTCCAGTATTTAGCACAGGTTTTTTGAGGTGGAAAGCATGCATTCATTCAATTTGTCGGGCACATTCCAAGCAGCATTTAACAACAAAATGCATCTGCTGGGGGCTGGATGTCTGCTCATTCCTTCAACATGCATTTGCTACATGAATTAATGATGAAACTACGTATGGAATAACTCCGTAAGAAGTTACAGAATAAGAAAATGAGTTTAACCACCTGCTACAGTATTGAGGTAAGGACAGCTCGGCAAGTTCAAGTACCCAGAGTGGACTCTAGCAAAGGCACAGTGGGAAGGCACTGACGGAATCTACCCTTCCCGGACCCACAACACCCACAGGGATCCGTATTGATTAGGCTAAAAGAAGCCCGGAGGCCGTACCCTGGATCTCCCAGGGCTCTCCCTCCACCTCGCAGGAAAGGTCTGGTGCGAGTCAGAGACCAGGGGACGCAATAAGGAGCCCATGAAGCCGGGGCCGCTGGGGATGGAAGGGCAGCCCCGGTGAATCCTGCCGATTTAAGTCTGGGTCTCGTAATTACATAATGATGGTCTCCATGATGACCTTGGGCACTCTGCCACGTGCTTCTCCGTTTGTGAAGGTCATTCCTTAGGGCCACTAGGACACCTTTCCAGGTTTTGAGATGAAATCCGCTAAGCCCACTTACGCCGGGAGGGGTCTTTAGGAAGCCTAAGGTCCGACTTCATTTTACAGGATCCTCTGGGGAAATGACTAGTGTAAGATCACCCGGGGAGTTAACGGTGTAGTCTGGGCTGGGAACTCCGGCTGCCTCGGGGTTGGGGGAACGGCCAGAGGGCCCCAGTTTCCAGAAGGTCCGGGGCTTGACCTCCTGACCCCCGGGGCGTTGCAAGTGCTCAGGGGGACGGAGGCGGCGAGAAAGTCCAGGGGTCCGAGCGGGGCGGCCCAGCGCAGCCTGCATCAGCCCGGGCTAAGCCACGCGCGCCGCGCTCAAAAAGCCGGGCCCCAACGTTCGATCGGCCGCGCGCTCGCTCCCCCCTCCCGCGCCTGCGCCCGCCACCGAGGGGGCCGCGTGTCCCCTGCAGGCCCTCGTCCTCCCCGTCTCCATAGCAGCCCCTCGGCCTGGGCTCGCGTCCGCGTCCTCCCCCCGCCTCCCCGCTTCCCTTCGGCCCGGCCGCTCGCACCTTCCTGCCGGCAGTAGGACATGGCTGAGGCCCGGCGGCTCCCGTGGCTCCGGTTCCGACTCGCTCCACACGCCCGTTGCTCCGGCCTCGCGGTGGCCACCAGGCGCCGTGATATCTCTTCGGGCTCCGCCCCCCTTCCCAGGGCCTGCCCCGCGGCGCACCAGCCCGGCCGCTCCCGCCGTCCCGCCGGCCAGCCCGGCGCCCAGCGGCCTACGCCTCCCGAGCTCCTCTAGCCCTAGGAAACTACATGTCCCAGAAGGACGTAGGCCGGGCCGGGCGGAAGGGCCGGGCGGAGGTGCCCCCCCAAATAGAAGACTAGGTTTCCCAGGAAACCTTCCGGCGCGCAGGCGCAGTAGAGCGGTTCGGTTGTCGTGGGTGGTAACTTTGGAGCAGCAAGCCCAGCCTTGTTCCCCGGAGTTTGTGCTTTCGCGGCTCAGGAGCTAGGATTGAGTTTTCCCGGCTCGTGGGGCTCCCGCCGCTTCTCCGGCCAATTGCAGATCCGTCCGCCGCCCTCCGGCGTCTTTGCCCTGCTTTGGAGATCGAGGCAGCAGCAGCTCGAGGCTGACCATGTCCCGGAATGTAAGTGTGTGCCGGCCACCCCACCCAGCCGGGATCTCTGCCGCTCGGCTCCGCCGCTGGCCCGGGGTCTCGGCGGCTGCAGCTCGGGGGGCCCTCGGGAGCCGCATCTGGCCGGCTGGCTGCATGCCCCCTCCTCCTTGTTCCTTGGGTGGCCGGGCTGCCGCGGGTTCTCTTTGGGCGACTTGAACTGCAGGTTGGGCACCGATCTGCACTTGGGTGCTGGGACTGGGTGGGGTGGGCCCCTCCCTCCTGTGCCACTTCTTACAAAGGTGGGAGGGAGCCGCCGGCTGCTGCGGTGACTCACTGTGGCTTCAGAGGGTTTTAAATCTGGAAGAGTTTAGAAATCGGGGTATTTTATTTTTAAATTAAAATTTTGTTTTCAACACACAAGTCTGTATTTCTCCCTCCTTTCCCCTTTTTGTAACAAATAGTTGGCCATGTGCAGAAAGTACCTCCATCTGCCCCGAGTCCATCACCTCTTGTGGGCGGGACTTTTTGCTGTTTTTGCTTTTGGAATGCTTCTCTGCACTAAGGCAATCTAGTGCTTTTGGTGGAGTCTTGCCTTTGTTTGAATCAAGAGTCCCTGATTGGAAACAGTATATGTATACTCCGAGTTTGGCGGTTTGCTTTGGGGCTCACTCATCGGAAGAGTATTAGTGTGATTTGGCCAGAGGAGACTCTGGGTAGCCGTTAAGGAGTGCCCACCTCCCCTTGCAAACCTGTATGTTGGTGCTTCTCCCCGCCCCCCCCCCCACCTGTGTATGTATTGCTATGGACAGACAGAAGCCTGCCTGTTGATTTGTGTTATTTTCCCTGTTCTAATTTCTGTTTGTATTTGCTCTGAAGTTCAGGGTGCTGACTTTCCCCCATGAACTAAGTGAATGATATACTTATGTTTAGTTAAAGTGAGATTGTAAACCCTTTAAAGTTGCCTTCCTTAGAAAAACAGATCAAAGAACCTGTGCTAGCAGCCCTGCTGTGTGCTGGTGTCATTGGCCTTCCACCTCCACAGCAGCTGCTAGCAGCATGGTTGTTACACCTCCCTGTGGGGGGATGGGTAGCATGCTTCATTGTGGGGACTCTGGAGTCAGAGTTGGTCATTTTTTTGAGAAGCTAGGGTCTCTTTGTTAGAAACTATCAGTTAGGAAATCATAGGCTAGAATTCCAGCTTGGATAGTTAGACTAGCTTTGTGGCTGTGGATAAGTCAGTTAACAATTCTAAATTTCTGTTTCCCAATCTCAAAATGGTAATAACTCAGTAAATATTAGGTGCCTACTGTGTGCAAAGCATTGCATTACCTGTAGTGGATAGCACATCGGACTTTGAGTCAGGAAGACCTGGGTTCAGATTCTGTTTCTGGCCTTTACTGCAGCTAGGTGGTATAAGTAATAAAGCCTTGAACCTGGAATCAGAAAGACTTGAGTTCAAATCCAGCCCCAGATGCTTACCACTATGACCCTGGGCAAGTCAGTTAATGTCTTTCTGCCTCAGTTCCCCATCTGAAAAATGGAGATCATAATAGCACCTACCTCACAAAAGTGGTGAGCATCAAATGAGGTAATTTTTGTAAAATGCTCAGCACAGTGCCTGGAACTGTATACAGTAGGCACTATATAAATGCTTATTCCTTTCTTCCTTCCATCCTTACTGGCAACAAGGTCCTGGACAAGTCACTGAACAGCTTTATGTCTCCATTGTTCCACCTGTAAAATGGGGAGAGGGAGTGGACTTTTTGGCTTCCAACCTCTAAATCTGTGCTTCTGTCAGTGATTCTGTGATACAAAAACAAGTCATTGACTCCCTCACTGGACTGTTTTTAGAAAAAATATGATTTGTAAAATTAAATAAGAGTTTGCAGGTGAAGTCTCTGAAGCCAAGTCTTCTGATTTCAGCTCTAGGGCTGTTTCACTGCCCCACAGCTGCTGCCTTGTGATGTGGGTTGGTTAAGTTTAGTTCCAGCCCCCTTGACCTGGTGCTTACTAGGTACAGGGCCCTGAGCCCTCCATGCTGTGGAAGCCGGTGTTAGTCACCAGGCACATTCACGGAGGGCTTTCTGTCTCACAGATCACCTTCCTCACAGGTATCTTGTGAGGTAGGCAGTGTGAGCATTGTGAGGCCGCATGCATGACCTAAGGGGCCGGCTGGAGTCCTGGGCTTGAGCATCAGGAAGATCTGAGTCCATATCTCACCTCTGATACTAACTGTTCATGGGCAAGTCACTTAACTTCTCTAAGACTTAGTTTGCTCACCTGGAAAATGGGGTCTTGGTGCGGCAATGCAGTAATGTATGAAAACTACAAGTGCTGCGTGTCAGTTATTGTATTGCTGTAGAAACAGACTCAGATTGAGCAAGGCGCCATGACAGCCCTTATTATGGTCGGGATGATAAAATTGGCATGTAATGCCAAAGGTGATGGAGAAAGGGCTGGTTTTAGAGTCAGAGGTCCTGAGTTCAAATCCCGGCCCTCTTACCTACTATCTATGTGACTTTGAACACGTTTCTTCACCTCTTTGTGACTCAGTTTCTTCATCTGTAAAATGAGGTTAGACCCAGTGATGGGTGGAGATCCCTTCCAGCTCTAAATGTATCATCTATAGCCTGAGCTAGGTTCTGGGATTGCTTTCCCTCAAGGCACTGTGTAGGGGAGCAAAGTCCTGGGCTGTGTTCTTCC
The DNA here is from genome assembly GCF_011100635.1 of Trichosurus vulpecula. NCBI lineage: Eukaryota > Metazoa > Chordata > Mammalia > Diprotodontia > Phalangeridae > Trichosurus > Trichosurus vulpecula. Next base: position 147,955,661 of record NC_050581.1, read on the forward strand.
GTTGCCCTCCTCTAAGACTAGGGGAATTTCTTTCTCTTGATGAGGGGATGAGAGACTTTCTCAGGTCCATCCTGTGACCCCCCCAGGGCCCTCACTACTGGGCTGGCTGTTGTGCGCTTTCATAGCCTGTCACAGCCTCAGAGACAGCTCGTTCACGTCCGTTTTATCCTGGGACTCCTACGGAAGCTCTGTGAGGTAGGTAATGCACACGTCACCATCCCTGTTTTGTGGACGAATGAACGAAGGCTCCGAGAGCAGGATGTGTGCACCTCCGAGGCTAGCGGTACCCTGCATGGTGAGATTCCTTCTGGACTGTCTTGGGATGCAGGCCCTGGCCTTGATCTCTAGAGGGAGCATCCTTGTAGGCAGCACTTCATCACCTAGTCCGCAGGTTGTGCAGAAGTTCTTCTCATGTGCTCGGAAGGTCTGGAGTTGAATCCTGGTTCTGACGCTGTCGAGCCATTTGGCAGATTGCTCCACCACTGTTAGCCTCAGTTTGCTCATTTGGAAAATGGGGATATAGGCATATGTGGAGGCTGTATTACAAAGTGCACAAGCCGTTTGTTATTATTACAATTGTGTGCCATAATGTTGTTAGGTAATGTAGTCTTCACACTTTGTAAACAGCTGTGGGAAACAGAAGCTTAGGTGTTGTAGTGGAAAAAAATTGAATAGCATGCATTCTTATAACTATGCTAATGATTCCTAATGGATTTTAAATTAATCACAGATTGATTAGTACTATGATATGTGTATAATATCTGTATATGTTTTGTATCTGCTCCTCCTTTTCTAGTACTCCGATACAAGTAACAGAAAAGAACATGTCAAAATTACAGCTGAGCGGCAGCCGGGCTTCTTGGAGCGTCTCAGTGAAACGTCGGGAGGCATGTTTGTTGGACTGATGACATTTTTACTTTCCTTCTACCTGATCTTTACTAATGAGGTGAGCCACCAGAGCATCAGCATTGCCTTTCCCCGCCTGAGTCTCTCCTGGAGCATCATGGGAGCTGGACACTTGCCTAGAAACTCCCCCTTCCCAAAGGCCCCATGGCTTCATTCTCAGCTTATGTAACACTGAGAGCTGGGAAGACAGCTGTGGAGGTCTGCTTATTCCTCAGTTTCTTGAGTTAGTAAGGCTTGGAGTTTGCAGGTGGGATGCTGAAGAGAGGGACAGTGAAGTAGAAAGGTGGTAGAGGTGAAGATTAACATCCCGCACCACTTTGAATGACTCTTCTCTTCTCTCCCTTGTCTTTTTAACTATGTCTCTCTCTTAAGCCCCCTTTCTAGGGTCCATACCTGCCTCTGGGATTTATATAAAACTCGGTGTGGTGAATCACAGGAAGAGAGAAGTTGCTGTCATTCTAGCAAAATGGGGAAAAGTATACTGACGCCAAAGGTGTTGGTAAAGAAGAGGATGTTAGGGGCGTCATGATATTTCTTTGCAGACTTGAGAAACATATTTAAAAATTTGTTGACTGAATTGCTTCTGTTCCCACCACTCTATTGGGAGAACTTTGGGGTAGGGAGAAGAAAGGGAGAATCTCATGGAAGTTAGTAGAGACACCTTGGATCCATTAATACACTTGTACTTTGGGAGTGGTCAGCGCTCCTGAGGGAACCACTTCTTCCTGGGATATGGCACCTGTGTTGAAATGCTGCTATGGCCAGGCTCTCCTGAAGCAGCCGGTTCCTGTTGTCTCATCAGAGGGCCATCTCCGCCTTTGTCCTGTCCCTTCAGGGTCTTTCTGGTCACTGCGAGAGAGAAAAAAAGCAGCTTATTCTTGTGGCCTGCTTGGAAAAAGGTAGCCATTCTAGAAAAAAGGTGTAGCCAATAGGCTGGTCCTGTATCCTCCACAAAATTTAAATAGTTGCCTGTTCTCTGAATGTGCGCAGACATTGGTGGGAGGCCAAAGGAGGGGGATGGTGTTGTGAAAGGCTTTGATTCTCTTCTACTGCTGAGTGGGTGAAAATAGCCCAAGCCCTTTTCCCCTCCCCGGAATGGGAAAGACGCAGCTAGCAGACAGCAGGAGAGGAGGGCGTGAGAATGATCGGAGCTGGTTGGAAGCTCCTTCCCCTCATCCTTTACAGCCCCGGGCATTCTACTGGCACTATAGCTCCTCGTTCAGTAATGTGCACCTGCTGGGGGCTCTTGCCCTGTGCCAGGCGTTGACAAAGTAGAGAGTTTAGACAAGACAGTTCTGGTGGGTGATGAGGGTATTCGTGTGACATGTACAAATTGGGATAACCCAAAATAACACATAAGATTGGTATTCAGCATGCACGGAAGGGGAATAGGTAGAGAGATTTGGGAAGGCTAAGAAGAAGGCAGGATCTAAAATGGCTTTAAAGAGAGGCTGGAGGATGGCTGTTTCAGGCACAGGCCTCAACATGGACCAAGTCCTGGGAGCAGGGAAGCTTGACTGAGGGCTAGGAAAGCAATGAGTATGTGCTTGGGTTCCTGTTCTTAGTCTGTCTTAGCCTCTAAGGGAATGGGCCCTCTCCCTTTGAACAGACCAGACTTCATCTGTCTTTTCATTTCTTCCTTCTCTCTCCCACCTCCCCTTCTGCCCCTCATTCTTAGGACATCACAGGCCCTTAATAAATGTGCGTCGACTTTGTTGAGGATAAAAGTTTCTCCAGTTGAAAGGCATTAATTGCTTCCTCTGTGCAGAGTACTGTATTTAATAAAGGTTTGTGGAATGAGTGCATATACTGTGCATTCGTTGTGATTTAGTTCTTCATGTACCGGACAAACTGTTAGATTGGACAGCAAGTCCGTATGTATGCAGAGCCTTCTATTAGCAGCAGCTGGAAACTTCAAAACTCCAGAGAAGCCACAGTCCCCACCCTCGTAGAGTTTCCAGGCTTTTAGGGGTTCTAGGACAATTAGGCAAATAAATCTATTATGGGTGAGAACATTCCATCGGGTGAATCACTTACTCAGGTCACTAACCTGACTTGATCCCTGTGTTCATAATAAATGCCCAGGGTTCTCCAACTTCACACTGATGCACTACAGAGAGCAGCGGGTGGGCAGTGCCTACTACGCCTTCTCATCTCCTTCTCTTCCTCCATCGTAGGGCCGGGCCTTGAGGACAGCAACTTCTCTTGCTGAGGGGCTCTCGCTTGTGGTTCCCCTTAGCAACATCCACAGTGTGGCCCCAGAGAATGAGGGCAGACTCGTGCACTTGATCGGCTCCCTCCGGACATCCAAGGTAAAGCCATTGCCTCTTTCCCTGCGCTTCTGCCGCATCTGGCCCTGCATCTTTGACCTCTCTTCTCTCAGTTTCATGTTTGTGTCCTGTCAGCTCATCCTAAGAGCTCGTGTCGTGACAACTGTATTGTCATTTATTATTTCACGTGTGTGTATTTATGTATGCACGTGTGTCCTAAAATGCTTTATAAACATTAAAGCACCATATAAATGTGAGCTGCTTTTCAAACATTATAAATTCCTTTGGGGCAGGGGTTGTGGTGTGGGGGGCAAAGAACCGTGGTCTTAGAGTCAGAAGCACTGTGTAATTCTGAGGGAATGCCTTCTTTCCTAGGGAAGAGACTATCTCTGAGATCTCTTCTAGTGCTAACATGCTGCGATTCTGAATGGCCACATGGGCCAAATATGGATTGGCCATTTTCTTTCTTTTTAATAAGAACTTTTGTTGATGCCTTGTCTTTATATTACAGTTATTTTTCACGCTTCCCCCCCTACCCTCCATTGAATGTTCCCATGTGACAAAGAAAAAAAATAAGCAAAAACAACCAATGTAGAAATAATGTCCAACAACAGACGTCATGTTCTGGCCTCTCCACCTTGAGGAAGGAGGCATTTTTCATTTTCTCTTCTTGGATTGCCAGTTTTCAAAGAAATAAAATACATTTAGCAATAAAACTAGACTGAATACTAATAGCTCACATTTATATATATATCAGTTCACAGCTTACAAAGCACTTTATACGTTATCAGATTTAGTTCTTATGCACTCTTATGAAGCAGGTGGTACAAAGATTATCCCCCTTTTCCTGGTGAAGAGACTGAGGGAAGGGAACTTCCTCCTTGCCACACAGCTTGTAAATGCTGTAGCCAGGCTCAGACCCAGGTCATCTGGTGCTGCCAGTTAGAGGATCACAGATTTGTAGCTTCCACCCTCGCACTTTACAGATAAGAGACCTGAGGCCCAGAGAGGGGGAAGCACTCCTCCAAGGTCACACACAGCAAGGGTCCGCTTCCCCTCCTGAGGAGCAGAGCAGGGAGTGAGTCTGCACGTTCAGGGCCTTTCTACCACAGTGCATCTGCCTTCTGTTTTGTCTTTGGTGGGTTGAAAAACACTTTAGGACCACCCTCCATATCATCATTATGGATAGTATAATAATGTCACCTAGTTTTTGGTTGTGCAAGACTGCAAAGGGAAAAGCTGACTAGTGGAGGCTTCCTGAGGCCGGGGGGTGGTCATAGTTCACAGACTGAGCCTTTTTCAAGGGCTGTACTTTGAGGTTTATGGTCAAAACTTGAGATAAAAACATATAATTTTGAAAGCAAACATTATTTTCTTCAAAACAACTCCCCTCCCCTGCCCCAGGTTAGACATTTTTGGGGTGTCTTTGGAAGAATTAAGTGGCATTCAGGTTTAGTAGCTTCTCCAGCCCATGGCTCTGATTTGGGTTCCTTGGGATCTCAGGTCTGGGCTAACTTATTCTTCTCATTCTTTTAAAGCTCTTGTCTGATCCCAACTATGGGGTCTTCATCCCTGCAGTGAAATTGAAGCGACAAGTGGAGATGTACCAGTGGGTGGAGTCAGAAGAGTCCAGGTGAATGGGGGCCCTCATCCTGCTGGGGTGGGTGGGTCTCGTAGCCCACATTGCAACTTGTCAGTGCCGCTTTCAGTTTCTTAAATGCTCCTGCTTCCCTTGGTGTGCTGGGGTTGCCTGGCCTCAGATCCTCCTCCAGGCAAAGACCAAGAGGTTTCCTCTATCCTCTCCCCTTCTGTGTTCCACGAACAGCACATTAATCTCCCAATTGATCAGAGGGGCACTACAGTTGGGTTACAAGAACAGACAAATGGATCAGCCATTTATGGCATAGGAAAGGCCTCATCCACACTGCCATCTGCCCCCTACCCCCACCCCCTAGGCATTAAATGCCTGTTTTCTGCAAGGTGCTTTAGGGGTGTAAAGACAAAAGTGAAACAGGCCCTTCTCTCAAAGAGCTTACATTTTGCTTGGGTGAGGGGTGGGCTGTACCATAATAAGCAAGGTCCCAGGAGAACCAAGGCAGCCCAGAACAAGAAGCTCAGGAGGCAGGGAGGGCAGAGTGGCTGCACCCCAGATCCACCACGTCCAGAGAAGGGCTCATGTCACAGCACGGACAGGAGACGAGTGTCAGGTTCAGGGAATGACTCAGTCATTTGGCTGCTAGGGGAGGTTTGTGCAGGGGAGTATAGGGAAATAAAGTCAGAAGGGGGTGGGGGTGGGGGTGGTTGGGGAGGTAGGAGCTCTCTCTTCTGCACCCTGCTGGTTCATAGAGTTAGAAGGCTTCTTGGAGATGGTCTAGCCCAGGACTAGGGAGCCTCTGGGCCACATGTGGCCTTTTGACTGAGTGCAAATTTTATAGAACAAATCCTTTTATTCAGGGGATTTGTTCTGTGAAGTTTGGATTCAGTCAAAGGGCCACACTTGAGGACCTAGAGGGCCACCTGTGGCCTTGAGGCTGCAGGTTCCTCACTCCTGGTCTAGCCCAACCTCCTTATTGGACAGGTGAAACTGAGGCCCAGATAGGTGAAGTCCCTTGCTCAGGGTCAGCCAGGAAGGAGATGGCAGAACCTGGATTTGGAGCCCAATGTTTTCTGTCTTGCTGTTGTTTTTGTGGTGCCTTCTCCTGGCTCCTTGGCCGTGGCCCAGGCCTAGTCTGATCTTCCCTCCAGAGCCCCAGTGAGAAGGAACTCATCTATGAGTTGGTCCTAAAGGTGCCGCTTCCCCTCCTCTTTCCTTCTGGCATCACCCCACGGTTCCCTGGGGATGTTTGTGCACTAGCCCCGTTGGAGCCATCCGCTCTTTGGCCCGACCCAGTCTCCCTCCCAAATGGTTCTCCAAAGCAGGCTTTGCAAGTAACTGTTTTCTGCAGCCCTTGAAGAAGAGAAATCTCTTCTACTTGTATTAAGATCCTTTGTGACCCAGCCTGTGGGTGCATTTGCAGTGGGCCATCTCCCTGATGTTGATCCCTGACCCTGAGATGATTAGAGTTGGTGTGGATTCTGTTTGGAATTCTTAGCTCCAGCATGTATCTTGGTGCCTTGGTAGCCCCTGGCAGCTCATTAGCTACACTTTTCGATCCAAGGCTGTACTCTCATCAGGAATTTTTTTCTCCGTCAGTGAATTATCACATTTCTGCTACTGTTTGTAAATGGCTTCTCCATGAATTCAAACTCTATTTACTTCTTATGGAAACGTGTTTAAAACAGCAGATTTGCTACTTTGGACTCTATTAGCAGTGATTCTGTATCCTTTTGCCCCATCTGGCTGAACCTAAGGTACTGACTCCCTGCTCACCCCCATTGGAGTGTTGGCCCCAAGTGCCACATAATGTGGGACAGAAAACAGACCCCTGTGTGTGTTCTGGGGCAGGTGCAATGATGGTGTTTTTGTGCTGATGCTTGTGCTTGGGTCTGACCATGCTTGCTATGTTCGTGTTTCCTATTGCAGAGAGTACACAGAGGACGGCCAAGTGAAGACAGAGAGGAGATACACTTACAGTAAGTAGGCTTGCAGGCCGTGTCTCTGGATCCAGGGGCTGAAGGCTCTGCTGCAGATTCTGACTTCTTTGTGCACTCCACGACTGTTGTGGTTAAGACTCATTGAGTGTTTCAACACTGTGTCGAGCCCTAATGGGGCCTGAGCCTGCCTTTTCCTGAGGAGCTCAGCTCATGGCTGTCTTCATGCTATGGCACTGAAGCTCTGGGGCCCCTTTCTATTCCTGCTGTAGGAGAGAATTACCCTCAAGTTGGAAGGCAGGCTCCGAGGGACCAGTATTCTCCACACATTAGATCCCTTTTGTTTATGGAACATTTGGGTGAACAAATGGATATAAGAAGTAGTGTGTGAGCATCTCGACACTCTCTTCACTGGGAAATAGAGATTTGCAGTGTAAGGTCCTTGTGGGAATGAGAATGCTAGAAGGGATTTTAAAACCCACCTGTTCAGACCTGCTCATTTTACGGAGGAGGAAACAGGACCAAAGAGGTGGGATCCAGGGTCTTGTGAGAGATCAGCGGCCCAGGGCGCCATCACCACCGCCACAGAAGCCTCCTGGTCTGGCTGTGTTAACTGCAGCCTCACCAGGCCTCCACACCTGAATGAAAGTAAATGAGCCTGCTTAGAACAAAGCACACAACCTGACTTAACAGTCATTTCATAAAACAGCACCCAACGACTTCACACATTGTTCTTCCACTATTTAAGACTTTATTTCTAGGAATAAGGAGCTTGATGGCATGCGTCACACAAATGTGGTGGGAGAGGCAGGTTTTTGCTGTTGTTTCTGCAAGAAAATGAGATTATTAATTTACAATATCATTTTCCCACTTTTCCCTGTGAGATTGTATGGTGTCCATGACTTTAAAGTGGAGGAAATGTGTCCGTTGTCCACACTTTAGATCCCTTTTGATAGGATGCTGGTAGAAGTTTGGGAAGGCCTGAAAGGAAGTGTCTCTCTTTTGATTAGTGAGCTAAGGGCGAGGGATTTGGATGGGAAAACACAGTGGTGCCTGCGCAGCCCTGAGATGGTTGAGGGGGTCCTGGGCTCCAGCCCTGCAGGTTCCAGCCCAGAGCTCCAGCTCTGATGGAAGGGATCACACCAAGAGGCTGAGGTCAGCTGACAGACTTGCTCAAGTTGGGATCCATAGCATCTGCCTGACTTAGAGAGTTATATGAGATAATGAGTCTGAAACTACTGTATTTAGAAAAACATAATGCAGGCCATCATGGCATTGCTCCTCAAAGTTGTTTTTTTTTTTTCTTTTCTCAGATACTGAGTGGAAATCAGAAATTGTGAACAGCAGGAACTTTGACCGAGAGATTGGGCATAAAAATCCCAGGTGAATAGAGGGCAAGGGCTTGAGGCCAAGTGGGTAGAATGCTGGACCAAGAGGAAAGATGTGGGTTTTATTTTAAACTTCAGGCCTGAGTATGGGCCATCTTGCTTGCCTGTTTTTCTTGGAGAGTGAGGATTACTTGCTTAAGTGTTGGAGAAAAACAAAACTAAGGAAAATTATGTCAATATTTTGGGCTCCTCCTAAGGAAGGTGCTAGATAAATATTTAGCTAAAAGAGCTTTAAAATCCTTATATCGGATACCTCTTTTCTTTCTGATGCTCTTCTAGTATAGGGAAAGAGTATTATAGAAGAAGTCAAGTAACCTGGGCTTATACTCACTCTCCCCCTAATTTACTGTGTGATCTTGCACAAATCACTTCCCTTTCAGGGACTTTTTTTTATCTGTAAAATGCAGGAATTGGAATGAATTCCAACAAGCGTATAGGAGAGCCATTGGTCCTTATGCTTCAAAAATTAGTTTCAAAAATAGAAAAAGCACTTTGCCATATTCCTTTTCTGAAACAGACGTGGTTCTGATATCCAAGCAAGAGAAAGAGAGCTATTGACCAATCTCACCAATGAATATCGATGAAAAGATTTTAAATAAAAAGGTTGCACTAGATGAGCCCAGAGTTGCTTCTCAGGTCTACCATTCTGGTTGTCTCCTCCAGGACAAAAAAAAAGATGACAAATCTTTATAGTCCTGCCTTCTAAAAAGCTCAAGCCAATTCCTAGCAGAGTTCCGAAGCAAATTGAAAAGTGGATGCTTGGGCAGTTGGTTGAGCTGTCTGGGTTGTAGTGTTCCTGCACGAAGTGGGCATGCACATGCCCACTGCTGAGAGTGGTGGTGGATGGGGGGTGGATGGGGCTGGTGCATGAGAAATGCCTTGTTCCTCCATTCCTTGGTGACGGCTGTATCTCTAGGAGGAAGCAGGCCTTCCATGATGATGTGGGCATGGGGAGGGGGACAGTGGAGACCCTGCAGTGTGTTGTGGCCTCTCTGACCCTTTCTTTTCCTTCCAGTGCAATGGCTGTGGAGTCCTTCACTGCCGTTGCACCCTTTGTTCAGATTGGCAGGTTCTTCCTTTCTGCAGGTAAGCATCCTCTTAGGGCTGGGTAGGTTTTACCAAGAACGTTTGGATTTCACTAAAATGTCAGCCGAGCACCCTCCTGATCTTTCTGCTCTGCCAGTTGTTCTCAAAGGTTAGGCCTCAAGTCTTTGCTGGGTGTGCTACAGAATTTTAGATGTTAAGTTTTGTGGCAGGTAAAAGAAACTTAAAAATAATTTTGTTTCAGATAGTTTTTTTCTTCCTTGGTGTACATAATATTGCAGATACAGAATTTGCAAAAGTAGATAAAACTTTCCTATTACATTTACACACTGACATCAAAATACGTTGGACCTTGAGCTTGCAAAGAAAAAAAAACCAGCTGTTTTTCTTGGAGGAAAGCTGCATATTTGAGCCTTCCTCCTCAGGCTATGATGATAAGGAGAAGCCCTACACCACGGAAGAAGGAAGTCCTTTCCCTCCCCTTCCCACCCATCTGTTTAACGTGCCTTGCTTCCTCGTGGCAGATGCTGCTATGCCGAGAGCAAAAAAAGTTAGAGGACCACTTTGCAGTCCCACTGTCAGGAAACTAAGGGCGCCTTCAGTCCCCTGAGAGCAGTGATATGGTGGCCCCTCCCGCTCCCCCTGCCATGTTGTCATCATCAATAGCATCATGGCTGAGTTCCCACAGCAGACTGTGTGCCCCCCATCTCTGAACCTCTTGGGTTTCTTGTGGACTGTTCTAAGGGCTGTTTTCTTTTTAAATCCTTTGACATGACAAACTGCTTCATTTTGTTCAGGCCTCATTGACAAAATTGACAACTTCAAACCACTGAGCCTGGCCCACATGGAGGACCCTCACGTCGACATCCTCCGACGGGGAGACTACTTCTATCACAGCGAGAACCCCAAGTATCCAGAAGTAAGCCCAAGGCTTTGGTGTGCAAACCTGTGCCAAACTGTGACCTAAGAGCCGCCACCTCTAGCAGCGAAGGTTAAATGTCTGCTTGTAGAGTGGAAACCTTTTAAAGATGAAGGGTCACGTAGTGCTCCATACTGCCAGCCTCCTTTAGGTTCCTGATCCTGCTGGCATTCCTCACCTGGCTTCCTCCCCACTCCTCCCTGGGCACAGTCCCAAAGCCAGCCCCCAGTCCCTAGGCCATTTTCTGCTAACTTAGAGTCTGTCTTTCTCTGTATTCCTAGGTTGGAGATGTACGAGTTGCCTTTTCCTATGCAGGCCTGAGTGGTGATGACCCCAACCTGGGCCCAGCTCACGTGGTAACTTAACTTAGTTCCAGAAAAGCAAACGCTCCGTAGCTTCTTAGCTGGTTTCCTTGCCTTCGGTCTCTTTCCTCTCCCAGCTAAGCCAGGATCTGATGTCACTCTTCTCCTCCACAAACTCTAGGGGCTCCCTGTTAGCATTAGATCAGATCCAGCTTTGTTATACATCACTTGGCACACTCCCGAGGCTAGCTATACTGGCCTTCCTGCTGTCTCACCTGGGCACTCCCCTGTGCCTGGTGTGCATGCCTGGGATGCGCTCGGTCCCCACCTCTGCCTCTGTGATGCTCCCAGATGTTAGTGCCTCCTGCCCCCAAGTTAACAAATTATTTTGTATAATACTTATGTGTACTGGTTGTTGCCCCCTTGAGGACAGAGAGTGTTTCATTTTTGTCTTCCTATCTCCAGTGCCTGGCCCATAGTGGACGCTTGAGAATTGCTTGTTAATAGTTTACAGCTGGCTGTCTTCCCCTCACCAGGGTAGTTAGATAGAAGTGGATGTAGCAGAGCTCTAGGTGAAAAGAGGTGAGCCCCATCTTTCCCTCTCTTGCCTGCCTGCTCCTCTTCAGGTCACTGTGATTGCTCGCCAGCGTGGAGACCAGTTGGTCCCATATACCACCAAGTCTGGGGACACCCTGCTTCTTCTGCACCATGGAGATTTCACTGCAGAGGTGAGTGCCTTCTGCTGGGGTCAGGAAAGGTGAGACTAAAAAGCCGTGGGTTTGGAGTTAGACTCCCAGCTCTGACACCTGGCTTGTCCCCTGGACCTCAGGGTCAAAGAAGCAGGAGTGTATGGTGGGCACAGCACTGATGCGGAATCTGAGAACCTGGGTTCAAATGCTGGTGGTTCTGCTGCTCTACTCCCTGGGGGACATTGAGACAGTTTCTATACTTCTGGGTCTTGATTTTATTATCTGTAAAATGTGGATTGGAACAGGTGGTCTCACAGATCCATGAACCTTGTAAACTTCATCTCTCTGCGCCATCTGGGGGGTGATGGTGCCTGTTTTAATAGACCGTATGGGTGTGTTATAAGGACAAATGAAATTTCACAATATGAAGAGTGTGAAGAGCTGCCAAGATGTGAAGGATCCTCATGATCAGCCCTTCAGCGTGCTTGCTGGCTTGCCCCTAGGCAGGCTGTTGAATGTTACTGAAAAGGCAGGTCTTGGGAAAGAGAAACCCTTTTCCTTTCACTTGGGTTGGAAGGCCCTGGGGTGGTGGGTTGTCCCGGATGAGTCAGGAGAGCGTCAGGCTGAGATGGCTGTGTTTGTTACCAGCATTGCTTGGGTGGACCCTGCAGGATGCCCCACCTCCCCCAGTTCTAGCTCGTCCTCTGTGTGCCTGCCCCAGCATGAGTCATGCTTTCCACTGGCACAGACTGCCAAGGGCCAAGGCTTTCAGTTTTTCAGGCATTACTAAAAGTAGGAAGCCAAATAGGCTTTTCCTTATGTCCTACCCAGTGCAAGGACTTTCTCCGATTGTTTGCTCACCCACCAATTCAGTACAGAGGAACGGGTGTTAATTGCCCTATCCCTCTTCATGGTTAACCCAGACAGACGCCACACAGGCAGTGGCCAGTGTCCGCCTCCCACTGTGACAGGAGCCTGGTTCTCAAGGCCACTTCCCTCCTGCAGCTCGTTCACAGCCTGAACTTTGGGAGTGGGAGGCTGGGGTAGAGGAGGGGACGATTTTCAGCAGTGAGGAAAGACTTAGAGCAGTTGTGTGGCTGATGGGAGTCTGAATTCCTGGATGGTCCAGCTTCCCTGGGTAGTTCCACACCCCGAAGAGATTGTGTATTCAGGAAACTTTATTTGGGAAGATATAAATGTGGGATTTGGCCTGAGTGATAAACGTTCAAGTAACAGATCATGGCTAAAGCGTGGCTGGTGTTTAAAGGAAGCTGTTGACGGTAGAGATTTCCTTTCTTCCTGGCCTCCTCTTGATGTATGCCTCCTCATTCTGGGATTTGGAGCCTCTTTTGATCCAGGAATTTGGGAAAGTCTCCTGGGCCCTGTGGCCCACGGCTTGGGAGCTCTGATGAGGCAAGAGGCCATCAGAATCACCGTACTGGTTCCCTCTGGCTCAGGGCCTGCTGCTCATGGTGGCCCTGAGGCAGGCTTGGACATGGTTTAGGTTGAAGTTAATATCCAGCCGCGGTTCTCTTGTATCTATTTTATTCTTTATCAGTCGGGTGCTCCACACTTTCCTTGCCTCTCTTTCTCGCCCATGCCACCTCTTGAGGGATCATCAGTACTTCAAGTATATTACCCCAGATGGCAAGTAATGGCCACGTGGGGTAATCAGTGACCGTTCACTGGGCTTGGACCTGCTTTATTCAACTTTCACAGCATAGACCGTTGTCCCAGTATTTTGCAATTTGGTGAGCAAGTTCCTGTTTTCCTTATCTGTGCCTCGTGGTCTAGTGGAAAAAGGATATTGATCTTAGAGAAGACCTGAATTTGAGTTCCAGCTCCTACATTTCCTAGCTCTGTGATGCTGGGAAAGTTACTTAATAGCTCTGTGACTCGGTTTCCTAATCTGTGGAATGGGGATACTGCTGTTGTTGCTTCCCTCCTGGGGCCGTTGTAAGAAAAGCATTTCATAAACACAGTGCTATAGAAATGTGCGCTTTTCTTACTACAGTATGAGACAACGACCCCTCAGCCTTCCCTTGCCAGAGGATTAATTGATGTTTACCTTTCAGGAGGTGTTCCAGAGAGAACATCAAAGCAACACAATGAAAACCTGGGGCTTTCGAGGTGCTGGCTGGATGGCCATGTTTGTGGGCATCAATCTGATGACTCGGATCCTGTATACCCTGGGTAGGTTTGTTCCCTTTAAGGATGCAGATCTGTTCATGGGTTTGTAAAGCTTAGAGGCCATCTCATCCAACCTCTGATTTACAAAAAAAGAAGCTGGTCCAGTGACTGAAGAGACCAAAGCAGGGTGTAAAAGCCTGGGATGGTGAAAGACCGTACCTGCCAAAGGCTGATCTTGTCTGTGTTCTGGGCCAGGAAGGCCCTGGAACTCCAGAATCCCCCTGCAGTTTGGAAGGTGACTTTGAGTTGAAGGGCCAGTCACTCATTGCATTGAGCAAATGTTTGACTGTTGTGGTGATCGGTGCTGTGAGTGATAGAAAGTAGTGTAAAACACGATCTGTGTTCTCAAGGAGGTTAGATTCTCCAGAAGGGAGATGAGATGTCACAGACAGCGTGGCATGTGCTTTCCACAGCTGTGAGAATCTGACCCGAGTCACTGCTTCAGTCCAGGATTCGTAGCTTTTCTTAGAGTGGATCCAAGACTGATCCAGAGGAGTCAGATTTACCCGGTCCTCACCAGATCTTCCAGCTCAAAACCAGGCCACCCCTTGGCGCACAGAGGATGTTCTGTGCTTTGGTCACCACTGTGTGCAGCCCTCCCAGCAGCCCATGCTTTGGGAAGGATGCTTAGTCAGTTAGCATTTATTAACAAAGAAAGATACAAAGAAAGTGCGGATACAAAGAAAGCGCTTCCAAGGCTGGCTCAGATGCCCAGGTGGCCGGACCTGTGCCCATAGAACTGCTCATACCCAGACCTCAACCTCAGGTGTTGAAGCACAGGGCCTAGCAGGAGGCTGATCCACTGAGCTCCCTGTTTGGATAACCAGATGCTTGTCTCTGTCTCCCCACAGTGGACTGGTTTCCGCTTTTCCGAGACCTGGTCAACATCGGGCTGAAAGCCTTTGCCTTTTGTGTGGCTACATCCCTGACCCTGCTGACAATTTCTGCCGGCTGGCTCTTTTACCGTCCCCTCTGGGCTCTGGCCATCGGCTTGCTGGCCATAGTTCCTATCCTTATTGCTCGAACCCGGGCACCGGCAAAAAAACTGGAGTGAAGAACACACTGGGCTCTGGACTGTCTGCTTTCACCTCAGAATGTCAGAGGAGAGTTGGGTCTTGAAGACCCATTGCATCCCTCACAGCAGAAGCTATCACCACATCCTCATGCCTATCAAGTCACCAGCTCCACTGGCAGGACAGCCTAACAGGACCTCCTTGAAACTTCACCCTTCTCCTTTGAGCTCCCCCCTGTCCCTCCCCGCTCCTGACTTAGGGACTTGAATGTCTCTCTGGTATTTGGGCAAGCTAGGGAGAATCCTCTCTTTCTCTCTAGTAAGCAGCTTGGGGTGGTGGAAGTGGGTGCTTCCTGCTGGCACCGCTGGCTTTTGTGAGCTTCCTTTGTTGAAAGTTTGATCTTTAGGGAAGGGGTCACTGCAGGTCATAATCTGGATTCTACCTCTGATCTTCCTGGGGAGACCTTTTAGTTCCTTTACTGCAGTTGTTCCAGCTGCCGTGCAGAGGTAAAACACCATAAAACCCTAGTATTACTACTTAGCAGCCCTTGTTCAGCAATCAGTAGGGTGGGGGAAGCTAGCCTGACTGCCCTCTTGGGTTTGATATTCCTGTATTAGCAACCTTTAGTTAGTATTTTCATTTCTATCCATTAGAGCTAAGCTTTCCTCCTAAGAGTTACTTGAACTTAGTCGTGTGACCATGGGCAAGTCATTTAACCCACATTGCCCTCCTCTCCTCCCCCATCCCCCACCAAAAAAAAAATTACGTGCAGCGAAAGTCCAAATACAGGAATGTTTTACATGTATCAGTGTTTCCAGTTGTTAGAGAAAAACGTGTTTCTCTGTCTGCTACATATAGAGATGATGTTCATCTGGGCTTTTTATTTTGTAAAAGTGTTCTGTGGGCCTTTGGTTTTTCCCTTTTCCATTTCATCATGTACCATAGGAAAAAATTCCAATTCTTCTGAAACATTATCCAAGCAATTTGTTTTTCTTATGGAAAGGGGAAGGATGGCAAATAGGTGGTAGATACTAAGCAGGAGGTGCCTTATCTTTTGAACTCAGCTGATGACTTTTAAGAAACCTGTTGGAAATACTCATTTTAAAACTTTATAGAGCTTTTTAAAAACGGATGGCACTGTGAGTGAGAAGCAGAACCAGACACAACTATATTGTTAGAATATGAGAACTCAATGATTGTTACAAAGGTGCCCAGCAGCTCAGTGTAACTATTGCAAAGTGCCTTTGAGCAGAGCTGTAGATTGGCCTGGCTTGGAGGTGGGTGACAGACTTGACTTGGAACATTGAAGTTTGTGTTTTACCATTGTAATCATTGTGGCATTGCCAAAGCTCCTTGCCAACTGGAGATCTGCTGCTTGCTTATCTGTTACATTTTTCCACAGCTTAACTGGTTCTACAGTAATCTGCCTACATTCTTCTATTCAACTCACCTAATCTTAAATTTCCCAACCACTCATACATACTGTTTTAAAAATGGGTGTTGCAACCTCTTAGGTTCTTTGGGCATCCATCTTTTAATATTCAGAATTAGGATGTGCGGTGGTTGCCTTAGCAGATAAATATTTGGTAGGAGTTGAGATGGGGGTCAGAATTGCTGAAACCAGTGACACCGGATTCAGATTCTCCCTTTGTTCTCTTGGAGGCGTATCTCTACAGGAAGTTGAGGCTCCTCGCAAAATACGGTCCCTTTGTTTTTTAGGGATGAAAACAACTCTGCTAGTTGTTGAATAAGCAATAAACAAATAGTATTTTCTCTGTCCTTTAAATTCTAACCTTAATAGAGGCTATAAATTTTTTTGTTTTGTAATACATACAGTGTAATATACCAGATTCCCTCTAGAAACACTGGAAGGTTCTAATGATTGGATTGTTGAGCTTTTTTCTTATGTGGATTTTAATGCCTGGCAGTTTCAACATTTACCCTTGGACGTGTAAAATGTTAATGAAGATTTGAAGGCTTTTGGCACACTTCCTCATGAATTTCCTTCTGACTGTATTGTGATCAAGATAAATGTCTGCGGTGTTTTTTGGTAGCCAAGACATCAACACTTGTTTCTTTTCTCTGCTCTGTTTGCAGTTTCTCCTTTGAAGAATAAACTGGGGCATTGAGTACCTTATTACTTTCTAGGCATACTTTATTAGAACTAGACTATGTCAGTAGTTCAAACACTTCAGAGTTTTAGTGGTTAAAAGAGATTTCAAAGGCTTTCAGACAAAACATTTACTTTGTTTAACCAGCAGAGGTGGCTTTGAAGACTGACATCTGATTGAAGTTCAATCAGAAGACTCAAAGGGAATACATTTTTGACAGCTCATGACTTCTGAAACTTGTCCTCAGCCACAAAAGAGAGACTGAGGCAGTGTGGTATAGCAGGTAGTTAAAGAAGATGGGTCTGGTTGTGTGGTCCTGGACAAAGCCCTCTCCTCGCTAGGTCCAGTGAGATCAGGTGATCTGTATATTGGGCCCTCACTGAGTTCCCAACCTTGCCCTAAACTTTTAAGTGCTTTCATGACTGGTGAGGCATTCCTCTTGTAAAACTTAAAAATTGAAATGGGGGTAAGATGCCTTCTATAGAAAGTGGGGCTGCCTTTGCAGCAGTGGGGTTTCTATGGGAACACCAGTTGTTTCTCAATATGTTTATACTGGAGAGGGATTTGTTACCCATGAGTCACACCCTAAGTTTTGTTTTGCCAAAATTTGCTCACTCAGATTCCTAATAGTGCCTGTCATAGGGCTGCACATAATAGCCAGTTATTTTAAAAATGCTGCGTCAAGATGAGTTATTAAAAGAATTAAAACGAGACTAAGAAAGGTTCAACACATTCCAACAAATATGTTTTACATATCACTGGTCGATTGGCTGTCTTGCCTTTTATTCCCCAAGGCCCACTACCCTACCTTCTGTTCAGAAGAGCTTACTAAAAGGCCAATTGTGTGAATGTACTTGATGCATATGCTTGTGAAGGAAAACAAAACAAAGCAAAAATCTTTCTAATGAGTGCAGAACAGTGCTTCTGGGGTTCTGAGTCACTAATCAACTCTTGGGTGAAGGTTCCTTGAGGTATGACTATTGCACGGTGAGGAAAAGGAATCTTAGGGGGCTAGGGAGAGCAGAGGTATTAGATACCAACACTCCTTAGTACCCCAGAACCAGATTAAAATTTAATTGGGAAATATTTAGCCAAAATATAATAGAACACAGATGTTAATATATGGATTTCTGAGTCAATCTGGCTTTCAGGAATCCCATGAAGTTCAGTGGGTCCCATATCTATCTCAAGTTTGACACCACTGGGCTGGAAGATAGGACTAGTTCTCAAACCAGCTCTGCCCCTCCCTGTCTGGGTAACCCTGAGCAAATCAATTTCCCTCTCTGGGACTTTGTTTCCTCATCTGTAAGATGAGGGAGTATGACATGGGTGAGGAACTATTTGGAGTTAGTCTAAGGGCCACACTTGGGGACCTGGAGGACATGGGGCCTTGAGACCACAGGTTCCTCACCCCTGGAGTAGGACCAGATAATTTCGGTTCTTTTAACATGTTTCTATGAAAGAAAACAACGAAATCAGTCTTTATTTAAGCTTTATTGGTCCCCCTAAAGTGATTTTAAAAAATTATGCTCCTCGACTATCTACAATGTAAAACATTTTCTATTTAACCAGGACAATAGTTGGGGGCTCAATCAAGATTGTTGCTGTTTCTTCAGTATTTGACATTTGTGGGATTTATTTCTCTCTGATTTTAGCCCTTTTCATAGGCACCTACATCCTAAAGTGAATCCAAAGATCATAATATTGTAAGAACTAAGCTGTAATTCTTCTGTTTTAATGAAAATTCAGGGAAAAAATACAGTTAAGGCCAGGGAAAAGTTATTTGCATTAAACCTTTGCAGATGACAAGTCAGTGAGGGAAGAAGATGGCTGTTTGTTAAATGGAAATTGTGTTTAAACTGACAGCAGAGGGCTTTTGCATTTGCAGAACACATGCAGAATCTATTAAAATCTGATGCTTCTCACAAAGAACATTTTCCAGCACTGCCCAAAGTTCCTAAGGACTTCCAAAGAAATCCACTTACTCAGCATGTCAGATTGTTGAAAGATACCACTTGAAAGGTAAGATTCCTAAGTAGAAAAATATCTGGCTTTAAAAACTAAAAAGGGCCGAGAGGTTGAGTGAAAGCTAAAGTCTTATGTGAGGAGTGGTCCTGCAGCATACCTGAGCCATCCCGGGAATTTGGAACCACTTCCTCTTCTCTTCTCCACCCTATGTCTACTGAGCCGCTGCCCAGCTGCCTTTATTTGGGCCAGTCGAGGGAGTGTACAGCCACAGTGATGGGAGACTATCTGGGTGCTGTCTACTCAAAATTACAACTTTTCAAAGGGGAACAGGTGTTTGGCTTCCTCTCTCTTTTCCCTTTTGGTCTTCCTAGTTCCTTTGCGTTTCTGCTGCTCTTCAGTTTCTCGGTTCTGGGGCCAGGAGGCAGCCAAAGTTTTGGCTGCTGCCTGTGAGCTGGTCCCTTCCTCGTCCGACGAGAATCCTGCTCCTCCCTCTGGAGTTGCTGTGGCAGCTTCTCCCTAGAAACACAAGTGAACAATCATAGAGGAAAAGCTGATCTTCCTTTAGGCAACTGAAGTTCACTGTGTCCTCTCTAACGCAGAGATAATAGACCTGTACCACCTCTCACAGGCTGCTGTGGAAAACCTTACCACGGCATGGCAATGTTGTGACAATGGCCCGTAGGACACTGCCTGTGTGTGACCACTATGACCTGTAAGAGACAATCAAGCACACTGTGGCTTAACTTGGTCATCTGTCCCACCACTTTGGGTGGGACCATTAGAATGTCACAAAACGTGATGCTGGAAAAAAGTGACTAAAAGATTCTACTGCTGCGTGTATATCCCCCTGGAAGGTGACAACAAAAGAGAGGCCCCATGTATGTAAAGCTATATAGCAGTACCTTTTGTAGTGTCAAAAAACTGGAAACCAAGATGATGCCCATGGATTTGGGAACAGATAAACTGGTATGTGAATGTCAAAGAATATTACTGTATTGTAAGTAACAATGAACAAAAGAATGAAAAGATTTACATGAATGGCTGCAAAGCAGAGCAAGCAGCACCTGGAAAATCGTCTGTGCAATGACTATAGCAATAGAAAGATTACAGCTTCCATGCTCCTAAGTATTGGGACCTGGCCCATTAGTGGCCATTTTATTTTCAGCCTGGGCAAGATTAGGGAGACTAGCCTTGGAAAGGAGAAAAAAGAGGAGGGGAAGGGAGAGGAGGGACACATGTGAAAGTCTGTGGGCTTTGTACCCACTGAGAGCCTTAAGAGTTAGTGCAGGAGTCCATGTACACTCCTAGGATTTCTTTTTTGATATTTAGGTCACTTTTTAACAAAATATGAAGCATAAATAAAAATACTATACGGGCAGGGAGGTGTCTGTGAAATTTTTTGACATTAAAAAGTGGTTTTAATATTTGAAAAGGCTAGGAACCACTGGTCCTATGGTTTTTTCCCCCCTCCTCTCATTTTGCTGATGAGTCTAAAACTAAGCTCTCAAAGGTGAAATTTCTTTAAAACAGCAGCAGACTGCAGATTTAAACTTAAGTATTCTGACCCCAGATGTAGAGTGAATACAGAATTTACGTATCCGGGGAGCTATAGTAGGAGGCTTCCATGACTCCATGGAGTTCTTAAGGGGAGCAAGCAACAGATGGCTGCCTGCCTTTGCTGCCCTGAAAATCTCTTGATGCAACAACTCATCTGGGACCCAGTCTAGTCCAGCAGTCCACATACAGGGAAGATCCCCCAACACCACCATAAAATTAATGCCTAAACTTAGCCATCACACTGGGAAACCCCAAAGGAACACAGTATCCACATGCCCTTTATAACTCTATCCCCCTGTAATACTGGGGGGCGAGAGTGCATTTTCTTCAAATCTGCTAGCATTAGGTGATGCCTGCCTGTACGGAGACCAGGCTGACTTCAGGGGTCCTGGGTGCTTAGTACCGTGGAGCAGCCGCTCAAATGCTTAATGCATCCATCACCTCAGAAATCTGATCTGGGATCTTTCCCCATAAACAGGTGTCTGAACAGCCTGTATTTACCTTGTTACCGAAGCGTTGCTTCAGCCTTTCTCTTATGAGGAGCCCTTTCACCAGTAATTTCCAGTGGCCTAGGACTCTCTTCTCTCTTTTCTATGTTGAACAACAAAAGGGTAGTAAAAAAAGAAAGTTACATGTTAATGCTGGCATTTTCAGGGTAAAAATTAAGATGGGATTCTAGAATGATTTCAGTTTAGAAATTAATATTCTACATCTGGCCCAATTTTACATAATTTAACTGATTCCCAAAATTGCATTTTGTTTTAATTTTTTTTTTTTTTACAATTCTGTGATATTCTTGAAGTCCAGATCCAAAGAGGAATCATTTATGGGTTCACGACAACTTGGAAGGTCTTCAGCGGAGAGCCCCAGGGATCAGGGCTTGGCCCAGAGTTGTTTCATATTTTTCTTAATCATTTCGATAAAGGCAGAAAGGGCACAAAAGTAGGAGGGGGAGCCAATAGGCTGGATGAAAGTCAGGATCCCACAAGACTGTGCCAGGCTCTGACCTGGGCCAAACTGAGTCAAGATGGAAGTTCACAGAGAAATACGTCAAGTTCTACATTTCTATTAAAAAAACCAACTAACCAGATTTGTAAGTGTAAGATGAGGAAACTTGCCTAGGTAACAGTTCATCCCAAAATGATCTGTATTTTTAGTAGACTGCAAGTTCAGTGCGTGTCAACAGTTAACATGGCAGTCACAAGGCACACTTGGGCTCCATGAAGGGAGGAATAACTTCAGAAATAAGGAAGTGACAATTCCAAATGTGCTCTGCCCCAGGCTGACCCAACATGGAATAGTGTGTTCAGTGCTGGGCATTTCATTTAAGATGGACACTGATAAGCCAGAGACAGTCCAGAGGAAAGCTAATGAGGAAAAAAAAAGTTCCTAGCATGAAGACCAGGCTGAAGGAACTAGGAATGTAGGGCCTGGAGAAGAAAAGATTCAGGGGAAACAAGATGTGGTATGTTAAAGAAGGATTGGACTTACTCTGCTTGGCTCCTGAGGGAAAAACGATTAATGGAAAAAAGTTTCAAGAGCAGATTGAGGCTCGGTATGGGGAAAACTTCTTAGAACTTAAACCCATCCCAGACCCGGAATGTGGCTGGATCCCCCTCACTGAAGGTAGGTCTCCAACATTTGGGTGCCCGTGTCTCTGGGCTATTGAAGAGATCCTCTTTGCAGTACATACTGGAACAGAAGCTGCAGACATTCCTTTTATCTTTAAAATTCTGAGGCCCCTCGAGGTCAGCACAAGGGAGATGACTAGGATTCCAAGTCTTGGTCTAGTCACCCTTCTCTCCACAACCCAAGGCAGCTTGACTTGGCCTGATACCTGGTTTTCTGAAGTGGAAGCATATAGTCTTTGTGACTGGGACAAGCATGAACTCGTGCTAAGAGCCCTGGCCTTGGAATCAAAACTCTCGGAAGACTCCTGAGTTCAAGTCCAAGCTTTGGCACTTACCTCCTCTTGAGAAGTCTGTTCTCTCCTCTGATTTTATAAAATAAGGTTAGACTAACTGACCTTTAAAAGTCCCTTCCAGAGCTGACATTCTGTGATTTTCTATAAGCTTTAGGTTCCTTGCTGTGTTTCATACGGTATCACTTCTCTGCATTCCCTGAATGACAAAACCTTGTCCTTTCTCAGGGCTGGAGGGACCCTCTAGGATCCTATCCTTTTTTAGGACATCCGAGATCCTCTAATGTGACTCACTCATCTGATGGCAGGATCCGAGGCCCAGGGAGTGGGGCACCTTTGTGGCTGCAGTGGCCAGAGCTTCATCCTGGCACTCTTCCCCATCTTGCCACAGTGCCCAGACCCCCTCTAAGGTAGAAGCTTTTTACCTCTTTCTCCTTTTGTTCAATGAGTGACTGTTCATTGTCCCAGGCAGCCAAAAGCACGTCTTTGTACTCTTCACACACGATGTACCCATCGGTTCTGCAGAAAAGACAACACAACACGTATTCTTAGGAGGCAGAAGGAGGGAGAGGCCTACCCCCCGATGGGGACTAATCTTCCTTTGGCAATAACTACTTCCTAACAGTCATCAAGCACGTTGCTAGTGCCTACTAGGTGCGGAGGATGGGAGCTGGTTTTGAGAGATGTCAGGTTTGACATCGGAGACTGTCATTGACCTCCTATGACAGAACACTGGGAGGGGAGGGGGGAAGGTGGCATTTGGTTTACACTTTAAAAGATTCTTCCATATGGATGGAAAGAAACAAGGAAAAACAGACAGAACACCCATCTTCACTGCTTACAACAGAAATTTCTATCCCTGGACTTGGAGTCTCAAGTCCTCTCTTTCCCTCTCCATCCTCATCCCTCATTTTGGGCTTTCAGGGTAGCACCTCAGCCTCATGATTGGCTACATCCACGACAGAGGGTTAGGATTTTGGCTGAGAATAAAAATAGCATTTTGGATCACTTCTAAATATTCAGGATTTGAGAGAGCTGCCTTTGTTTCCTGGGGTAAAAGCTCAGGGTTTGGCAGCAAGAGGGCTTCCATCCAACAATGCACCTTGTCCCAGCCATATCCCACGGGCACAGAATCACAAGTTCCCTCCTGGAGTTGTCATGTCGCTGCCACCACTACCACCACCCCCTGGCATGCTGGAGTAACCATGCCTAAACTGCCCTCCCATGTCATGCCCTGTGGTCCCCAATCTTTCAAGCCAAATCTGGGCTAGCTTACATCCATGCTGGCCCTGGAATGACTTTTTACTCCCACACTGAAAACCACCTCCATCCTGGTGTTTAAGCTGGACCCCAGCTGGTCTGGTCTCTTCCTTACACAGGATGTGAGTAGCCAGCATGGAAGTCAAAGCCAGTGATAGCCTGGACACAGTCGATACCCAGCTTTCGGGCAACTCGATGCAGATTGGGCAGTTTCAGCTGGACACAGCCAATAGGCAGCATGCTGGGCATGAAGAGGTAAACATTTCCAAATTCATTCCGGGGGACCTGCCACAGATAAAGAACGATGAGGCCAGTCCGAGAAAACTGGTTCAGAGGGGGTTCGCTCCACTCTTCTGCTGGGCTCTTACCTTCCCATCCACTGCCACAGGTGGCTGGTACTCCTCTGTCTGCCAGCGGCCAAACAGACCCAGGTCATCTTGGTCCCGGAACTGGGGGTCAGCCAGCCGGGCCTTCCGGGCACGATTGGAATATCCTTTCACCATCTGCACCAGGAAAAGCGGCAGCTAATGAACAACACAGATCTTACAGAGAAAGCACTGACAATGAGGACCCACTGTTCAGATCCAGTGGATGTTCCTGGGGGACAAAACCTCTATTGTCACTTGATGGGAGTCAGGGAGAAGGTAGAAAAAACCGAACTTGTTTCAAGGCAGAAGGCATTAGCGGGAAAGCTAGGGCTTTTTTCCCGGAGCCTGGCTAGCCAGGCCTCCTACCCCATTAATGCGGAATGAAGGGGCACACAGTTGTGGCTTCAGAAGCAGATCTGGGAATAAACCTGAAAGGAAATAGCAGGAACCGAAATGCAGGGAGAGTGGTCTGGAATGAACAGAAAAGAGCCAGAAGTTACTGGTGGCCAGCAGTGAGGGCCAAAGGATGGGATGGTCTAAATGATGAAAGGGGACCCCCAAAATGGAGCTGGGCCCTAGGCTCCAGAGGAGTACACCTGGGGCAGAGCATGGGCACAGCCGACCCAGGCCCAGAGAGGGTGCCCACAGACAGGGCTGATGAGAAGAACAAGGGCCACAGCCTTGGCTGCCTCTTCCCTTGAAAGCAAATCCCCTCTCTACCCACCTTCCCCATTTTAGCTGGGAGTGAGCAGCTTCTAGGTCTGAGCCACTAGAGAGTAGGGGCTTCCTTGATGCGCTTCTCCTCCCTACCCTGTGGCACTCTGAAGCTGCTTGCAATGTAGATGGCTGCCTTCTAGACCCCAGTGCCCCAACCACCAGTGCTGCTAACCTGAAAGCCAATGATTCAGCCCAGGACTTCACCTGAGGGCACTTCACAGTGCTTCCCAGACCCTTGGGCAAAGTGTGTTACAGGAACAATGGACTAGGAATCAGAAATTAGAAATCATCATTTCTAGTGATGTTTCTGACATGAAGTTTTAGGGTGATATTTTGCAAACTGCTCAATTTCAAACCGCAGATTCTTCGTCTGTAACATGAGGGGGGGCAAGCAAATTTTTTTTAAAAGGTAAAACCTATCATTTCATTTCAGCCCTTCTTAAACTGTGGGTCATGACTCCACATGGAAACTGACCCACAGTTTAAGAAGTGCTGAAGAGGTCATGTGTGGAAAAAGTTTAAGAAGCCCTGATTTAGACCTTAGTTAAAATGTCAGAACTGAGAACCAGACATATGTAACAAACCTCCAAAAAATAGATCTTAAAAGGCACTTTCTGCTTAGGGCAGCAGCCGCGGACTGGGCATGTAAACAAGCTGGCTTCTGTGTCCCACACTAGCCCTGCCCAGCTGCTCTTGTTCTGCCCTCCTTTCTGAACACGAGCCAGACCCCGTAGGTGTAACTCAAGATTCTTCTGTAGGACACCTGGCCTACCTGGGAGGGCTGGAATCAGGGCATCAAGGATATTTTTTTTTAAGCTGCCCAGCTCTGACATTCTCTGATATGCTGGAAGAGTCACTGAATGACCATTTGTTGTCAATAGACCCACAGTCAGAAGTGCTCCGCCCTTTCCCATGCTGACCCTGATCTAGACCTGGTCATTGTTTTCTGGACTCAGATCCCGGCCAGAGAGTTTCTCAGGTGACACGCTGGTTCCTTCTCCAAGCCTGAAGCTGCATTTCATTCTCCTCTCACTTAACAGCCCCTAGATACATTCCCTTTCCCTTAATCTTGACATCCAAACTGCCGTGGTCAAGCTGCCACACCAGGCGCCTCTCTACCCAGAACCCGACCCAGCCAGAGCCCAGTTACCTTGTATGGAACTTCCCCAAGCCTGACTACTCGTGCTTCCTTCAACCAGGTATCCCGCGAATGCAGAGTGTGGACACAGTCCCTAAAGATGTCACCCAGGGGGAGATAAATGTGAAAAGTCAGTTATTCCATAACTAACCAGAGACCTATGTTTTTTTTTCCACATCCATCATTTTCCACAAGTACAGATATTAATTAGTAGAATAAACAGAAGGAAGCTATCACCTCTGATATCTATCTATTGAAAGAATGTGAAATAACCCCTTGGAATGGGCTTTAGGGTTGCCCCAGTTAGACAGAATAATGCCCGACTTTGACCTCCCATCCTGCCTAGCAACATATCCATCTAAAGGCCCCAGAACTCATTTTCTGTCTCACCAGCCTCTGGATTTCCCTTCCTTTCCCCAGCTGTCCTCGTCCTCTGCCTTCAAGGGCCCTGGGGCTGCCATTTACTCTGTACATACAGACTATGTCATGTTAAGAGTTGGGATTATTCAAAAGCGGCAACAGCAGCCAAGCTGAGTATGTGGTAGATGCCCAGCCTCTGATGCCCACTGTGGGGAGATTCAAACAAGAGAAAGGGCATGGTTCCTGCACCACGAAGCATACAATCCAGCTGGGGGAAAGGGCTTACATGTAGTAAAGAGCCAATCCATAATGGATGGCAGGGCACACTCCTGGCTACTCCCACTCCTGGGGTTAGGACTAAGCCACAACCTTGGGAATCTTCTTACAATTATACTTCCAACACTTAGCAGGCATTTATTAAGCACCTACTGTGTGCAGCACTATGATTAACACTGGGGAGACATGAAGTAACAATCCCTTTCTCAATCAACCCACAGGCATTTATTAAGCACCTATGGGCCAAGCACTGTGCTAGGCTCCTTACAAAAGTTCTCTTATTTGAATAGCAGCTCAACAATAAAATGTGGAAATGTCTACTACTGGCATAACCCTAGCCCCTAACTCCCTTTACAGTGAAGTACTTCCTTTTTTAATTTTTGGAGTGGGGAAGGCAGGACAATTGGGGTTAAGTGACTTGCCCAAGGTCACATAGCTAGTAAGTGTGTCAAGTGTCTGAGGCCAGATTTGAGCTCAGGTCCTCCTGACTCCAGGGTTGGTGCTCTACTCACTGCACCACCTAGCTGCCCCTACAGTGAAGTACTTTCACTGGTGATAGATAATTTGGTGCTGGTCCACCACATCTTCAATAAAACATTTAACTTTTGAGGAGGGTTTCTTTCTCTCCCAAAGACCCTCCCACTCACTTCTCCTTCACAAGTCTTCTCTCTTATCCACTTTCTCCTCATAAAACTTCTATTCTTCCAACTATCCTGTGTGGGCCCCCCTTTCCCCCTCCCACTCAAATGAACTCTCCTCTCTTACTCACCAGGCCTTGTCACTGAAGCTGGCCCCTTGCTCACCAGCTAGGATGACATGCACACTGACAGTGGTTCTCTTACCTAGAATACACAGCTTCCCCACGACAGTACCCAAGGATAGCGGCAGTCTCTGGGTATATGGCCTCATATTTCAGGAGATGCCTCTTCAAGGCATAAAGAGGGTGGTTCTTATACATGCCGATAGCAGTTGGCAAGGGCTGGCTCTGGAGCTTTGCCTGGAACTGCACAGGCCAGAGACATAATGTTAAGTAAGGTCTTTGTAAAAGGAAGCAAGTTTTGTTTTTTTAAAATAAAATTTGGGCTTCTCTCAACTATTACATGTTGGTTACCAAGTGTTGTTGAGGATTAATGATCAAGTTTGTTGATAATTTTGCAATGATCTTAGTTTACCTCTGTCCCACTAAAACAGGTTTTTAATAAACATAAAATTCTAGGGTCAGATTAGACTTTAGGAAGACATGTGACCCATTCTCTGCAGCTACACATGTCAATAAATCATTGTGGGCAGATGGCTGATCATCTGCTTGCTCGGATCACAAGTCCCCACCGGAAGAGAATGTACAACTTCCTTCAGGAAGCTGACCAGAAAGTTCTTTAACGTCTAACTCGAGCCTCTTTACTGAAACAAAGGTGCTAAGCCTCCAGTTTAATTCTTAGTAGAAACAGAAAAACCAGTTGCCCTGAGCTATTCAATGGTGCTTTGCAAACAAGCCCTTCCACAGAGTTCCTTTAGCCTTTCTTCAGAAAGCCGAATTCCCAATCTTTCAGTAACTTCCATCACTGCCTTTTCCTGACTATTTCTCTGTGGGGGAGGAGGCGAGAAGGGGAGGGAGGAGAGAGGCTGGGATCCAATTTTGAAGCAGCGGTCACCTAGCGAAGGAAGGTTATACATCACAGGCTCTAAAGGTTAATTTCCCTTGGATGCACTTTAGTTTATTCAGAGTAGCCTATGAATCACTATTATAATTGCTATAAATAAAATGAAGAAAGAGCCAGTCCCGGGCAAGCTCTCTTTGCAGAAAGAATACTCTGCTCCAAGCACATTAGAAAAATCATGTTTTGCTAGTCCTTGGTGACCATGAATAATGTCTGCCTTTTCCTGTGGCACTGCCGGCAGGTTCTCACTACAATATGTGACGCCCCAGTCTCACTTTGGGTCCAAAAGTGTGTCATGTACACTCAATGCATTATTTTCTCCCTTTGCTTCCTTCTTCCAGCATTCATGAATCATCTAGCACGTGAAAGGTCCTGTTTTGGGATCAGGTCACTCCCTTGCCTGGCCTTCACATCACAGGAATACTGAGCTAAATTCAGCCCCTGCCTTCCTTCCTAGGAGCTGAAAGCTCTTTGTGGCCCCCCTCTTTTCTTTCTGGTCTGTGTAGTGGGAAGGTAATTTGGCAGTCACATCTTACTCATCCTCTCAAACTTCTTTCACTTGATATTACCTGTGTGTATGAACAGACACCAGCTGCAGCTTCACTCACCAAGTGGCAGCTAGTTTCCCGGTAGTCAAAGCTTACCTCCATTTCTTCTTTATTTTCCCTTGCCCCAAAAGGGCTTTGGTAGGGTCTCAAGGTCTCAGCCCACCACTGTGAATCTACACGGCACTTGCGGGTAGCTGTCATCCAGGCCGGGTCATACCGCTGTGTGATATCCCGGGCACACCCATCATTGTCAATGCCAATGATGTAGGACAAGGGCTTGGTGGCATATTTATAACAGGTCAAGGGCTGGCCCACCACGCCATGGACACAATCTACACATACCCACCTATCCTCCCCCTCACAGAACACTTCTAGCCACTCGTCCACACCAACTGCTTTCCCGATTTCTTCTTCTTCATCGCTAGAAATGATCTTGCCCCTCTTGGTGCCTGAAGCCTCTAGGGATGCTGCTGGAAGGATGGAAGGCCGACCACTAACTCTTTTATTCTTTGCTGATGTACTGACTCTCCTTCTACTGCCTGCAGATGCTGCCTTTGTCCTCTGGGCTGGCGCTGACCTCCTTGGTCTCCGGGTGCCAGGCTGAGAATCTTCATCGGATAAGTGACTGTCATTCTCACTGGAGAGCTCGAAATCGGAGCTGCTCTCGGCCCCATCGCTCCCACTCTCCTCTTTGTAGGACACCTTTGATGTCCTCCGTCTTTCCCTTACGGGTCTCTGGGCTCTCTCCCTCTCTATCGCCGTGTCTTCCTCCTCCCTGGGAGAAGGCTGTTTTTTCCTGCCTGCTGCTGCCTTCTGCAGCTCTGGTTTTTTGCTCTCTGCTGCCCTCTTGGAAGAGGCTGCCGCTTCTCCTGTGCTAGTCTTTGATCTGATCTGGGTTTGGGCCTTTTGGCTGGGGGGCTGAGAAGAACTTCCAGGATTCTCTGGGGAGCTGCACTGAGACTTTTTCTTGCCCTGGAACAGAGAAAGTGATTATTTATTTTTTTTCATTTTATGAGCACTAATTCCTTTGTTTACTCAACATTTATGAAATCTATTATATGTGAAGTCCAATAATAGGCATTAGGAAAAGTACAAAGTTAACTAAGTCCTTACCCTCAAGGAACTATGGCAGAGATAGGGCCTAACCACTGACTGTTAGGAAAACCCAAGGAATATGAGATCTATTTCACTTTATACATATCAGATTTAGTCAGTCTGATATGGAGCAAATGCACTGGCTAAAAACTGTAGGAAAGCCAGAGTCCCATAAGCATAACAACTACATAGCAGAAAGTGTCTTCTAATCACCTAGCTCTCTTCGAGACAAATGCCCCTTCTCCTTACTTGTCCCTCTTTACTGCACTCGCCACCCTGTAGAAAAGCCTTCTTCCTCGTGAAATTCTGAAAACTATAAAATCAACAAGTTTTCAGAAAATGGTAGCCAAAATAAGGACCACCACCTCAACACAGACAGAACCTAGCAACTTCATCTGAGAGTCTTAAGGACGTGTTTTACTCAGCTCAGCGTCTGTCCCCGACTCCTTCAGCACCTTAGCCTTCCAAGAGGTGAGGACAGTCTTACTTATTTCACAGAAAGGAGATCAGAGCTTTAAGAGGTGCTGTGATTTGTGTGGACAAAGCCAAAAATAGAACCCAGTTCCCTGGATACTGCCTCCAGGTCCCAAACCATTTGATCAATTTCCCTGCAAGTGAATTGTGTGGTAGACCTGGAAAAAGCTACCTCGTGGAATTCCAACTCTCAGGTGCCAGACAAAGGCTATTCTTTTCAAAAGAGTGTGAGATCACCGTACTCACTTCTCCGTAACAACCCACCCTTTACTTAGGGGCCCCATAAAATCCCACCTTTGCAGCTAGCAACTTCAGAGGAATGGGCTGCAGAGACAACACCAGCCGGGTGAGAAGCTGCAGTGATCGGAGAATCAACAAAAATATCTGTGTGGAAAAAAAAGGATTATAAAGCCTCATTACCTAAGAGAAAAGTTCATATCACTCAGAAAGTTCATGCAAAATTCTACCCCATTTCAGATATGCAACACTGTGAAGATTAGCATCAATGTAAGTAATTTCCCATTGAGTAGCGATGTTCATTCACTCAACAAATATTAATTGAGACCTAAGTGCTCACCCCTGTGCTAAACATCTTGGGGCATGGAGAGAGAAATAAAAAAGTGATTCCTCAATAGATAAGCTGTCAAAGATAGGAACAAACAGTTTTTAGAAGAGAAATGCAAATCAGAGCATCTCAGACTAGGAAGGGGCTATTTGATCCAATGCATACTCCACGTAATTTTGTCTTTCACTTAACTACCATCACACTTTCTTGATACCTTCCTCAACATGGCACATTTGACCGTGTTCTGCCTTCTTTGGGACTATTCATTAGACTGAAGATATAGTTACGTCTTAATTTTCCTTTGTGACCATAAGGTCCTGGAGAAAGGCTCTGATCTGTTACTGAATGCATCCTCAACAGTCTCCAGAACAGTACCTTGCACCTGTTCCTTAATTAAAAAACCATGTGGAGAACTGATCCACATCACTAATAAGAGAACTATAAATAATGTTGGGGTTTCATCTCACTCCCAGAAAAATGACAAAGGGAATAAGAGATGGAAAGTCAATACTGGAGGGAGGGCCATTGGTAAGAGAGGACATAGGCCCCAATTTGCACTATCTGACCAACCCCCTCCCCCGCCCAGTGTGTGGCCCATCGTAGGTGATCCTATCAGAGGCAGAAAAGCATGGATTAGGATTAAGAAAGCCAAAGGTCTGGCTCTGGTTTCACCACTGAGTAGCCACGTGACACTGGGCAAGTGACTGAACTCTTCTGAACCCCAGGTCTCTTATATGGAAACTAACATGTGATTTGCTTACCACACAGAGCACTGAAGAAGAACCAGTGAGTATGAAAAGGCCCAAAAGCTATAAAGGGTTATCATTATCAATCAATATTCATTGAATTGCTCCCCAACAAAACACATCTGGGCTTGAGGATAACAATCGAGGACAGACAGATCAATAGAAAGCCAAAGAAGTAAGTGGCCAGGCATTCTTTATCACGTCCACTGTCAGGGAGCTCAGCCGATTTCAGGTTTTTCAAACCAAGGTGGAAAGACGTAAACTCAAGATGTTGGCCTTTGGTGCTATGCAGCTGGTGCTGCTGGGAAAGCCTGGCCTCCATTTCTCTGCTCAGTGAGTCTGGCCAAAGGAGGACCAAAGCAGCAGGAACTTTGTAGGTCTCCAAAGTGACAAAGAAATCACTGAGGCAGTCAAACACACAGCTGTGCTGTGATGTACTCAAATGAGCCTGACCTGGGGGGGTCTTTCTGTAGGGCCTGTGTGATGACCTCTCTATTTCATCTCTTCTAGTTTCAAAGACAGCAGACTGAAACTTGTCCTCAGTTCACTCAAATGACCCGAGGCGTGCTTATCTGCAGGGAACACTGGTCAGCCTTCAGTGTCCAAGACTAAAATCTAGCATGTGAACTAAACTGGGCATCTTCTTGGGATTTCTAACTATCGTTACTGAATAATTTATGAAAGAGTTTCTAAATCACTTGCCCCCAAGTTAATCACTATGTTTATTTAGCATTATTAAGAACATTAGCACAAAGCCTGAGTCACTTACATGGACTAATTCTTCATTATCTCGTGCTGAATAAATAGCAAAACGCCTTCCTAAGGTGGAGCGCAGGCTGTCTCGCTCATCTATGGAAAGCTCTGCATTGACAGTGAATGTGGCGATGAACCTGTCGGGAACAAGGCACTGAAGTGGTTGGTTTCCCAGATCAAATGGCCTCTTGCTCCACAGAGAGGGGGAAGGGAACCCCGTCACTACAAGTGACCGCAGCCTTTCCATGGATTCCTGAGAGTCAGATGACTAGATGGCTGCGCTCTAGGCTAAAGGGAAGCCCCTGGCTCAGGCCGGGCAGGAGGTGGGATGGAGGATCATACCATTTTACCAGGTTTGAAAGGTAAGGGACATCCACTTTATTAGGAAGCACTTTGGTGAAGTGAGCTGGTACGATGGAGAGGCCGATGGCCTGGAGATCTGGCTCATTACAGATGTTATTCCGAAAGAAACCATTTGCTAGCAGACAAAGCAGGTGTACCTATTGGCAGGGGAATGAGGACAAGGGAGACAAGAAGAAAAAAAAAAACCTTTGAGCCAAAGCAAGTGGAGTTTTGAGTTGTCAAACTAATGTCCCATTTTCACCTGAAATATGTCTGCTTTTGTGATCTGCGTCTTCCCCAAGGTTTGGTATTCTGCCTCCCCAATGGTTTCTACTGCCAGCTCCACATTCGGCATCTCCTTGCCTCAACCCTGGATTACAGGAATAGTATCCCACTCAGTTTTCCTGCCTCCAATCTGTCTAGCATGCTGTGCTAGTCTGCTGAAAACACCACTGACCTAACATTGCTCCCCAGCCCCAGAACCTGCAAGAACAATCAGGGGTGGAGAACTTTATCCAAACTTCACAGAACAAATCCTTGGATTTGTTGGATTAAGTTCAGATTTGGTTAAAGGGCTGCACTTGAGGACCTAGAGGGCCACATGTGGGCTTGAGGCCACAGGTTCCCCACCTCCTTGGAGTCTATCTTTCTGACATTCACATCCCACCACCAGGCTCACAAATCAATCTGGTCTTTTTTCCAAAAATAATCATGCTGTTTCCAAGTGTGTCAAACTCATTCTACCTCTAAATGTCTGTTCATGCACTTCCTACTTTCTGCCTGCTCCAATCTCACCCTCCCATTCAGGCCCGCAGCAGTCCCATCCTCCTCCGACCTTGGGGAAGCAGACCAGATTGTCCCTTGGAATCAGAGATCTCAAAGAGATCTCAGAGCTTGTTTCATCTAAACCATTTCTGTAGGTGAAGAGTGCCCCTAGTGCTAGTTTTGTGAGGCCAGAACCTCGCCTGGCACCACATACACCGAAGGGGCCCAATAAACGTTGTGTGAACTGAATGAGAGCCGAGGCTCAGACCTTGTGCGTCTCTTCACGGATTTCCTTATTGAAGCGCTTCATCATTCTCCGAAGGTATGTTTCCAATTCCGTCTGCCTTTTTTCTCTGCAGTGGGTATCCAAAAGCAAACACTGAACTCAGGTCAGGATTCACCAGCCCATCGCTCTTACTCAAGACAACAAATGTGTAATTACTGTTCCTCATCTTACTGATTCTCCATTCTTCTAAGCAGGTCTGATCCTCTATGGACCTACTGTGTACGACGTGCTTGTTCTCACTGCTATGCTTTGTCTGGCTCTTCTCCCACCCTCCTCTCTAGTGTAGTGGGTCAGAATACATCAATCCACAAGCATTTGTTAAGTGCCTACTACGTGCCAGGCACTGTGGCCCTCCCTGATGAACCAACCTATCATCTTTACCGTTGGACTTCATGACCCTTCACACTTAATCACATGCTTGGGGGCACTACATTCACTTACACTCATTTGCAGGTTGTGTCCTATGAGTTAAGCTATTTTCACATGTGTGTGCCTGGTTTTCAGTAACCTGAAAGCCCCTGGTGGGCACAGAGTACAGCTTCCGTTTCTGCACAGCCCCCAATATGCCACTCATCAGACAGCTGGGTAGTTAATGAACATGGACCGACTACATACAATCTGCTGGGGATTTCATGCCCCAAACCACAGGGCTGTGCTGAGGAGCTCTGTCTCCGATGCCTCAGAGATGGCCAAGGCCACCTAGGGTGATGGAAGAAAAGTGGGGCTCCGTGCTGACAGAAGCACTGCCTCAAGCCCGCAAAGACGGCCGCAAAGGAGCAGTCAGAGACTCTCCCTCGGGGGTCCTGCCTCCTTCTTCCCTCCCATGGCTTTAGATGGCTGTAGCCTTATGAGAAGCACAGAGCCAGAAGGAGGGGGCTGGTCTCACCTTCTCTCTCTTGCCTTCACCTGCTCCGGCGTTTCGATCTCTATCTCCACCGGCTTGGTGGACAGAGCTGATTGAAAGGGGCCCGGGGTTCCTCCCATTTCATCTGGTGCAGGCTCATTAAGTTCTATCAACAAAAGGTGAGTATCAGCCTTACACGTGGTTCAGAAAGCCTGCAGACAGACACCCACTGAGAAGGGGGGCATGCTATTTTAGAAGATATCAGCCACTTGATCTAAATAAAGCCTCTTCTGGAGAGACAGCAGCTCCTTTACCAATTACAGTATTTGGCAGTTCCCGGAGGATGGGCTGTATCCTACAGATAGGGAACCAGTCCCATCCAACTGAAGGCAAACAAGGTGGTGACTCAGTGGCACAGCCACGAATCTGACCCCTTCCTTCTGTGTGGATGCCTCGGCCTCCCGCTGGCAGCCTGCTTAGTCAGTCACCAAGGTCTCACTGCTGTTGTGGCTCAGTTGGTTATTAAAGCATTTATTAAGCACCTATTATGTGCCTGGCCCTGTGCTAAGCGCTGGGGATACAAAGAGGGGCAAAGGCAGGCCCTGCTCTTGAGGGGCTCACAATCTAATGGGAGAGACAACAGGCACACAGCTCTGTACAAACAAGCTACAGACAGGACAGCTAGGAGGCATTCAACAGAGGGAAGGCACTAGACTTAGGAAGGACTGGGAAAGGCCTCCTGCAGGAAGGTGGGAATTACACTGGGACTTGAAAGAGGCCAGGGAGGCCGAGAGGTAGAGATGAGAGGGAGAGTACTCTGGGGAAAAGAGACAATGGAGAAAACGCCCAAGCTGGGAGGTGGAGGGTCTTGTTCTCCGCACAGCCAGGAGGCCGGCGGCTCCTAGGCAAAGAGTACAAGGTTGGGAGTAAGGTGTCAGAAGACTGGAAAGGCAGGAGGGGGCTGGGTGATGAAGGGCTCTGAATGCCGAACAGAGCATTTTGTATTTGCTCCCAAAGGTGATGGAGCCACTGAGTGGGGGTGACGTGATGGGACCACCCAAAATACAAGGAGAATCAGCCTATCCAAGTCAAACAAGATTCCTGACAAAGAAACTGTGATTTTCAGTTCCAGCACAGGTGAGGAAAAGGTGAAGGCCCTGAGGGCACTGAACAGTAGCCTGAGGTAACCCTGAACAGGACAATTTTCTGTTTATTTGCAGGATCTCTGGAAAGTCTGCCTAAGCCTCGGTGTTGACTGTCCTGAACAAACACCCAGCCCGCACCTCCCTTGTGCTAAGGTTGGGTGAGAAGCACAGATAAGACGTGGTCCTGGCCCTCCAGGAACCTGGCACCTATGCCCATGGATGGGCTGGGTGATAGCCCTGCAGCCCGAGAGCCTAGGATTCCACTTGAGCCCCCGGGCTCCCTCAACCATGGTGCTGATCCCACTATTCCGTACACCTGGACAAGGCAGCTATAACAGGGAGGGTGCTTTCTAAAAGCGTGAGCCCAGGGGAAAACCTCAATGAGGTGGGCAGGACAAGCATTTACTCACAAGAAAATGACAGGGCTACAATATAGAAAACAGACCACAACCAAAAGAATGATTTGAGGGGCAGCCTTACCTTCGACCTCCTCCCAATCATCCTCGCTTTCATCTTCATCATTTTCTCTACTGCCGTCTCTTTTCACGGAGGCTTCTGTCTTTGGCTGGATCTCCTTCTTGGCAGCACTTGTGAAGTTACTATAAACATCACAGGAAGAAACAAGCAAAAGGCTCAAACACCCCTCTATTATTTCAGTGTTTCCTTTATCAGATTTGAGGGGAAGAAATGACGACCCTTTAAAAACTGTCACTTGCAATTGGTTAAAAACATTTTCTGTTTACGCTGGGCCTGATTTCTCCCTTAAGTATTTTTCTGAAATTCTCATTAAAAGATTGAGCTATAATAGTGAATCTGCCACCAATTCATCTGCTGACCTGTTTTCCATGTGCTGTATCAATAATCATGATTCTATAAACAAACCTACCTCAAAAAGTGATGGAAAAAAGTCCACAGACAGGATCATAAACGTTCCACGTCAAAGATAAATATGAAGGCAATCACAGAAATACGACAGGGGTGAGCCTGGGGTTACGGTAATGGCCCACGGGCATAAGGAGTAGAACCAAATGGATGTGGCATTGTTAGGGAAGGTAGTCTAGGAACTTCCTAGGTAACTGGCACTTATCCTCCTTTTCTGTGTCTTAACCATTCTGGATGTGAGCTTTCCACACAATCTCTGGGTCCTTAAACATTACTGAAACATGGTATCAAAAATAATTTGGCTTTTTCTTTTTTTTTTTTGCCTTACTTGTATTTATTTTCATTGGCAAGACATAATGCTTTCTGCCACCATGAGAAAGGAGGTCTTGTGCAGTGGGGAAGTCCTCCAGATGCTTCTGTTTACAGAAGACACTGTGCTGGTTGTATCAAGCCCCAGAACAACGCAGAATCTCCTGGAAGAGATCTGCACTGCTTAAGAGTTTGGCTTCACCACTCATGCAGGACAGACCAAGCAGAGAAAGAATGTCTATTACTGAGACCAGGGACCCCCAGTAGTCTGGCTAAGCCCCTCATATCCAAGCTGTGGCCTGGGCCTGTCGATTTCACCTGTGCATCATCTCAAGAACTCACCCCGTTCTGTCTTTGGATACTGCCCCCACCCTGGTGCAGGCCCTCATCCCTCACACCTGGATTACTGCAATCACCACTGGTGGGTCTGCCTGCCTCGAGTCTCTTTCCACCCCAATCCATCCCCCATTCAGCTGTAGACCTGACCTTCCTAAAAGTCTATGTTACTCCTTTTCTCTCCCCATTCAACAAACTCCAGTGGCTCCTTGGATTAAACATAGCATCCTGTTTGGCTTTTAAAGCCCTTCCTACGCTTCCAGCCTGAAACCCAGTGACTCTGGCATCTTTGCTGTTCCTCACATAAGATTCTCCCAGCTTGAGATGGTGCATTTTCACTGGCTGCCCCCATGCGTGGGATTCTCTTCCCCTGGTCTCTACCTCCTGGCTTCAAGTCTCAGCTAAAATCCCAACTTCTCCAAGAAGCTTTTCCTAATCTTCCTTAACTCGAGCGCCTGCCCTCTGAGATTCTCTCCTCTTTATCTTGTCTATGTCTTGTTTGTAGTGTTGTTTGCACGCTATCTCCCCCATTAGAATGTGGCTCCTTAAAGGCAGGGACTGGTTTTCGCTTTTCTCTCTATCCCCAGCACTAAGCACAGTGCCTGGTACATGGCTTGTTGACTTGAGGAAGTCAGCTGGCTAAAGTGGCTAGTTAGCTAGACGCAGGCTGAATAAGGCTAATGTTCACAGCAGGAACAAAGCACTGATAAATTCATGAAGGAAGGTTTCTTTGATAGATTAATATTTACTAATTTAAGTAGGCTTTAATTATAGGTATCAATGCAGCTGGGTGGTACAGTGGACAGAGCGCTGGGCCAGAAGTCAGGAAGCCCCAAGTTCAAATTCAGCCTCGGATACTCACTAGTTGTGTGACCTTCGGCAAGTCACGTAACCTGTGTTGGCCTCAGTGTCCTGTGGGTCACAATTATAATATCTACCATCCCGGGGCTCTCGTGAGGATCAAAGGGGACAGTATCTGTGAAGTACTGAGCACACCACTGATGCACAGTAGCTGCTATATACATGTTATCCATTACCTCAGTTTCCCCAATTGTAAAATGGGAATAAGAGCACCATTTGCCAGGGTTGTTGGGCGGTGCTCAGCACAGCGCCTGGCCCTCAGCAGGGGCTACGCTAACATCCCTGCCTTCAACATGTCAGAGAGGAGCAGATAACAATCCAAGAAGGAATGAATGAATTTTAAATCCTCTCCCCTCCTCAGACAGACTCAAAGACCCCAAAGCCCCTAAAGATCTGTGCACTGCAGCAGAGAAGGCGAAGGATCTGGCCGTGCACTCTGCTGAATCACTCAGCTTCTGCGCACCTCGATTTCCTCATCGGTAAAATGAGGGACTAGATGAAGGGATTTCTAAGCTTCCTTCTTTCCTTAAATCCTACCCTATACCCAGGCCTGAAGCAGAAATGTTTTCCCAATTTTCAAAAACAAGAAGAGAATGGAGTTGGCAGGTCAGAAGCAAACGATTGTGACTGGGATTGCTGGGACAACTCTGTGAAGGAATATTAAAGGGATGGTTGGTGAGCATCTAGAAAAGGAAGCGGTGATGATGAAGAACGAGCATGGCTTCCCTGAGATTGGGTCGTGGGAGGCTGACCCTGCTTCCTGAAACAGTCAGAAGAAAGTTACGGATAGTTTATCTGGATTTTAGCAAAGTGCCATCACCATCCTAAGTGGATGAAAGGCCCTGTGACACTACAAGTCCCTGATGGCTCCAGCTTAGTGGGAGGTGTCCAGGGCACGACCTTGTCCATGGCCTCCCATCTCTAACACTGACCTGAGCAAAATAAAAGGCAAGTTGCAAAGAGGTGAATTTCTGCTTTATGTCCTAACCATCAGAGCCATCCATGTGGGGAAAGGATGGCCGCTGTAAGCGAAGACTGACTGGCCCCTGGTCAGGCTGTCAGAGCCAGGGTTCTCTTTCCTGGGTGGGTTGGACTCAACAACTGAAGTCCCTTCCAACTCTCAATTCTGTGACTGTTTCTGGGGCCCAGCATCTTAGGGTGGTAAGAAAGGGACTGGCCTGGGGAAGGTTATGGTAATGGCTCTTGCTAGTCTCTTCTCTGGGCCTCAGTTTCATTATGTAAAATGAGGGGTTTGAACTAGATGATCTCCAAGATTTGTTCCCCTTTTAAGATGGGTAATTCTTTTTTCTGGTTTTGGTTTTTGGCAGGGCAGTTGGGGTTAAGTGACTTGCCCAAGGTCACACAGCTAGTACATGTGTCAAGTGTCTGAGGCCGGATTTGAACTCAGGTCCTCCTGACTCCAGGCCCGGTGCTCTATGGACTGCCCCAAGATTATGTCATTCTGTGCTCTTTATTTAGAAGATTTCAAAGTGCTTTAATCACAAGGAGCTAGCAGTCACATAGCACTATGCAAAGTGCTTTACATGTGTCATCCCATGAGATCCTCACAACCACCCTGGGAGGCGGGGCATATTATTATCCTCATTTTACAGCTGAGGAAACTGAGGTGAAGTAGCCTGCCTAGTGTCTAAGGCTGAACTTGAACTCAGGTCTTCCTGACTCCAGGCCCAGCACTCTATGCACTGTGGAGCCCCGACACTTCCTGGAACAGCTTCAGTGAGGAAGAGAAAGGTAGCTCTTAAAACCACCATTTTGAGTGAACAAGATAGTAGAAAATAACAATCCAATCTTACGTGAAATCTTCTCCCTCACTAGAGGCTTCCTCCTTCACGCTGGGACGCTTTTCAGATTTCTTCTGTGCCTTGACTCCCGCCTTCTTTGAGGCACCACCTCGGAGCCCCCCAGAGTCGCTGCTCCTCTTCTTCCTCCTCCCACTCGGGGCTCTGGGGACACGAGTCTTCTTTGGCTTCTGATCTTCAAAGACATCTGTTTGGAAGGAAGAAGGAAGGAGAAGGCAAAGGTGCAGGGGGAAAGGACAGTCAAAGTGCTGCCCAAAATTCTTTTTCTCCAATTTTTCCCCAGCTCATCATGGCATTGCCATGGACATAACCCTGGCACAGAGCCTCACCTTGTGCACAAGCATCAGACTGTAAGCTCCCTGAGAACAGGGGCTGTCATTTGCCTCTTTCTGTACTTAGGACAGTGCCTGGCACATAGTAGGTGCTCTATAAACACACATTCCCTACTCTTCATTCTTTGCTCCTTAAACAAGCCCATCCTCCAAACTCCCTTTTTTGTATTTATGAAGCCACTACAGTTCTTTTCACCCAAGTTTTCAACCTCTGCCCTTCTCCCTCAGCTCCCACAGCCAATCAGTTATCGAGTCTTGTGAATTTTACTTACACAACATCTCTCACGTTCATCTTCTTTCCACTCACACGCTACCATCCTAGTTTAGGGTCTCATCACCTCTCACCTGGATCATTTCCAAACTGTTCTCCCTGATTCTAATAGCTTTCCTCTCTAATCTATTCTCCACATGGCTGCCAAATAATCTTGCTAACACGTGGGTGTGACTGGGTCAGGAGAGATGGTCTGACTGCCCTGCTCAAGAACTTGCAATGATTCTCTATCGCCTTTAAGATAAAACACAAGCTCTTCAGCTTGGCATTAAAACCCTTCGCAGCCTGGCTCTAGATGCAGTCCTCATTGCCACCCTTGGGGCACTCTCAGTTTTAGCCAAAGCGGCCCACCTGTTCTTCCTCAAACTCCTCTCTCTCCCTGGGACTCCCCAAGCTTCCTTCAGGTGTACTTCCTAAGGAGAGCCTTTCCTGACTGCTCTAGCAGTTAATGCTCTCCTTGAAGTCCTCAGATTTGGGCCAAAGACAGGTGTCCTTCCATAAGGGCAGGGACCTGATTCCTCTCTGGCTGCTGTATGCATGGCGATTTGCACACCACAGGTGCCTGATGAACTAAAATTTGTTAAATGATTACCTCTGAGAAACAGCCTGGGAATCTGGATTTCTGGCTTCTATTCTGGGATCTGGCCTTAAGCCACTGGACTAGGTTGGTGGTGTTTCAATTTTTCCATCCTGAAAATGGAGACAATACCTCTTCCAAGGGTATCCATCATCTCTGAACCATTCTTTGAGTTAGCAAAAATGACCCCCTGTGTATGCACAGTGTCGGTCATGGTACTGGAGACAGGCCTGAAGGTTTAGAAAAGCAGTAAGCCCTTCCCTGTTCCCAGGGATGTCTCCACGGACAAGAAGGACCCCTGACCACAACACACTATGTGGACATTCAATAAGGATGTTAAGAAGAATGTAAAACCTAGAGAAGACCTGGGAAGAAAACAGAGGCATTCTAATGTGAACAAGAAAATTATAAGGAAGACAATCTGAGGATTTTGATTTGTGTCTTTCTACTGACAAAAAAGCACTCCCCTTGTTTGCATTTGAGGAGGATGTGGCTGAGATCAAGGAAAGAAGCTTCTTGTTGAGAAGTGACCTCGGCAGCCCAGCTGGGAGCACCTGCTGCTTCTCTGCTCTCTGACTCACCCACACGAGACAGCTCGGCCTTGCATGTCTAGCCATGGAGACCCAGCTTCTCTAACTGGCAGGCCTCAGGAAATCTGATTACAGCTCTGAGGACCGCTTTTTCCTCAGTCAGACCTCAGGAATCCAAACCGGAATCCACAACTTATTCAGAAGAGCCTGGCTTAAGTGCTTTAGGGGCTGGGCCTGGGTCACTTCCTTTGTATCCACAGCAATACTCATAGGGTATCTTTAGTAAGCCCTTTAAGTTTTGTTTTTTAAAACTGAATTAGAAAACCTAGGATTCTTCTAGAAGGGACAAGAAGTCAAATCCTGGCATGAACACATACTAGCTCTGAGACAAGAGGCAAACCTACTTAACATCTCTAAACCTGTTTCCTTATTTATAGAATGCATATACAAACAAAATATATATGTTAGCCTGAATTTCCTATCTCAGAGCTGTCACCATAGTTAGAATTATTAAATAAAAATCTCAAAATAAGCGGCACAATTTAAGCTTTGCAAATACTATGCAACATAAG
Source organism: Trichosurus vulpecula (assembly GCF_011100635.1). Lineage (NCBI taxonomy): Eukaryota > Metazoa > Chordata > Mammalia > Diprotodontia > Phalangeridae > Trichosurus > Trichosurus vulpecula. The sequence continues at coordinate 147,997,300 of NC_050581.1, forward strand.
CTTACTGGGGATTTTATGTTTTTTGGGGTAATAGAAAATAAACTTGCCATGCTATGGGATCTTTTCATATAACTGGGATAGCGTAGCAGGGCTACAAAGGGCCTTAAGATTTATCCAGTTCAACCCTTTATTTTTATAAGTAATCACATCTTCCGATCCATACTTTCTACCACTGCAAGACTAATTTTCCTCATTTAAAGATATGGTCAGGTCGCTGCTATGCCCCAAATATTTCAATGACTTCCTATTATGTATCAAAGTCCAAATTCCTGGTCTAGGACTCAATGTCCTGTAGGATCTGGCACCACTCACTACCTATTCAGTTTTATTTCACAATGCTCCTCTCCTCAAACTCTATACCCCCAGCCAAAATGGGCGACTACTTCCCCCAACACATTTCTTCTTTGCTTTTTCCCCGTCTCTGTCGGTAACTTTTCTCAAATAGTTCCCTACACATTGTCTCCCACTCCCAATCTCAGTCCACAAAAATTCTACATATCTTTCAAGACCCACATCAAACTTCCTCAGCCTCTAAGAAAAACATTCCTTGATTGTGCCTGTTGGAAATGAACTTTCCTTCCTGTGATGCGGCACAGAAGCTCTCTCAGGCATCTGCTCATGTTTCATTTTGAATCACAATGAACAGAAACATGAATCTCAGAGATGGAGGAGTTGGAGCCTCAGTCCAACCCAAATGCATGTGTGTGGGATTTCCCCCTACTGGAATGTAAATTCTTTAGGGGCCAGGACCTTGCTTTCTCTGGGGCTAAGGACCCAAAGAATATGCCCTGGCAAGTATTCGTGGAACTGAATGGACACAGAGGCTTAGACACCCTTAAGTGCCTTAATCAAACGACAATCATTATTAAATGCTGGCTTTGTGCCAGGCTCAGGGGCCACATAAAGAAATATGGAACGGTGCCATCTTCTGCATGGAGCACTACTGCTGCTGCCCTCCCTCCCAAACAATCTCTTACTTAATAAATTTGGGCATAAATAGGGTTATGTTCATTAAATTTATTTTTATACTGTCCACATTTTTTAAAATATGTACTTCCTGTCTTTCCCATTACAAGGTCAGCTCATTGCTCACTTGTTATCTCTGCTTGTCGCACAGCCTCAGGCTTAGTAAATACCTATTTGACTGATTGATTTATAATAATGGCTAACCTTTATATAAGCACCTACTATGTGCCGGGCACCACGTCAAGCACTTTTCAATTAAAATCTCATTTGATCATCACAGCAGCCTTGGGAGGGATATACTATTACTGCTCCCCATTTTACAGATAAGGAAACTGAGGCCAACAGACGTTAAGTGACTTGCACAAGGTCACACAGCTAGTATCAGAGGACTGGTTTGAACTCAGATTATCCCGACTCCAAGCCTGGCGCTCTATCCACTGGGCCACAAGGAACCTACGTTCTTTCAGGGAAGACGGCAGATGGATAGATGGATGGATGGATGGATAAATAGATAGATAGACACCGATGGGACAGACGGATGGATAGTGATGGATGGATGGGTGGTTAGTCGGATGATAGATATTTAAATAGATGGACAGCTATCCAGATGCATGGATGAATAGATGGCTGATATATACACATACACAAAAGGAATACAAAGTAACTTCAGGGTGAGAAGGTATTAGCAGTTTCAGGGCTCGGGAAAGCCCTGCCGTTCTTGTGGGTTTTGAGCGGCGCTTTGAAGGAAGCTCGGGCACCTAAGTGCAGCGCAGATGGAGGGAGTGCATGCCAAGCATGGGGGACAGCCTAGGCAAAGGCTCGGAGGCGGGAAACGAAGCGTCGCGTGGGTGGTCCAGCTAGAGTTCTCCGAGACGGGGCTGGGGGGGAAGGGGAGGGTCCTGCCTGGGCTCACCCCGGCCAGTTACACACACCAGCCCGAGCGGACACTAAGCCTGACGCCCCGCCCGGCCCCCCACTCACCGGGCTCCGCTTGCTGGGTCCGGGCCTTCTTGGGGGGCCGCTGGCCCAGCTGCGCCACGCAGGACGCTCGCTTTCGGGCCATGCTGCGCGTTTTAGCCCTAGGACAAGCCTGGGCAGAGAGTCAGGCGCGGGGGCGGGGCCTGAGAGTCACCAATCCTGCCCTGCGGCTAAAGCCACGCCCCCGCCGCCGATCTCCCCAAACAGACCTGTAAGTTAAATCCACTAGGCGAGGGCAGAGAAACTAGAGGAGCAAAGCCTTTATCACTTACTTCCGGTGACAGCAGCCCTCGCTCTTCACGCCTCCGGCGGATGTGCGTCATCGCGTCCGCTCTCGCTGATAGGCTGGCTGCCGCGAGAGCGTGCACGTCATCTCGCGAGAAGCGGGAAAAGAAACCGGATTTGAAACATGGCGGACGACGCGGATCAGGTATGTCGCTGGAGAGCCTCTCTGTGCCCTGAGCTATTGCGGTAGGGCCCCGCGGATGTTCTTTGGAGCAGCCCTTTGCTCCCTCTTCCCAGATCCCTTCTAATCGTCCCTCCCCGCCCCAATCCTAATAGAAATTCCCTAGTAACGGGGAATCTCTGAAAGTCTTGGGCTCAGAATGGAGAAAACCACGCCTTCCTCCGCTTTGTCACTGGCTGACTGAAGTGTCAGTCACCTTCGGGCTAGCCAGCCAGAGTTTTCATTGGCTTGTCTTTTGGTCGTTGGTTAGATCGCCTACTCCTGCTTTACGGCTCAGCCGGCCAATGACTGAGGAGAAAGTCTATTCTGTCCTCCCTAGTCCCGCCTGACCAGCAGCCCCGGGAGGTTTGGCTTTAGTGTCCCAGGAACTCATTCCCGTGGCGCCCCGGGGACCCTCCATGGCTTGCGGTGCCTGCATGCCCCCCTCACGCCGGCAGCTCTGTCTGTTCCTCTGCCGATGTTGTTGGAAAGGTCGCTACTTTACATTTGAGGTGGCAAGGGTCTTGGAGGAGTGGCGTGTGTGTGTCATTAATAATTATACTCCTTGGCCTCGCTCATCACGGTAATAATAGCATTTATCCAGGGCTTTAACGTTTGCAAAGTTAATTTTACAAAAGTTTATTTCCCATTTCATCCTCACAACGACCCTGAGAGGTAGATTCTGTTACTCTCCCCATTTTACAGCTGAGGAATCTCAGGCAGGCAGATGTGAGGTGACTTGCCCAAGATCACACAGTGAGTGAGTGTCTGAGGCCAGATTTGAATCGAGGTCTTCCTATCTAGCTGCCCCTTTGCCCAGCTCTTCCCTTCCCATCTGCAAGTCCTAGATTTGGCTCACCTTCACTTCCATTTTCAGCTGTTAGTTGCCACTCATCTTTGTACTGTGTCTGTAAATCCCAGCCCAGCCTGATAAAGAGGACTGGTACGTTTTCCTCATCCCTCCACCCTGTTTTGCAAACATCACATCCTCCCTTGCTGAAAATGTGGCATTCTGTATAGCGCCCTTAAAAGTTTCCTGACTTTAAAGTGTGTTGGCTTGACCCTCATGCTTGCTCTGGGTACTGTCAACCTTCAGGTGACAGTACCTTTGCTAGGGCTGACTTCTCATAAAAGCGAATTAAAGAATTAATTTTTTAATTGAGGAGCCTCTTGTAAGCTATAGGTCAGGTGGAAACTATAACTGAAGATACAAATTCCTTAGTTTGGGTTTTGCAGAGAACAGGTGGGTAATAGGTTCTAACACTTCTGGTGGGTGTTTATCATTGCAGTTTTTCTTTTTAACAGCAACAGACCACCAACACTGTAGAGGAGCCGCTGGATCTCATCAGGCTCAGTCTAGATGAACGAATTTATGTAAAAATGAGAAATGACCGAGAACTGCGAGGAAGATTGCATGTGAGTTAAATCCATCAAATCTTGGACTGATGAGTAATGTTTCTGATAATGCATAAGTTTTACTGGAGGTGGGATTTGTGATTCTATCGGTAAAAGGAACTGAACTTGGGGAAATTTCTTCTACCAGTGCAGCTGTGTACCTTCTTTGCCTGCATCACTGAGATGTTAAGTCACCTCATTGGGTCACGGTAGGTATATGTGTCAGAGGGGGCACTTAAATCAGTTTCTGAGTCCAAGACCAGCCCTTTTATCTACTACACTGCACTGCTTCTCAGTAGGCTTTGTCGTTTTCTCTAGATGTTGTATCATGTGTTTAGAGTCAGAAGAGACACCATCTCGTCCATCCACCTCATTTTACAGGTAAAGAAGCTGAGGCCCAGAGAGGTTAAGTCGTTTGGCTGAGGTTACACAGGTAATAAGTAATGGAGACAATTTGAACCCAGGTTCTCTGACTCCAAATCTAGTGTCTTTCCCCCCTATAACGTACTAAAGTCATGTAGGTGTTTTTAGGACCTAGATTTGAACCCTAGATCTGCTGGGTGACTTTGGGCATGTCATATCTGTTTGGGACTCGGGTACCCCATCTGTAAAATCAGAGATACCTTTTAGTTCTAAATCCTATGAAATCTGTGGGATATGAGATGATTTTAAACAGCATATTAAAGCTGGAAGGGATTTTAATTCAATGCCCTTATCAGACACAAGGTTTTGGAGCAGGAGCATCAAACTAGCAGCCCCCAGAATTCCCATGTGTAGAGGGACATGTTTAACAAATTAAATAAAAATACAGTGCAGCATAGATCACACTAATGTGACCCACAGGGATTCTTTTCTGTTTGACTCTGACACCACTGATTTAACGAACTGTACTGAGGATACAGTACCGAATTGTGCCTGCCCCAGGGGGCTTCCATTCTACTCCCAGGATCCAAGATGTGCATCAGTAATTGTATATTAGGAGTGAAGGGAGGCAGCAGGATCAGACCTCAGTCTGTTTTGAGTGGCCTAATGTGTGTGTTCCCTCTTCTCTCCCTCATCTAAGGGGGAATAGAAGAGGTTTTCACTTGTGTCTTTGCATCACAGTGCACATAATAGGCACTTAAAATATACTTGGGTAATTGAAAGTTAATTAAAATATTCTAGAGTATTTGAGGGAGGAGAGAACCATCATAAGTGAGGATGTCAGGAAGCACTTCAGGGAGGAAGCAATACCTTCTCTGAATGAAGATAAGAGGCTCTGTCTGCAGATAGAGGGCTTGAGTTTTAATCCTGATTATGCCTCTTACTATTTGTGTGACTTGAGGCAAGACATTGAACTTCTCTGGGCCCCATTTTTTTTTTTCATTTATGAAATGAGGACTTTGTACAAGATGACCTCTAAGATCCTTTCCGATTCTAAAATCTAAATTTACTGAATAAGGAATCTGAAAGGTCAGTTGGTCAGTAAACATTTATTAAGTACCTACTATGTGCCATGCTAATCTCTGGGGATATAGAAAGATGCAAAAGACTGCCCCTGACCTCTAGGAACTCACAAGTCTCAAGGGGGAGAACACAAGCAAACAAATACATACAAACAAGCTGTATATGGGATAAATAGGAAGTAAGAGGGGAAGTACTATGATTAAGAGGGCTGGGGAAAGGCTTACTGTAGAAGATGGGATTTTAGTTGGGACATAAGGACCGTAGAGAGGTCAGTAGGGAGAGCAGAGGAGGGAGTCTGTTCTTAGTGAATAGGGGTGATGTTGACGTGGTTGGATCCATACGTTAGGAAAATCACTTTAGTGGCTGGAGGATGGATTGGCTTAGGGGGAGACTTGAGGCAGGCCGACCTACCAGCAGGTTATTTGTATTAATCCAGGTGTAAGGTGATGAGGCCCAACACCAGTGTGGGAGGAGAGAAGGGGGTATATTAGAGAAATGTTGCAAAGGCAAAATCTATAGGCCTTGGCAACAGCTTGGATTGGGGGGTGGGGGTGTGTGAGAAATAGTGAGGAGTCCAGGATGACTTCTAGGTTGTGAGCCTGAGGAACTGGGAGGAAGGCGTTGCCCCCTATGTAATGTGGAAGGTAGGAGTGGGGGAAGGTTCAGGGAGAAAGATAGTGAATTCTGTCTGGGACATATTGAGTTTAGGGTGTCTACTGGACATCCAGTTCAAGATGTCTGAAAGGCAGTTGGAGATTGGAGGTCAGCAGAGAGAATGGGGTAGGAAAGGTAGATCAGCATAGAGATCATAATTAAGTGTATGGGAGCTGATGAGATCAACAAGTGAAGTAGTATAGAGGGAGAAGAGAAGAGGGCTCAAGACAGAAAGAACATTGGGGCTCACCTGTGGTTAGAGGGTGATCTGGAGGAGGAACCAGCAAAGGAGACAGAGAAGCAGTGGTCAGATAGGAAGGAGAACCAGGAGAGAGGGTGTTCTGAAAATGTAGAAGGAAGGAGGGAAGAATGATCAACAGTGTCAAAGGCTCCGGACAGGTCAAGGAGAATGAGGATTGAGAAAAAGCCATTAGTTTGGCAACTAAGAATGGGGATACAAGCGAGTTCTAAATTCTATCCCTCCTTCCTCTCCCCCCTTGCTGAGATGGTAAGCAGTTAGATATAGGTTATATACGTGCAATTATGTAAAACATTTCCATATTAGTCATTTTCTACAAGAAGACTCAAAAGAAAAAAGTGAAAGAAAGTAAAAAATAGTATGCTTCAGTCTGTATTCATTTAATATCAGTTATTTCTCTGGAGGTGGAAAGTATTCTTCATCATTAGTCCTTTGGGGATTGTCTTGGATCATTGTGTAACTGAGAATAGCTAAATCTTCACAGTTCTTCATTGGTGTTACTTGTGTACAACATTGTCCCAGGTCTGTTCGCTTTATCAGTTCGTGTATCTCTTTCCAGGTTTTTCTGAAATCTACCTGCTTATCATTTCTTATAGATCAATAGTATTCCATTACATTCACATACCACAGCTTGTTTAGCCATTCTCTAATGGATAGGCACCACTTTGATTTCCAAGTCTTAGCCACCACAAAAAGAGCTGGTATAAATATTTTTGTACAAATAGGTCCTTTTCCTTTTCTGGATGTCTTTGGGATATAGACCTAGTAGCGAAATTGCTGGATCAAAGGGATGCACAGTTTTATCACCCTTTGGGCGTAGTTCCAAATTGCTCTCCAGAATGATTGGATGAGTTCACAACTCCACCAACAATGCATTAGTGTCCCAGTTTTCCCACATTCCTCCAACATCCAGCATTTTCCTTTATTGTCTTACCCAATCTTATAGGTTTCAGGTGGTACCTCAGAGTTGTTTTAATTAGCATTTCTCTGATCAGTAGTGATTTAGAGCATTTTTTCATGTGATGATAGATACCTTTGAGTTCTTTATCTGAAAACTTCCTGTTCATGTCTTTTGACCACTTATCAGTTGGGGAATGACTTGTATATTTATAAATTTGACTCAGTTCTCTATATATTTGAGAAATGAGGCCTTTATCAGAGATACTTGTTGCAGATTCTACCGCCCCCCCCCCCCCAGGTTTCTGCTTTCCTTATTATGGTTGCATTAGTTTTGTTTGTGCAAAAATTTTATAATTTTGTATAATCAAAATGATCTATTTTACATTTTGTAATGTTCTTTTTATCTTCTTACGTCCTAAATTCTTCCCTTATCTGTAAATCAGACATATAAACTATGCTCTCTTAATTTACTTATGATATCACTCTTTATATGTCAATCATATGCCCATTTTGACCTTATCTTGGTATAGGGTGTGAGACATTGGTCTATACCTAGTTTCTTCTGTACTGTTTTCCAGTTTTGCCAGCACTTTTTGTCAGATAATGAGTTTTTGTTTCAAAAGCTTCAGTCTTTGAGTTTATCATATACTAGACTACTATGGTCATCTACTATGATGTAATTTGTGCTCAGTCTATTCCACTGATCCACCACTCTGTTTCTTTGCCAGTACCGGATTGTTTTAATAACTTTGTAATACAGTTTGAGATCTGGTACAACTAGAGCACCTTCTTTCCCATTTTATTTTCATTGATTCCCTGATATCCTTGAGCTTTTGTTCTTCCAGATGAATTTTGGTATTTTTTCTAGCTCTATAAAATAAATTTTTGATAGTTTGATTGGTATGGCACTGAATAAATATATTAATTTAGGTAGAATTGTCATTTTTATTATATTGTCTTGGCCTATCCATGTGCAATTAATATTCTTCCAGTTGTTTAGATCTAACTTTTATTTGTGTGAAAAATGTTTTATGATTGTATGTATAGAGTTCCTGGGTTTGTTTAGGCAAGTAGATTCCCAAATATTTTATATTGTCTACAGTTATTTTAAATGGAACTTCTCTTTCTATCTCTTGCTTCTGGACTTTGTTGGTAATATATAGAAATGCTGGTAATTTATGTGGGTTTATTTTGCATCCTGCAACTTTGCTAAAGTTGTTAATAATTTCAAGTAGTTTTAATTGATTCTCTAGGATTTTCTAAGTATAACATCATATCATCTGTGAAGAGTGATAGCTTTGTTTCTTCATTGCCTATTCTAATTCCTTTAATTTCTTTTTTTCCCTTATTACTATAGCTCATATTTCTAGTACAGTATTAAATAATAGCGGTGATAATGGGCATCTTTGTTTGACCTCTGATTATATTGGGAAGGCTTCTGGCTTATCCCATTTCAGATAATGCTTGCTGATGGTTTTAGATAAATAGTACTTAACATTTTAAGGTAAGTTCCATTTATTCCTATGTTCTCTAGTGTTTTTAATAAGAATGTGTGCCTTATTTTGTCGAAGGCTTTTTCTGCATCTATTGAGATAATCATATGATTTCTGTTGGTTTTGTATTAATACATTCAGTTATGCTGATAGTTTCCTTAATGTTGAACCAGCCCTGCATTCCTGGTATAAATCCCACCTGGTCATACTGCGTGATCCTTGTGATGTATTGTTGTAATCTTTTTTGCTAGCATTTTATTTGAAATTTTTGCATCAATATTTGTTAGGAAAATTGGTCTATAATTTTCTTTGTTTTGGCCCTTCCTGGTTTGGGTATCAGCACCATATTTGTATCAAAAGGAATTTGGTAGGACTCCACCTATTTTTCCAAATAATTTATACAGTATTGGGATTAATTTTTCTTTAAATGTTTGGTAGAATTTGCTTGTGGATCCATCTGGTCTTGGGGGTTTTTCCTTAGGAAGTTCATTGATACCTTATTCAGTTTCTTTTTCTAAGATTGGGTTATTTAAGTGTTTTATTTCTTCTTCTGTTAATCTGGGTAATTTATATTTTTGTAGATATTTTTCTATTTCATTTAGATTGTCAAATTTATCGTCATTATTGGGAAAAATAGCCCCTAACAATTGTCTTAATTTCCTCTTCATTGGTGGTGAATTTACCCCTTTCATTTTTGATTTTTCATTTTGGCTTTCTTCTTTCCTTTTTAGTCAGATTCACCAGTGTTTTATCTGTTGGTTTTTTCATAAAACCTGCCTCTAGTTTTTATTTATTAGTTCAATCGTTTTCTTCCTTTCAGTTTTATTAATCTCTCCTTTGACTTTCAGGATTTCCAATTTGGTGTTTAATTGGGGATTTTTAATTTGTTCTTTTTCTAGTTTTTTAGTTGCATGCCCAATTCATTGATCTGCTTTTTTGTCTTATTTTATTGATGAAAGCAATTAGAGATATAAATTTTCCCCTTAGTAGTGTTCTGGTATGCTGTCTCATTGTTGTCATCTTCTTTAATGAAATTATCAATTGTTTCTGTGATTGGTTCTTTGACCCATTCATTTTTTAGGATTAGATTATTTGATTTGCAGTTAATTTTTATCTGTCTTCTCATTGTCCATTATTGGATGTAATTTTTGTTGCATTATTATCTGAAAAGGGTGCATTTACTATTTCTCCTTTTCTGCATTTGGTTGTGAGGTTTTTATGTCCCGATACATGGTCAGTTTTTGTGTAGGTGCCACGTACTGTGGAGAAAAAGGTATATTCCTTTCTATTCCCACTTATCTTTTTGCAGAGATCTATCATATCCAACTTTTCTGGAATTTTATTCACCTGCTTAACTTCTTATTTATTTTTTGGTTATATTTATCTAGTTCTGAGAGGGGAAAGTTGAGGCCCCTGACTAGTATAGTTTTATTATGTATTTCCTCCTGTAACTCATTCAACTTCTTCAAAAATTTAGATGCTGTTTTTGGCACATATATGTTTAGTATTGATATGACTTCATTGTCTGTGGTACCTTTCAGCAAGATAAAGTTTCCTTCTTTATCTCTTTTTGCTTTTTCTTTGTCTGAGATTAGGATTGCTACCCCTGCTTTATTTGCTTCAGCTGAAGCATAATAGATTCTGCTCCAGCCCTTTACCTTTACCCTGTGTGTATCTCTCTGCTTCAAATGTGTTTCTTGTAAACAACATATTCTAGGATTCTCATTTTTAATCCATTCTGCTATCTGCTTCTGTTTTATGGGTGAGTTCATCCCATTCATATTTATAGTTATGATAACTAATTGTATTTCCCCCATGCTATTTTTCACTTGTTTATACTCTTCTCTCTCACTCCCCCACCATTTCCTTCCTCACAAGTGTTCTACTTTTGATCACTACTTTCCCTAATATACTCTCCCTTTTATCAGCCACTCTTCTCTCTTCTGTTATCTCCATCCCATTTTATTTCCTTATAGGAAAAGATAGATTTCTGTATCCAACTGAATGTGTATGTTATTCCCTCTTTAAGCTATTTTGATGAGAATAAGGCTTAAGCTTTGCCTGCCCCCTCTCGTCTTCCCCTCCATTATAATAGTTCTTTCATGTTTCTTTTCTGTGGGATAATTTACCCCCATTCAATCCCCCCTTCTTCTTTCAGTGCAATTTTCTTTCTCATGCCTTTATTTTGTTTTTGGGGTATCATCTCATCAAAGTCACGTTATATCCACACCCTCTGTCTACATATACTCCTTCTGATGCTCTTAGAGTAATAAGGTTGTTAGTCACAAATATTATCTTGCCCTGTAGAAATATAAACAATTTAACCTTACTGAATTGCTTGTGTTTTCTCTTGTTTCATTTTTACCTTTTTATGTTTCCCTTGAGTCTTGTATTAGGAGGACAAATTTTTTATTCAGCTCTGGTCTTTTAATTCACAGTACTTAAAAGTCCTGTATTTTGTTAAATAGCCACTTTTTTCCCTTGAAAGATTATATGCAGTTTTGCTGGGTTGATGATTCTTGGTTGTAATTCTAACTCCTTTGCCTTCTGGTATGTCATATTTCAAGCCCTCAGGTTCTTTATTGGGAAGCTGCCAAAACCTGTGTAATCCTGACTGTAGGGCCATGATATTTGAATTGTTTCTTTTTGGCTGTTTGCAATACTTTCTTCTTGATCTTTGAGCTCTGGAATTTGGCTGTGATGTTCCTGGGAGTTTTCATTTTGTGATCTCTTTCACGCAGTGATTAATGGATTCTTTCAATTTCTATTTTGCCCTTTGGTTCTCCTATATCAGGGCAGTTTTCTTTGATAATTTCTTCAAAGGTGTTATCTGGGCTTTTTTTTTTTTTAATCTTGCCTTTCAGTTAGTTCAATAATTCTTTTATTAGCTCTCCTGGATGTATTTTCTAGGTCAGTTGTTTTTCCAATGAGAAATTTCACATTTTCTTTTCTTTTTTTTTTGTTTTTGTTTCGCCACATCTTGATGTCTCATAGAGTCATTAATTTCCACTTATTCAATTCTAAGTTTTAAGGAATTATTTTCTAAGGTGAGCTTTTGTACTTCCTTTTCCATTTGGCCAATTCTAGTTTTAGGGAGTTATTTTCCTTAGCAAATTTTTGTATATCTTTTCCCATGCTGTTGACCCTTTTTTCTTGATTCTCTTGTACTACTCTCCTTTCTTTTTCTGATATTTCTTCTGCTTCTCTAATTTACTTTTTAAAATCCTTAGCTCTTCCAGGAATTCTTTTTGGGCCTGAGACCAAATAACATTTTTCTTCAAAGATTCACATATAGCCATTTTGATACTATTGTCCACTTCTAAGCTTATGTTTTGATCCTCCCTATCACCATAGTAATTTTCTGCAGTCAAGCTCTTTTTTGTAGTTTGGTTTTTTTGGCTCATTTTTTCCTGCCTGTTTTGTGACTTGGTATTTTCATGTGAGAGTTGGGCTCTGGCCTTGCTCTCCCAAGCTCTTTGTGCTGAGGCTCTGGGTCTTACTGCTGGCTTTCACTGGGCTTCAGGGTTTAGCGGCTTGCTTTCTGTGGAGAGTAGGCTTCCTTCTGGCTTGTACTGTGGGGTGGGCCTTGCTGCTGGGTTGCTGTGGTAACAGTCTTTCTGCTGGTAGCTCTCACCTTGGTGTCTAGATGTTGATCAGGAGACTTCACTTCTAATCAGCAGTGTGATCAAGGCCTTGCTGGTGGCTTTTCTGGGGTGTGGTCACTGGGATGGGTCCTTGCTGGGATGCACAGCCTGTTCACTTGCCTAGGGTGCTGCTGGCTTGCAGGAGGGCAGGACCTTGCTGGGGGATTGCCCTAGGTTTGGAGCCTTGCTGTAGGCCCCCTGCTGTGAGGATGGCTGCTGCTGCTCTCTACGTCGTTTCCCTCCCACCCTGCTGAGACAGACCTTGCCTGCCTGCTAGTAAGCTGCTTCCCTGATCTTACATCAATTTCCAGGAGATTTTCTACTTGTTTGGAGGGGAATTTGGGAGGGCTTCAGAGAGTTCCTTCTTCATTCTGCCAGTTTGGCACTGGAATATGTTAACTCCTTTGATCCTCAACTAAAACCCTGAAAGTTCGGCAGTTAGTAGGTGACTCAGTTAGGATTCCCTGTACGTGCTGGGCATTATTATTTATTTTTTTTAAAAAAACTGCTTATCGATACCTTATTTTTTACATTAGTGTCATTTCTATAAAATCCCTTCACCCAGGCTGAGCTTCTCCTAGTACCAAAGAAAAATAATGAAGCACAAACATTCGATGGCAGTGTCTGTATCTGGCACCATGACCCACCTTCTGCACTAGTAGCATCTTGCCCCTCTACTGTAACAAAGGAGATACGCGTCATCGGTTTTCCAGGATGTCACTTTTTTCAGTTCCTCAGGGTTTGACTTCTTTTTACCAATCCTCTCATTTACATGGCTTCAGGCCTTGTTTATATTGTTCTTTTGGTTTTGTTATTTGCACCATGCCCTTCAGATGAATTCCTAGTATTTATTTCTTACTACGCAGTGATAGTCTGTTATATTTATAAACCACTGTTTTTTCAGCTGTTCTTCAAATGAGGGGCACCTGTTGGATTTTCAGTTCTTTGCTAGCACAAAGTGCTGATATGAATATTTTGTCATATATTAGATGCCCAGTCTTGTCTCTGACATCCTTGGAGTTTTGCCCAGTAGTGGGATCACTGGGTCAAATGTTTAGTGACTTTTCTTATCTAATCCAAAATTGATATCTAGAATAGTTGGAGTGGTTCACAGATGACAGCTCTACTACTGGTACTACTGTGCCTACCTTCCCACAGCCGCTCCGACATTGACTTCTTGGTTTTTTTGTTGGATTCTTTGGTCATTTCTGCCATTCTTCAGAACATGAGATAAAACCTTAAGAGTTATTGTCATTTGCATTTCTCTTAGTATTAATAATTTCTAGCGTGTTGTCAGATGGTTATTTATAGTTTACATTCCTTTTGAAACTGTTCATATCCTTTGACCACTTACCAGTTGGGAAATGGCTCTTGGACGTGTGTGTGCGTGCGCACGCGTGTGTGTGTGTGTATTTTAGTTCCCCTATATTTTGGATTTCAGTCTTTTATCAGTGATTTTGATCAAATTAAATTTTTTTTCTTTACTCAGCTGTTTTGGGGTTCTTAATGATTTTTTTGGAGCAAAAGCTATTTAATTTCATGTAGCCAAAATGGCCTATTTTGTCTTTTATTCTTTCTTCTGTCCTTTGTTGGTCGACTCTTTCTTCTTCATACCTCTTCTTGTTCTCATTGTGGCTTTCTTAGCTGCTTGTGTGTTATGGGCAGCGTGCCTCCTTCAAATAACAAGTAAGGTCCATGTCCCGCATACTTACATTTTACACATTCTAAGGAAATTTTAAAATTGTGTCCACTAAGGGAATTTTTTAGCCAAAAAAAGTAAATCATGACTGTATTATCTTTACTTCAGAACAAACTGAAAAAAATCACTAATAACCATGTTTTTCATGTTTAACAGTAAGGAGTAACCATTTTGTATGCTAACTGAATTTCAGGTATTTACATATTTGTAATCTGTGTTCATTTATACATGTTCCATAATGTAATAATTCAACTGCATTTATTTCCCTAGGCTTATGATCAGCATTTAAACATGATTTTGGGAGATGTAGAAGAGACTGTGACAACTATAGAAATTGATGAAGAAACTTATGAGGAGATCTATAAAGTAAGTTACCTTGGCTGTTCCTTCTAATGGAATGATTTAACATGTGAGTTCTTCAGTTCAGCACATTGATTCTGTGCCTACTGGTACAACCCTTGATACCTCAAACAATTGCTTCCTTCTTCACATTCTTTTCTTTTGGTTTCTCCTACACGGGCTCAGTTTTCTTTAGTCGTTCCTCTTCCCATTTCTTGGTTCTGCTTCCCTGATGTCAACCTTCTGTTCTTTATCCATTTTCTTTTTAGAGGTCCACTCTCATCTTATTGTCCTGCATTTTGATCTGGGAGTTCTTCAGTTCTCCAGAGTCTCCTGAGCTCCTTTATGTCATCTGACCACAGATGGAGAGCCAGGATGCCCCCTAGAGGCCAGCTAGGCCAGCTTCCTCTCCTAGAGGTGAGGACACTGAGAAGCCTAGACAAGATAAATGCCTTGCCTGAGGTCACACAGGCTGAAAGTGGCGGAGACAGTGTCTGAACTCATTTCCCCTGTGTCCAGAGGCAGGTCTTTCTATCCCAAGTCTCCCATCTGCCTGCCAGACATTTCCTGTTTGATGTCTTGCCATTTCTTCAAATTCAATGATTACTTATTTAATTTTATTGTTATGTTTTGGTCTTATATCATCCTTATTTTCAAATAAAGCCCTCTCTTCCTCCCCAGAGTTATCCCTTATAACAAAGAATAAAAAAGAAGGAAAGTAGGGAGAAAAAACAGTTCCCCAAAGCTAACCAGCCCATTAGCTGAGCCTGATAGGCTCTGACAGTTCCTGGCTCTGCAAGGAAGGGAAGGGGAGCATGTTTTCCTCTCTTTTGGACCAGTCTTGGTCATTACAATTACACAGCCTTCAATTTTGTTTTTTGTTTTTTTTCCATTTGCTTTGTTGTAGTTTTTGTGTTTGCTTTTCCTGGTCCTGCTTACTTAACTTTCACATAGCCTTCTCGTTGTTTCTTATAGCTCAGTAATATTCTGTTCTGTTCATGTACCACAACTTGTTTAGCCGTTCCTTAAATTGGGGGCATCTTACTTTGTTTCTAGTCCTCCTACCAAAAAAATATTGCTATCAATATATTGGTGTTTGTGGGACCTTTTTAATCACTAAAACAGTGGGATCTCTGGGCAAACCAACATTTCAAATAATGAAACTCCTCATCTTCTTCTTCCCTTCCCCTCCACAAAAAATCCCAATTGATTTTCCTGAGTTTCCTGTTTCCCTTAATGTTATATCCATTTCCTGGTCATCCAGTCTTAAAACCTCAGAACAGCTTTGACAGTTGATGTGGAGTAATGAAAATTGACTCAGTGATATTTTTTTTTTTTTTGGCTAAGCATGTGTAGACAACCAGACTTTAAAATAATTTCCCTGTGTGATATTTGTGGCTAATCCAAATGTGTATTTTGATATATATTTTTTTTTTGATATTCACAAAATTTTCCTTTGTTTTGAAAAAGATCCATAATATTATTTGTTTAAAATATGTTCTATGAAGTTTTTTTTTCTTTTTTTTCCTCTCTCAGTCAACCAAGAGGAACATTCCAATGCTGTTTGTTCGAGGCGATGGGGTTGTATTAGTAGCCCCTCCACTGAGAGTTGGCTGAAACCAAGACCTTATCCTGTGTGGAAAATTGGAGACTCTGGACAATAGCCTCTGCGAGAGAAGCTGGTGTTCAAAAGAACAGCCTGTGATACTTTTTGATATTTAGAAATAATCAAGGAGCCCTCCACCCTTAAAATGTTTATTTCCAGACAGTTCCTAGTATAACCGGTGTAACACTCAATCTTAGATTTCGGATACCAAACCTACCAATTAATGTCGGCACCATAAAGCAGGACTCTTTTTCAGTGATTTAATTTGTCTCTTCATCTCGTAGGCAATTATATTTTTTTAATTAAATTTACCTTTTGGGTTTTTTGACCAGGTGACTTTTTATCTTGTGGTTCCTGAAAAGTAACATGTCTAAGACGGTCGTTTTTATATAGATCAAATGTCTAAGCGCGCCAAGGCACAACTGTCTGAAGCATAGTAATAGTGGGCCCTCCTGCTGCCCATTCCCTGCCCGAGCTGATTCTCAGACACTAAGTGTCAGTGGCTTCATGCAAGTGCACACACACTCACGGCTTTTGTGAGGAGCCCTCCGCAGCCTCCCTGTCACTTGAGAATGGTTAACAGCAGAGCCGGTCAGCCCTAAAGCTAAAGTGAAAATCATGTGCTTGGTTTTTTTTCCCTAGTGGATTCTAAACTGCATCAGGTGTCATCAAGGAATAGAACATCATTCCTTGCTTTAGTGAGTTGCATCATCTGGGGCTGGATGATATTTGATCTGTGGCCAATTTATTTGTAAATCTGAGTGTGTGCTCCTTCTATTATCAGGTATGATATAGAGCTGCGTGTCATTTTTAGTGCTATGCTATAAAAAGGATTTTCTGTCAACATTCAGGAATAACATGAAATGGTCCCTCTTTGCATCTCAGCTTTTCCTGATCCAAGCAGCAGGTGGTACGATCCCCCTCTTTCTGCCTTGCCCCAGGGGAGGCAGTAGCTGGAGGAGGGCAGGGACCACCTCCTTCCACTGCAGCTCTCTCCTTTTTGAACAGGTGGGTTTGATGCCCTGGTGGGGGGAAAGGGGCGGGGGGATGATGGTTGAGGCCACTCCTTGTGTTGTCTGACTGTCTCTATCCCCAGTGTGCTGAGACCCTCCCCTGTACTCTGTTGAAAGACTGCTAGAATAGCTTGAGCCCCCATCATAAGTATAGGACTAGCATTGCTGTAGTGGAGCAGTGAAAATCAGCAAAAAAGTCTGCACTTTCTCTTGCCCTGCAAACATCTACGACCTTCTGATTCAGTAGTTCCCTTTCAGGAACTTTTTTAGGACTGGGAAGGACTTCAGAGGTCCTCCAGTCTCAGTTTTACAACAGAGAAAACAAGACCCAGATGTATGAAGAGACCTTCCTATATTTGCTTTGTGTGTGAGTGTCATTTGGAACTAGAATCTGGATCTCTTGACTCCTAGTGCAGGCCTTCCCATTCTACTGTCCTGCCTCTTCTCTGTGAAGGTTTAAGAGTGTCCTGGAGAATCCCTGTGGAATACAGGCTGCCCTCAGTCAAGGGAGTGAGGAGATACCCTGGCCTGTTGCTAGGCTTGGGCTGGGTTATACACATCTGGGTGAGGCTTGGGAAGGTCGTGGAGTGTCAGAGCTAGGTGGGACCTAAGTGACTCTTATTCTGGCCTCAAAGGAGGAAAGAGGCCCAGAGACATGAGATAACTTGACCAGGGAGTCAGTGAGTGAATTTAGTTAAGCATTTATTAAGTGCCTTCTGTGTGGTAGGCACTGTAATACAAAGACAACTGCATGGTGCTTGGAACGAATTGTTCTCATCCTCCCATTCTCTCTGGGGAAAATCTTCACATGCTTAGTGTGGACATCCCCTTAATTTACCGATGGGTTTGAGGCCTGTCAGTTGTCCTCAGCCTAGTTTAGCCTGTGTGCCAAGATGGTTTTACTGGGGTGTGGCCGCTGCACAAGCATCTTGGAGCCACAGGTGAGAGGTGAGTGCCAGGTGGACACCAAAGGTTAGCAGCCCTGAAAAGGGTTTAGCAAGCCCTCATACCAGATGTGCCAGGCCTGCCTGAATACTGTGTGCATCAACAGGCAGCTCGGTGGTGCAGTGAATAGAGTGCGCTGGACCTGGGGTCAGGAAGACTCGAGTTCAGATCCAGCCTCAGGCACTTGTTAGCTGCGTGACCCTGGGCAAGTTACTTCACCTCTGCCTGCCTCAGTTTCTCCATCTGTAAAACAACCATTGTAATAGCACCTTCATCAAAGGCTTGTTATGAGGACCAAATGAGATACTGTAAAACCATTTTATTAGTGATAAAACCAATGGAATCAGTACCTTGTGGTATGTAATGTTGTCCTTAAATTCTTATAGCAACCGTGTGAGGTAGATAGTAAAAGCATTGGTATTCCCATTTTATAGAAATGAACCTTGAGGCTTAGGCTGAGTCACTTGCCTGTGGTCACACAGATGGTAAGTGGCAAATCCAGGTGTCCTAACTCCCCAGGGCTTTTTTTTTTATGATGCCCTACATTTAGTGTATGTTGTATCACCATGTTGCTACAATTCCCTTTCATAATTTTACTGTTTTGGGGCTGGTCCTAATTTGTTTCAAAGTTTGGGCCCATAGATTGGCTTGCACACTTACAATACCATATATTTTGTAAAGTGTGACTTTGTTGCCTCCTGGGTTTCTCGAGGACTCTGCCATCTGACTGCAAACTCTAGCAGGGCGCTGGCTGTATGATGTTATCCAAGGACCCTTCTAGCTAAGTTCTGATGACTTGTCTCTAGGCTGGACTCAGGGTGGTGAATTTTTCAAACATAGCAGCTCTGGAAGACCAGCTACTAAGGAGAAGGGTGGCTGTCTGCTTCTAAAGAGGGAAGAGCCACATGGACCAAATCACACCGCTTTGAAAGGAAAGCATTTTGTGACAGTTCCCATTTTTGTAGCACACTCAGGCCACACTCAGTGCAAAGTGCTTTCCTCACAGCCCTGTGAGTCAGGGAGAACTCCTAAGTAGTATTCCTCTGTTTCAGTGCGTGAATGTTACTCAGTCCCTCAGTGAGGATTTGAGCCTAGGGCTACCTCCGCCATTGTAATGCCCTGCCTCTCAGTGGCAGTGCTGAACAGTAAGGCCAAGAAGTTTGGGCCTCCTGGTCATCCAGGTCACTAAGGAAATGACTGGTTAAATCTGGTTAAATTTGGAGTCACATCAGTGCAGTGCTCTGAACTGGAGACCCTCGAAGATAAGATCGGCCTCAGTTCCACTGAATCTTTTAGCGATGTCCTGCCCGTGGAGTTAGCCTCTGAGCTTTGTTGCTGCAGACTCAAGCCTTGCATTTTTCAGTCTCACATTGCTAATTCATGTGAAGTCATGGACACTAAAGGGTAGCTTGGCACAAAGATTTTCTGCAACATTTTGTCCTCTCCCCTACTTAAATAGGACAGTGACATCTCTCTCCCTCCTAACCACCCTGTTCATCCTGTAAGCCAACAATATTGGCATATTCTAGTAACAAATATTTCATTTCCTCCCAGAAATTAAAATTCATCTGAAAATTCACACAGAAGCAGAGACAAAATGTCATTGGGTCCTAATCCCTAGAAACAGTGTCTTCTTAGCTATTTGTAGAAATATTTGGGAACATCGTACCTATTTGCCCAATACACTAAGGAAGACAACCCAGCTTGCTGTGGTCTGTGAAGGTGGTCAGCTGATGTAGTATGGCTAAGTCTCTGTGAAGTTTACAAAGTCCTTTTCCCAACAGCTCTGGAATGGAGATGGAGATAGTACGGGAGATTATCTTTTCCATAACCTGTACTTTTGAGCTGGAGAAACATACAGGGAGGTGAAGGAGCTTGCCTATGACCACAGAATTAAGAACTGTACAAACTAGAGTCTAAACCTGGATGTGTCCTGGTCCTGTTCGGCACCATGTTGCTGCAGATACATTAGGTTACTCCAGATACATTTCTGAATTGACGTGGGGTGGGGGGAGGAAGGGAGGTGAACCAAGGAAGCCCAGGGTTCTGTTTGCCCAGGTAATATCTTGAAACTCCTTATATGACTCCGTTTATCAGTTATCCCCGAATAGCACCATTCCCCCAATCAAACAGGTGACAGTAGATGTTGGCCCTAGGAAAAGTTTGTCTTGAGTTGTTGCTAATTCCAGACTTTGAGTTTCAATTTCAACCAACATTTATTAAGGGGAGATTTATTGTTCAGTACCTTCTTGCTTCAGCTCATTTCACCATTTAGCAACAGGAGCCCCAGATTTTAAAAATCCACACCCATAGAAGCAGTGTCTGTTCAGCTAACAATTGGGAGGCTCCCCATTCTAGTTCAGCTCTGCAGCCCTTCTCACCCTCATTTGCCAAACTCACCTTGATAGCATTCAAAATGCTTCCAAGATTCTCTATCCCCAAAGAAGCCTAATGTAACTAGTGTGTGATGAGAACCCAATTAAGAGACATTTATTCAACTCTTACTGTGTTCCTTGCTCTTTGCTAAGCACTGGAGATAAGAAAAAGCAAGATACTATAACACTCAGACATCTTGGCCTCCTCTCTCCTCCACTCCTGTCTCACCTAAAGAGATGGCCCTTCTCTTGGCCAAGCAAGGCAAATCCCCTCAACATTCCCCCTAGATCCCATCTCCTTCCATCTTCTACAGATTGCCCCCTCTCTCATTCTAACTTTCTCCCCCTATAAACATGCCAATCTCTTCTGTCTTTAAAAACCCCTCACTTGATCCATCCATCCTTACTAGCTATTGTCCTATCTCTCTTCTTCCCTTCTTGGCTAAACTTGAAAAAGCTGTCTTCGTTATACATCTCGTTTCTTTTCTTACTCAGGAAAAGGCTAGAAGGAGGGACAGGATTTAGAACTCAAAAATTTTTAAAAGGATGTTAAAAATAAATAACTTCTAAAAAATAAGGCCTTTACAATCTGGCTTATGATATCATCATTCAACCCAAACCGCTCCCTTCAAAGCTACCAGTGATTTCTTAATTGCCACATTTAATGGCCTTTTCTCATACCCATCTTGATATCTTTGCAGCCTTTGATCACCCTCTTTGATACTCTAGGTTTTTGTGGCTCACTCCTCTCAGAGTGCTCCTCAGTCTTCTTTAATGGATCTTCATCTAGGTCAGGTGCCACTAACTGGATTTTCCTTTCCTCAAGGGTCTCTCCTGGTTACTTTCTCCCATTCTACTAGGGATTCTTAACTTGAGATCTGTCAACTTGCTATTTTCTTTACATATATATTATATAATCTTTAAAATTGGTTTCTTTTGCAATCTGATGTGTTTTAATTGGTGCATTTAATAACATTACTCTGAGAAGGGTCCATAGGCTTCAGCAGACTGCCGGAGGAATCTGTGGCACATGCTTGTCATGGTCCTGCCTGGTGATTAGTTTTGATGGTTGCAGTTATCTTTCGCAGACCATTCACAGACTTCTATGTCCAGCCCACATCTCCCAAGTTCCAGTTGTACATTACCAGCTACTTTTTGGACATCTCAAACTGGATGTCCTCTGACCATCCCATGCTCGTGTCCAGAGCAGAATTTCTTTCCTTCCCAAGCCTCCCTACTCCTCCCGTGACTTGTGGGCACCATTATCTCCCTAGTCATGCAGGCTCACAGCCTGGGGCCATCCTCATCATCCTCAGCCCATCCATCCAGTCTGCTGTTGTCTCCACCTTCATTTCTCACGTTTGGCCCAATTCAGCTCTCTGGTGCAGGCCTCATCACCTCACTTTAACTCATCTCCAATCCATCCTCCACTCAGCCACCAAAGTAATTTACCTAAAGTACATCTGATGGTGTCTCTCTTCAATAAATCGTGGTGGCATACTGTAAACTCTACGATCAAATAGAATGTGGTCTGTTCAAAGTCCTTAATAACCAGTCCTGCAGCGCTGGTCCTCTTCCTGTTTGTCACATGTGACCTTCCGCTGCGTTGTCTCCAGTGCCTGGAATGTGCTCCCCTCATCTCTCGGAGCCCCCGGACTCCTTCCAGACTTGGCTCCAATTGCACCTTCTACAAGAGGTCTTTCCCAGACCCACATGTCCCCTGAGACTCCCATTGAACCCATGGGAGCCGAGGAGATCACCAAAGGGAGAGAGAAAAGAAAAGAGGAGTCAGCCATGAGCGTCCCCCGATGGTGGGTACGACATGGATGCCTGCCAGCACTTAGCTTCTTTCCTTTCTCACTGGGTGGATGTGCCCAAGTACTTGTTCCACCTGGTCTCACTATCTTGCAGGATCAGTTTCTTGCCTTCAACCATAAATCCCTGAGGGGTAGAGACCATGTTGGGCAGACGGGGATAGTGACAGTCTGAGGCCCCTGGGTCTTGGGGCCCAGGCCCTATGTGCTACTCTTTTTCTTATTCGTCGGGTCCCCTTTTTGCCTCGCTCTTTTGCCTGACAGCTCTGTCCTGGGTCTCCTTTGTCCCAGAAGAGCTAGGACTACTTAGAGCCCTGGGCTTGGTGACAATGTTGACTCTTTGACCGTTAAGCCTCAGCGTCAAACACTAGATGGCACTGTGCTCTCTCAGGTTTTAATGTTCTGCTGGGCTGATTTATGGGTCGTGTGTGAGGTCGGCCAGCTAGCACTTTACTTATCTTGTCAGTTATTTCCTCAAATCTAAACTGCTCAGAGAGAGTGACCCTACAAAGTATTGCTTGCCAGAAGCGGAGTCAGAAAATGCTTCTTGTGGCCTGAGCACCGAGCGTGAGTTGTAAGAAAACCTGGGTTTTGTGTTTGTTTGTGCCCACATCCTGTTGAAGTAAAGACAGAGAAGTTCAGCGCGGCAGCTTGCCAGCCACTCAGGATACAAGGTTTCTCTTCAGAGCTACTGTTCCCACTGGAATCAAAAGCAGCTAAAATGTATCTGTGTCATACAGGCCATAGATACTCAAGTATGATGTTTTCAGGCTTCAGCCAAGGGCTTTCCCTTCCTTGGGCCTTGATTTCCCAATCTGCAAAATGAAGGAGTTGGAACTGGAACAGACCCCTGTCAGCTCAGCAAGTCTGTCATTCTATTATGGTACCAGGACAGCTGTGGGGTGACCGGTTTAGGAAAGAAAAGATCATGAGGTTGAAGCTTTTGAAAAATGCCCAAGGAACAGACTCTGGAAAATAACTTCCATGTCCAGAGGTCCCACATAACATGCTTCCTGTCTCTCAGATTCCACCCAGGTCACTGTGGTTGGCCCATAGTGATGAAAGACTACTCTTGAATACGTGCTTGTCTTCTTAACGAGGGGACCAAGATCACGTCTTGTAAGTTTATCTAGGGTGACCCCAAAGCCTTAGTGCTATGAAAAAGCTTTAATCAGCAGCTTAAACTGCTTTAAGGTTTGGGGGACATTCTGTAGTCTTTGTGTAGTGGAGTTGATAGCAGCAGTTTTCCAAAAGCACTTCTCATTAATCCTTCATGTTTTTCCTCCTGACTTTTCACCTGCCCTCTGAGTCCTGTGAGAAACCAGCCCAATCAATGCAGATGCCTGAGAGGGGAGGGGGCTGGAGGGAGCTCAGGCAGACAGGAGGGAGTTCAGGGAAACTTCTTTCCTCCTGTATGGCCTTTTCTCAGTTCTTGTTTGATCCTGGTAGTCAAGGTCATTATCAACATCACAGGACTGGGACCTTACTGAGGTGCCTGCCCAGGAAAAGCCCAGAGCTAGAATTACCAAGGGGAAGTACAGGTCAGTGTCATGGCAAGCTGACAGGGCTTTGTCAAGACCCAGGTCAAATGGCAGGGGCTGGATGGGTGGCTACAATTACCCAGGGAAGCTTGCATAACACCCGCCCCTGCCCATTTCCCCCCCTGTCCCTTTTGGCTGCCTCACATGTTCATAACAGTAAAACCTCCCCTGGCAAATTTTTTTTTCCCTAGAAGAAAGGTTATGGCCTACCAGAGTCAAAATAGAATGTGGATACTGCAACAGCAGCTGTATTCAATCCAAGCAAGGCCCTTTAGGTGATGGGGACAGATCAGCACAGTCTCCATATTCTCCCCAGTTCGATTAGAATCAATATTGTGTTGAGACCCCAAGGGCTGAGGTTTGCCTGTTTCTGTAAAGCTGTATGTAGATGAAATCACTCCTTGAATGCCTCAGGGATGCATGCTGTTTAAAGAGCAGGCATCCTGCCTTAACCAGGAGTGAGAGATTGTTTTGTAATGTGATTCTCATTCGTATTTTTGTATTTGAGGTTTTCTTATAGCAGGGTACACCTGCATGCTCCTGTTGGTATTTGAAGCTCCCATAGCCACTCTGGCTCCCCTCTCTTACATTATGCGTAGCAAGACTTCATTGTAATGGCTGCCCTTCCTCTCTTTACCTAAGCCCATGATACCGTAAAGCTCTGACAAGGGCCGCTCCTGAATTATTACAATTTTTACAAAGTTGAGTACCTGGGCAACAGCAGGAAACCAGCATGAGGTGACCACAGCTCTGCTTCGGAGCATAGACATCCATGAAGGGTACCTCTCTCGAGATGCCGTTCCATCCACCTCTACCCCCAGGAATCTGCTGTCCTTGTAGTCCTTGTGTGGCGTGCAGCCAATCACCCCTGTCACCATACCACCTTTTTCCTAGGTCTGAACACCTAGGACACACTGACTGGGCTCCCTGGAGGTGCATTTCTAGCATAATCCACCCCTTCTCTAGCCCTGAACGACCAACCCACCTCTGAACTTGCCCCGGCATCATAATCATCCCTAGAATTTATGATGTGCTGTAAGATTTGCAAAGTGCTTTGCAAGCATCTCACTGATTCTCACAACAACTCAAGGAGATAGGTGTGATTATTATCCTAATTTTTGGTGAAGAAATTGAGGTGGACAGAAATGACTTACTTAGGGTCATAAGTATCTGAGGCTGGATTTGAACTTGGGTCTTCCTGACTCCACGTCCACTACTGCTAACTCCGCTGCTCTCCTTAGCTACCACATCAGAATTCTGAGTTACTGCCCTGGGTGTCTCAGTGTCTGGACAAATCCTGTGAAATAGAAGAGTGCTGGAATTAAAAGCAGGAGATTCGGGCTCTGGTTAATAACCTGGCCTTCATTCAGTGTGTGGCTTTAAGCAAGGCCCTTCCCGTCCCTAGGCCTCAGTTTACACCTCTGGAAAATGAGAAGTCGGACTTCATGATCTTTGTCTGCCTCGGTGCTCAAATGCTAGAATTCTATGAGCACAGAAGTTAAAGAAAAAAAGTGACTTAAGGGAAAAGCTTGTGTGTTCTGCTCCTGAGGTTCATCTGTTAGAGGGGTTTTATTTTTGATTCTTTTGGCCTGAACCTGTGTTGGGAACTATAAAGGAACAGAGAATGTGGAATTAGATATCCAAAAGACCAAGATATAAGCTTACAGCAAGAATAACTTAAATAGCAAAATTGAATATAGTCCTGTGAGGATGGGGGATTGGGAAGGGATGGAATTCTTGGGAATTCTAATGAAAAAGAGGACTTCTAAACATTATTTTTAAGTCTGGTGCTGGGTAGAAATCTTGAAATACAATACAATCTAATGAAGGCATGTTAATGACCTAAAAAATCTGGAAATACAAACCTGAGAGTAAAGACAAACATAAAAAAGGTAAATATAACAGAAAAGACTTTGTAGGCATGAAGTGTTCACATTTTAGTTGGGAAGGGGAAAGATGATACATGAGAACCATAATGTCTAATGGGGTCAGAATTGCAGCCAAATTAGCAGCTCCTCCTTTTGTTATATTTTGATGATCTTAAATGAAGAAAGGAAAGTGATGGGGGAAAGGATACAATAGGAAAAGAATGGAGAGAGGGGAAAGTTTATTAGCTCGCATTATTCAGGGCATAAGAAGTCTGTGGAAGCAAGGAAGGAGCAGACAGGATGGATTTCATTTGAACTTCATTTTGAATGGTGTAAGGTAATGAGCAGAACCAGGGGGACATTTTATGTTCTAACAGCAACATTGTAAAAACGTTCAATTTTGGAAAACTTAACTCTACCAATGCAATGATGAGCCACAATTCCGGAGGACTAGTGAGTTACAATGTTGCCCACCTACTGTCCCAGAAGTGATGGATATCTATTTTTGGACGTGGCCAACAGGGGAGTTGGTTTTGCTTGACTATCTGTGTTGGTTTCAGGGTTTTCTTTTTTTTTTTTCTTCTCTTTTTTCTCCCCACGGACTGAAGGGAGATAGGAGAGAGAGAAGATAGATGTGTATTAGTTGAAAAAAAATTTTAAAAAGAAAGTTGCCTGGGATACTGCAGGATTGTTGACTTGCTCAGTGTCACATAGAGGGCCTTGAGCCCCAGTCTTCTTGGCTTCAAGGCCGACTCCCATAACACATTTCATTATTGATCTGTTCCATAGAAAATGGAGCTAGAAGGGTCCTTATCCATCGAATGGTCCAACCTCTCACTTTATCGATGCAGAGAGGCAATGTCACTTATTCAAGCTCACTTCCAGCCCACAAAGAGGCAGAGGGTGGCCCACAGCACTCCCCTCCCTGGGGTGTTTCTTGTAAGGTTTTTATTCTGCCCAAGACTCTTTGTCCCATTTATTTGGGTGGTTAAGGCTAGAGACTGACTTCTCTTACCAAAGGTCAAATTTAATTCAACCCAAGAAACAAAAGCAGTTAGATATAGAATTAAATGACCCAGCAAGTGAAAACAAAAACAAGACCCACTTCAGAAACATAGAAGATGGGAGACTGAGCATGAAGAATTAAAACAATGAAAGAGAATGAGGGCAAGTTCCTAAACGTTTCATTTCCCTGCACCATAAACCACCCCTTCCTGATCCTGCTCCAATCCTAGGATGTCATTAACCCCTACTTGTTGGTCTCTCCCTGAATCATGGACTAGTGGGGATGATACTGGACTGGGACACAGGAGAGACCCAGGCTAGATCCTGGCTCTGGATGTCGATGGGCTGTGCCATTGAACCCCTTTGGGCCTCAATTTCCCCATCTGAAAAGTGGGTTATTACAAAGAAAGTACGTTATACATTTTAAAGTGAGCTATCAGTTTTGCTATTATGCCCAACAATCCTGGCCTCGAATTCTCACATAGGGGCTTCCCATTAACATCACACATCAAGGTTTGCCAAGTGATCTACATAGGTCATCTCTTTTGATCTTCACAACAACTCTTTGAGGAAGGTGCTATTATTATCTGCATTTTATAAATGAAGGAACTGTGTCTTAGAGAAGTTAAGGGACTTGCCTAGGACCACACCCCTGGTAAAGCTTTGAGGTGGGCTTTGTATTCAGGTCTTCTTGACTCCCAAATCCAGCGCTTTAACCACTGTGACACCTGGCTGCCTTGAATTCCTCCACTTGGAACAGTGTTGGAAATACTCATCTTAGCAGATTGAGCATGAGGAAGGAGGTCAGGGGGTGGGGGGGTCCTCTGAGATTCAGCTCTCATTCTCATCCATCAGAAGAGAGGATTAGGTTTCTGGCAGGCTGGAAAGATGGGCCAAATTGAATAGAATGAAATTGAATAGGGGCCAATGTAAAGTTGGGCTCAAAAAAATCAAACCTACAAGTAAGATGTTAGAGGTATGACTAAACTCCAATTTTCCGGGAAAGTTATGAGAATTTCAGTAGAATATGAGTTCAGTATGGATCCAGCAGTGTGGCATGGCCACACAATAGGCTATTGACAGACCAGGCTCCATTCCCAGAAGCATAATGGTCATAACGAGGTCATTGATCATCCTACCGTATTCTGCCCTGCTCAGAGCACATCTAGAAAGTTGTGTTCAGCTTTGAGTACCACATTTTAGGAGAGATACTGACAAGATGGAGCACAGTGAAATAATGAGGGACAGCTGGTTGGTGTTATGTCAGAAATAGCCGAAAGAACTGGGACTATTTATTGTAGAGTAGAGAAGGTTTAGTGGAGAGATTAAAGTTAATCTTGAGCATCCGAGGAACTGAAGAGGTTTTAGGTTTGTTTTGTTTTGTTCTAGAAGGCAAAATTTGGAGCAATGCATGGGATTTGCAGAAAGGCAGATTTAGCTTATAGAGAAAACCTTCCAAACAATTAGAGCTGCCCCAAATGTTGAATGAGCAACCCTAGAAGTGACTGGTTTCACTGACTGGAGGTTTTCCAGTCAAGGCTGAATAACAGTTTTTCAGAGAGCATTGTTATTCGGATGTGTGTTGGCTTAGCATCCAAGTCCCACTGAGAGACTATGTTTCTGTTATTTCTGTCTTAGCACGTGATGACCATATGGGCATTGCTTAACTTCTCTCTGAGTTTCTCAGTTTGAAAAATTGATTTTTTTTTACTCTGAAATAATGTCCATGAATTATATATATCAACAGAAAGTATTGTATTCACTCAAAATGATGATTGTTATCTCTACCTAAGAAAGTTTTCCCTACCGCCTCTGAAAGCAAACCAGTTACATATAGATTTGAAAATAAATTCTTGCCTCTGATGGGGAATTCTAATAGGAGTGTTTCAGGAAGAATCTGTATTGGGAGCTGGTCATATATAGCACATTCATTTAATAGATATTGATTAAGTGCCTATTAGTATATATTACCTTGTTTTGCCATCCCGTGTGAATGTTCTTCACTGTTGTGAGAGTTTAGTGGTTGAAAGGAGAGGAAGGAGGTAATGAAACCAATGATGTCATTGAACTTCATAACTTGCCTAGAACAGCTCTCATTGGTTCTGTCCCTGTCCCTTCCTCTCTCTCTCTCTGTGTCTCCTTCCCCCCCCATTCTCTCCCCTTTCTCACTGTCTCTCATTGTCTCCCTCTCTCCCTCTCCTTCCCCTTCCCTCCCCCCTCTCTCCCACTCTATCCCCCTCCCTCCCCCTCCCTCCCTTCCTCCTTCCTTCCTTCCTGTTTCTGTCTCTGTCTCTCTCCTTCCTCTCTGTCTCTCTCTCTCTCTCTCTCCCTCCCTACTTCTCTCTCCCTCCTCTTCCTTCCCTCTCCTGTCTCCCCATCTCTTCCTCTCTCACTTTCTACATATGTGTATGTATACATTCTATATGTATATATAGACATATCCATGTAGATACATATACATGTGTCTGTATATATACATATATGTATATACATTACGTGTGTGTATATATATACATGTATATTAATAGTATTTCAAGCCAATTTTCAAAACACAGGAAGAGAATGAAGTCTTCAAGCTCTGGGCAAGAAAATTCAACTTTAATTCTTGACAAAATTCTAAAACGTATCATTAAGGAACTGGTTAGTGAGCATTTGGAAGAGGAAGCAGTGAATGCAGAGCCAGCACGGCTTTGTCACGAACAGGTCCTCCTAAGACTCAGCTCAGACTGCCTCTGACAGGACTTTCCTGCTTTTCTCCCTACCTCCTCCCCTCCTCCCCCACACCCCTGCCCCAGCTGCTAGTCCTTTCCTCTCAAAGGCTACCTTCTATCTAACCTGTATTCATCATAGAAGTGTGTACATATATGTATGTGTGTATGTATATGCACAAACACACATGTTTATATACATATCCATCCATCCATACCCAGGTTGTTTCCTCCATTAAAATGTTAACTCCTTGAGGGAAAGGACTGTTTGCCCTTGTTTATATTCCTAGCACTTTTCATAGTTCCTAGGTGCTTAATAAATACTTGTGCATTGACTGATTGACACTAGACTTAGCTCATTTCCTTTTCTGACAGGGTCACTAGATGGAGAAATGAGGGTTATCCTGTAGATAGAATATTTATAGCTCTTTTTGAGGTGGCAGAGTTTGCACAGACTTTTACAAAGCCTTTGACCACATCTTTGATACTGTTCTTTTGGGCCACATAGAGATATGGGCGAGATGGGAGAAGGATGAGATGGATCTGGTCGAATGTCCAGACCCAAAGAATGGACCTCAGTGGGTTAATATCACTTTGGAAGGATGTCTCTAGTGGGCCGTCCAGGGGTCATGCTTGGCTGTGGGCTTTTCAACAGTCTCATCCATTATTCGGCTAAAGGCACAGGTATCAGATTTGAAGATGGTACAAAGCTGGGAGGATTGGCTAACCCACTAAATGATAGAGTCAGGATACAAGATGATCTCAACAAGCTAAAACATGGGCCTGGATATAATGATATACATGTAACAGGGACAAATGAAAAGTCTTATACTCAATGTTGTTTTAAAAAGTCTTCACAAATCCAGGATGGAGGCGATGTGGCTAGATAGCCATCCATCTGGAAAAAAGGCCTTGGTTTTTGGCATATTGAGAGCTCAATATGAATCAACAAGGTGATGTGGCAGCCGGACATCCCCCTCCTCCCCTGACCACCACCACCAACTCCTAGGATCTTCAGCAGCAGCAGGAAAGGAAGGAATTGTGCTCAGATTGAGGGAGGTGATGACCTGACCAGATAACACCAGGCACTCTGTGCTCAGCCCCAGACACCATAGAGAGTGTGCGGAGGACAGCCTAAAGGATGAGCTCATGGCACATGGAGACAGACTGAAGGAACTTGGTATGTTTACCCTGGAGAAGACTCAAGAGAAAATGAGAGTTATTGTCAAGTCACGTGGGAGAGAGATGAGATTTGTTCTGTCTGGCCCTTGAACCGTGGGCAAAAATTGCAAGAGGCAGATTTAAGCTTGCTCTACAGAAAACAACAGCAACATTTCCTAACAGTTGTTTAGTTGTTTAAATTGTTCCCAACTCTTGATGATCCCGTTTGGGGTTTTCTTGGCAAAAATACTGGAGCGCTTTGTTGTTTCCTTCTCCAGCTCATTTTACAGATAAGGAAACTGAGACAAGGTTAAGTGACTTGTCCAGGGTCACACAGCGAGTAAGTATTTGAGGGCAGATTTGAACTCAGGTTTTCCTGGCTCCAGGCCCTCCATTTTATCCACTGTACCACCTGACTGTCCTCCTAACAGTTAGATTTAAACAAATGTTGAACCAACTGCTTCGGAAGCTAGCAAGTTCTCCATTACTGGAAGTCTTTAGGTGATGACTGAGTGAACACTAGGATGTTGAAGAGAATATTTTTGTTAGCTGTGGGTTAAGCTGCATGACTTCTGGGTTCTGACAAGCCTCAGGCACGGGTCTCACCCCTTCACGTGGCTCTCTACTGCCTCTGCAGGAACGCACTGATGCCTGTTTTAGGCTCATCCATTTGGCAGCAGTGTGGGGGATGGGTTGAAGTTCATGTCCAAGGCTCTGTCTTTGGTATGAAGTAAGCCAAAGTAGCATTAACAAGGTTTTTTTCAAGGTAGTTTCCTCACAGCATTGCTTTCTGTTCTCAACCTACTAATCCTATGCCTTCTGAGGAGGATGGGTTTTTTTTTGTTTTGTTTTGTTTTGTTTTGTTTTTTTGCCAATTCCCTGGGAAATTCCAACAGAACTTTAACTAAAATCTAGGCCTCAAATCTTAGCTGAGCTCCCTGCACTAGCCAGTGCTTTCTGTTCAGGTGGTAAATGTTGTGAGTCATGAAATGGTTTTCTTGACCCAAGCTATGACTGTCAAATGGGCGACTGTGGGGGTTGGGGGAGAGGGAAATCTGGTTTGGGATTTAGCTGCTGCTTCTAGATGCTTAGAAATGAGTGCAAGAAGGCAGAATTTAGAGCTGGAAGGGACCCCAGAGGCATCTGCCCCAAACCTCCCTCTTGATTTTGCACATGAAGAAACTGAGTCCCAGGGAGTCAGAGTCCTACGCAGAAAAGGTCCTACAGGCAGCAAATGGAAAACCAGATTTTGAAGCCTCACCTCCTGATTTCAAATCTCATACTGATGCCACCCTGCTGCCCTTCTGTATTTGGGCTAAGAAGCAGCTCTGGGCCTCGGGGATGGCAGGACACATTTCACTGGTCACATCAACTGTTTACCCACAGGCTCTATGATATTATACGGGGCCTTACTAGGTAGGAGCCTTGGGCGTGGAGGATCTTTGGGGATTGTGAAGTTTGGATTCAGTCCTCACCTGAGGACCTAGAGGGCTGATGTGAAGGGGATTTGTTCTGTGAAGTTTGGATTCAGTCATAGGGCCACACTTGAGGTTGTAGAGGGCCACATGTGGCCTCAAGGCCGAAGGTTTCCCACCCCTGCCCAGGAGGATAAGCCTGATACACACACACACACACACACCCCTTTTAGAAGACATAGATATATCTACAGATATATGCATGTGTATCTGTATCTTCTAAAAGATATATATGGATGTATGTATGTATGCGTATCTTTTAGGGTCTTGCTCTGTGATCCTTCTCTTCTGACTCTCAGTCCAATCCTCCTTCCTCTGCCCAGAGGGAATCCTCTCCCTGTGGGATGTTCGTTATTTTTCCATTAGCAGAGGATGGGTTCCTACTGGTCCAGCTACACTGTCATCTAATCTCCTTTGTCAAAACAGCTTTGCAAAACTCTCGCTTTGCAAAACGGCTGGCCAGGGTTGGGGGTGCAGTCTGTGAACACGGAAGAAAACAAAGAATGCTGGGCTTAGGTAACTGCCCTGGTGACAAGGAGCTACATTCCTGAAAGAGGCAGCTTCGGTTTCCCTCCTGAGCCCCAGAAGTGAAGCCAGCCAGGTGCCTGTACTGGCAAGTTTAGGAGACCTGGGAGATCAGGTGAGATACTAAGTAATATGATCACATGGTGGGATGCTTCTTAGGGAGCTTAATCCCTGTCACTCTCAATCGTGTCTCCTATTGAGGGTGCCCTTTCCTTAACAAGTCTGTCACTGCTCCTGAATATCAGTGAGTCTGTGAGTGCGGCTGATCAGGCTGGCCCTGGGATAGGGTGTCAAGCTTCTGGTAAGACTTAGCCTCTCTGAACTCACGTTGAAAAAGAGCTGGGGAGTTTACGAAGACCTTTCTTATCCCCTCCTTATGATGTAGCAGGACAAGGTTTCTCATGTCCACTTTACAGAGGAGCAAACCAACTCTAGCCTGTTTCCTCTCTTGTGGCTGCACAGGGGCATGAGGGTGCCCCAGCACACCTGAGTCAGAACTTCAGCAGGCAGCTAGAGGGACAGTGACCCTATGATCCAACTACCCTGTCCTTGCTATTCCTCACAAAAGACACTGCCTTTTCCCTGGCTGTCCCCATGCCTGGAATGTTCTGCCTTCTCACCTCTGACTCCCAGCTTCCTCAGCATCCTTCAAGACTCAGCTCAATTCCCACCTTCAGCAAAAGGCCTTTCCAACCCTGCCCCCCTCACCTCCCACTTACATTATATGCAGTTCATATGCATCTAGTTATTTGCATGTTGTCTCCCCATTAGAATGTGGATGCTTGAGGGCCTCTGCCATGTCTTTTTTTTTTAACTTTCTATTTTTATTGCTTTGTTCTGTACCTGAAATAAAGTAAGCGCTTATTATATGCTTGGTGACTAATCAACTGTTTATTGACTAACTGAATCAAGAGAAGTGCAAGACGGAGTGTTGAAGCAATGGGGTTGCCCCGAGACCTTTCAGTGAGCAGAGGGCATCTGAGCTACCCAGCGAAGGCTGGCTGGATTCCCAAGAATAGCGACTGACTGTATAGAGAAGGGTCTGTCTCCCATCTCTCTTTCTTGATTCTTGAGAAAGCGGACATTTACTTCAAAGTATATCTGTTTATACCTTCTGTTTTAGTTAGTACCAGCTAGATAAAAGATGGATTCTATCTGTTCCTGGCTATGCCTTCATTATTTGTGGAGGGGAAAGAGGAAGAGGGAGGGAAAGAGACACGAAGAGAGGGGGAGAGGGGAAGGAGGGAGGAGGAGAGAGACAGAGAGAAGGGAGAGTTAGAGGACATAGACCTTCTCTGTTTAAATGTCAGGGTGCAAGGAGTCCATTCCTCCCCCCTCAGTAGAGAATCCTGAACTAAATGAGAGCGAATCCCAGGCAGCCTTGTTCACGCCTTCTGATCCTCTGGATTTTCCCGCCCTGGAAGACCCCTCCGGCCTTTCGGCACTGGATCCTCTAATTGGTGAATCCTTTCTAGAACCTCCGTTTTGAGAAAGTCCCCATTCTAATGACTGCGCTCCTGACTCTCCCCATTTCTCCACTATGACTCCAAGGAGGAACCTTTTTCATGCACCCCCACCTCCTCCCCCCATTTACCTTTTACCTGTTTGAATATAAGTACGCTCTTTGAGGTCAGGGGAGGTCTTTTTTGTTTATGTTTGTATTCCAGGTATTTAGCCCTGTGCTTGGCGCGTAGTAAACCTTTAATAAATGCTTCTGGACTCCATAGTGATTATTAAGAGCCAACACAATGCCTGTAGCACCGAGTCTGGAGTCGGGAAGAACTGAGTTCAAATTCAGTTGCAGACACTTGTGTGACCCTAGGCAAGTCATTTGACCTGTGTGTGTCTCAGTTTCCTCAAATGTAAAATGGGCACTCTAACAGCACCTGCCTCCCAGGGTTGTCGAGGATGAGATAAGATCATAACTGTAACGCGATTGGCAAAGTGCCTGGCACGTAGGTAATGTATAATGCTTATTCCCTATTATATTTTGTACAGTCTTAAAGCAGTATTTAAGCGTATTCATTCTCTCCCTCCCCGTCCCCCCAGTTGAAAAGGGAGCTAACTGCCTTTGCTGTGTCTTTACTGTTTAACCCCCGCCCCACCATGAACTCAAAGGGCAATCTCTCGGAGGGCATTGACTAGAGACCGAGTCCTTCCCGGTGGGGACCCCGGGAGCGCCTGGAAAGTCCAGCCACACCCACATTCCAAAGTGGGGGAAGGGGGACGGGATTCGACGAACCATCTTTGTTCCACCTTCGGTCCAACAAATCCTCAGCCCTCACAGTCACCTGGCTACACCCCGTCACAGAAACGTCTGTGACTTGCTGCACAACAGGAAATGTTGGCGGTGGGATTTAAGCCTAGGTTTCTTTTGATCGCAGGTTCTGTGCTCCCTTCCTGCTATACCACATGACTCTGCCCAACTCTCCAAGATTTATCATTCATTAAATTAGCCATAGAACTATATCTCCAATAACCATCTTTATTCTTTCTTTGATGATTCTAAAGGCCCTTCTGGACCTTGCAAAGCCTCCGATTTATCATCAGGAACAGCATGGGCTAATGAGTGCATGGAAGTGCTGGTTAGTTTGGGGGTTTGACCAAATCTGCGATTCTGTCGATGCGGGAAACTCCTCGGTTACAAACTCCCTTGACCCACACAGATGGGCCTCAGCAAGTTGGAACACTGAGAGGTCAAGTGATTTGCCCATGGTTCCAAAGCAAGTCTATGTCAGAGACAGTACTTGAACTCACATCTATTTGATTTCATGACCACCCCTGTGCCCACTATGCCACATTATATTTCATTGGTTAGTAGAGATTTCCAAATGAGAGAATGATGGGAAACCAGCTTTTTGCTATTTTCCAAAATAAACCAAAGAACTACAACGCTATCTGTTCAGGATGACTTCCCTCTATTTTCCCATTCAGGTTTTCTGAAAGCCAAGAGAAGAACAGATTGAGCACGGGAGGGAGCTGAGGCGCCAGAAGAGCATCTTGACCGCAACCTAAGGGGAGGCACGGGATGACGGCCGGGCCAATATCGGGGCGGGACAGTGAGATTAGCTGGGCAGAGGAGAGCGAAGGTACCAAAGGACAAAGCAGAATAGGCATCCAGTATTCCTTGTGTCGCATGGGATGCCGGTGATCAAAACGCTCAAGAAAACGGAGGGAGGCAGCTCCCAGCGGCTCGAAGCACCCGAGGTCATGGGTAGAACCCTGGGCAAATCCGTTCGCTTCTGAGCCGCAGCTGAAATGCGGACAATGATCCTGGCACTATTATTTTCTCACAGAGTTACTGTAAATGAAATACAAGTTGTAAAGTACTATACAGATATTTTTACAGATAATAGTATTAATAATATACATTTATACAGCACCTTGGGGTTTACAAAGACATGTATTTATACACACACACACACACACACACACACTTAATTTGATCCTTGTGAGGTAGGTGCTATTATTATATCCAATTTACAGATGAGGAAACTGAGGCTGGGAGAAATGGAATGACTTGCCCAGGGTCACACAGCTAGTCTGAGGCAGGATTTGAACTCCTGTCTTCCTGACTCCAAGGCCTGCACTCCATTTACTACTCCACCAGCTTTGTTATTGTTTTTATTATCACTCTCATAGTGGCAAGCTGTAAACCTCAAGGTGCCATATAAATGTATATTATTAATAATCTATCTGTAAATATATTTGTATATTACTTTACAACTGGTAGCTTTTTGTGGGCCCCCCCCTCCCACCAAGCTTCTCTCTGAAACAAAGGTCCAGATTTGTAAAACCAATGTTCTTTCAGTCAGGTCAAGTCAGCAAGCAGTTAATAAAGTCTGTGCTAAATGCTTTGGGACAGAAAGATAACCAAAGAGTAGTCTGCCCTCAAGGAGCTAACAATCTAACAGGGAGTCTAGCCTTGAGCTGAGCAGCCATGAGGACGACCCAAGTCTCTGGAGAGCTGAAGCTGAGGACCACCCAAAGGGCAGAGCAATCAGTTGGCTGTAACACGCTACAAATCTGGATTTCCGTAGGAGAAGCAGCCGTGGGTGGCCAATCGGATAGAGCGCTGGACTTGGGCTCAAGAAGGCCTGAGTCTGAATCCTGTCTCAGATACTTATCTATTAGCTGTGTGACCCTGACACAGTCAAGCTCTCAGCCTCAGTTTCCTCCTCTGTAAAATGGGGTGATGATAACTCCTCACACCACAGGATTGTTGGGAGGATCAGATGAGCTATTATATGTGAAAGGCTTTACAAACCCGAAGCTCTATGCAGATGCTAGCAATTGTTACAAAAATAGTCGTCCTCCATAGAATTTTAAGCCTTACAAGACCTGAAGATTCATTGTTTTATCATTATTCACGATCTCCTTGGATCCTCACAACAATCCTTATGATTCATCACGATCACCCCCAGGTGACTTTGGTTGAGTCACGACTTCTCCAGGTGTCATTTGCCTCATCCATGGAGCAGAGATGAGGCCAGTGCCATGCAGTGAGGTGCCATGAGTAAGGTTCTCGACTTGCAGTTAGGAGACCTGGGTCTGAATCTCAGTCCCTGGCTCCTCTCAGCCTCAGTTTCCAACTCAGTAAAATGAGGATAGTTGAACTCTCCCAGACTCCCTCATGGAAGGCTCTTTTGTTTAGTCAGCCCTGAGTGCTAGAGAAATGGAAGGAACCATTGGTGTTATTGGGGGGCAGGTGTCTGGTAAATATGGAAACTGTTATCTCTGAACCCAGCGTGCTCCTCTCCCCTCTTTCACCGAAGGACCAATGGCATCGTTCGGATGCTCCGGAGCCCTGCAACTCCTCAGTGTGTGTAAACACGGTCAGTATGCTGATAGTTGGCTATTTTGAGCTCCCAGAGAATAACGCCAGTGTTCTCAGTAGCACCATTGGTTATCACAGCTCTGCTGAGCAGGGGCTTCTGGCTTCTGAAAAGCCATGAGATAAGAAGGGGAAATGATTCATTTGTGCTGCATGCTCCAGCACCAGACGGGGGAAGTGACAGATCGGCGTGTCTGTGGAGAGTGGCCTTGATGCTGTGCAGCCCACAGCCCTGGCTGTGGAGGAAGCAGCCTTCACTGGGGCCCTTAGGTTGGCCCGCAGCACCTGCTCTGGGGAGTTCACACTCTACTGACATCTCAGCTCCTGCTGCCTTTTCTCTGTTCCTCCATTTGCCGTTATTCTCATAGATCATTTACATTTATACCAAGCACTTTTACCACAGTGTCCCCCTACCCTGTGATGCAAGCAGAGCACGTGTTATTACCCCAACTTTCTAGATGAGGGAAATTGACAAAGGGGAAGAACTCCCATCTGGGAAAACTTGAAATGCCTTATGAAGGAGGTAGCCCTCCAGCTTGGGCTTGACGGCAGATCAGGATTCTGAGAGGCAGCTGTGGAGAGAGGGGGCATTCCAGGTGCTCTCATCAGTCTCAAGGTGGGAGGAAAGTGAGTAGTTTAGTTTATCAACTGAACAATAGTTAAGTGTTTATTAAATACCTGCTATATTTCAGGCACCATCAGGTGCTAGATACAAAAACAAAAGCATCTGCCCTTAAGGAGCTTACAGTCTAGCCGGAGGAGACAGTATGCATATGCATACATGTACACGTGTATGTGATTATATATGTATATATACATATATGCATATATATCCTACCCTGACACATATATGTATAGATATGTATAAATATAAA
The DNA here is from genome assembly GCF_011100635.1 of Trichosurus vulpecula. NCBI lineage: Eukaryota > Metazoa > Chordata > Mammalia > Diprotodontia > Phalangeridae > Trichosurus > Trichosurus vulpecula. The sequence goes on from NC_050581.1 coordinate 148,035,263, forward strand.
TGGATGCAAAATAATTTGGAGGGAGGAAGGCTTTAACGTGCAGAAGAATGAGGGCCAGCTTCCTGTAGAGGGCTCACATGAGCTGAGCCTGGCTAGTCGAGTATATAAAAGGGAAGAATGTGAAATTGCGTTGGAAAGCTAGTGTGGGCCCAGATTGGGAAGGGCCTTAGAAGCCAGGCTTATTGTTCTTAGGGCAATAGGGATCCCGTGGAAATTTTTTAAAACAAGTTCTTTTTTCAATGATATTTTCTGTTTCTTTCATCCCCATAGTACCCCTGAAGGTTCTGAGTGGGGGAGTCATACTCTAACCTGTGGCCTTAGTAAGATGACTTTGGTGGCTGTGCAGAACAGAGTTTGGAGAGAAGCAGAAACACTGATTGGGAGACTATTGCCGCAGGCCGGGTGCGAGATAAAACATGGAGGTGGCAATGTGAGCGGACTGCTAGAAGAATTTCCAATGTGATTGAGTAGACAAAACTCATAGCCACGAAAAATGTAAGGAAGCGAAACCTTGATTAGGCGATGGAGGTTATAAATGTAGGAATTCAAAGGAAAGAAAAAAGAAAGAATTGAACTATCTAGAGAAGTTGGGGAAGGCAACCCAAAAGAGCCACCAAACATCAGAGCTGGAAGGACCCACTTATCTCAAAAATATCCAATAACTTGAATGGAATTAAATTCAGCTGTCCTCGTTTTACAGAGCCCCAGAAGGAGACATGATTGTCCAAGGTCACATAATGAATTCATGGGCAAAGGTGGGACTCCAGCCCATTTCTCTTGGCTGCAACAGGTGAAGAAGAGACATTTCAGGCCAAGGAAGCAGTGTGAAGGGGTCCAGATGGGAGAGAATGTTATGCTGAAAGACCAGTTGGGCACAGATCTCCTGGTGTGGAGCCTTGACTGACAGTGGGAAGGGGAAGCCACAAGGCCCACTGGAAGACTCTTCTTTTGTTGTGTGTCAGGACTGATTTCGAACATGCTCACAAACTGTAGAGTTGGAGGGAACATCTGAAGTTATGTCATCCGCACTGCCCATAGTGTGGCCGTCTCTCCTCCTGCAGCCCCAAACAAAAAAAGGCAGAGAAGGCCACTGGTTCTCATCCTTGCATTCCCAAACTTTGCATGACTGCTCTTGAATTTGTCTGTTTTGATTAATTCCAAACTCACCACAGTGTATGCTAGAAATGTTAACTTTGTAGACAAACATTAAACATGGGAAAAGTAAATAAAGCTGACTCCTGTGGGGTTGTCCTTGTGGAATGCAGAGGCAGAAAGAATCCCCAGCCCAGCCCATTTGTCCCTCTGGTATTTTCATCTCTGCTGAGTTTTTTTTTGGGTGGGGGGAGGTTAAGTGGTTGTTTTCTTTTTTAGTTGCTGTTGCTTTTAGAAAGTCCTCTTGACATCCATTTGTTGTGCCTGCTGTGGTCCTTAGCATTCCAGAAGTCACCATGTCATTGGAAAGGATGGTAGATTGGGGTTCACTTCCTGGCTTGGGCTCTGGCTGCGGGAGAAACTGTGGGCCAGTCACTTTGTGACACTTCTTTCAGGATTGTACATGCTAGTCTGGATGAGACCTTTATCCAAGTTGACCCTTTCTTTCTAAAGGTTAGGAAACCTAGGCCCAGCATTTCACAGGTGTAGTAGGCAGGCCCTCCCCCCTCCCTTTACAAATGGGCCCCCAAATGCTCTCCCAGGTTGGGGCACCTTGTGAGTGTATATCAGCATCCACTCAGAACCACAGCTCATAAGCCCCTATTGAAGTGTTTACATTTCATGAGACAGTGAGAAGGGACACATCTATTACCTGGCACAAAGTAAACACCCGATAGATGTTTTTTGACTGATTAGTTTATTAGTTTAAGGCAAAAGATGTTTAATTAAACAGTCCAGCAGGGTAACTGACAAAACAGATTTCTCCATCCATACATAGAGTCTATTCTCTGATAGGGAGAAGAACACAAAGAAAATGCACACGACCTTAGAGCATCCATACTGAGCACATATGCAGGGACACATGGCCAAGGTGGCTCATCCCTCTAATGTTACCTAGTTACCAACTTCTCCTGATGGTGTCATTAGGCTATTTTCTACTGGGCTTCACACACAGAGGCACAGGGCATTTCCACTCTCTGGGGTGTCCTTCTCTGGTTGAAGAGAACCAGACCTGTTCTCTCCTCTCACTAGCTGCTCTTCAGCTCTTCTGCTGCTTTCTGCTACCATCTACTGGAAGTAGCCCTTGCTCAACCCATCCCTGCCAAGGGAGAGCTAAGACTTTTGTTAATGCATAACTCTGCAACCAGGAGAAGTCTCCAGGTGAAGATTATATCTCTTCTGTTGACAGTTCTTCCCCTATTACTCTCAAGACCTTTGGCCCAAGCCAGCTAATTGATTTGGGATTACAAAATTCCATATAATTCATGTTATTACCCAGGTGTCAATCTCTATCCACCAAAACAGAAAATGTGTGGACTCTGTGGTGACAAGGCTACTATAATGCCCCCTAATTGGTATGCAAATACATCTAAAGGGCAAAATCAGACGGGCCAAGTGAAGCTGGCAGGGCCATCGGGCCCCTGTCCCTGTTCCACACTGTCTTTAGTGTACATATTTGCCTCAACAAAATCACTAGCACAAATCTTACCAGCATATCTCCCGAGGCAACAGGAGGCAGTCTGATGGTCACCACCAGTCTCTGTGCTGTCTTTGGAACCTGTGACAGGCAGCTGTGGAGCAGAAACAACCCCTGGACTAGGGGACTAGAGATTTGGATGCTTGTCTTGCCTGTGTGACATAGGACAAGTCACCCATTCACCCCTTCATGCCTTCCCTTCTGCCTCTGCCAAATGCTATCGACCTCCAAGGTTCCTAATGGGTCCTGATGTCCCTTCTGTGTTCTAAGGCCCCTTCCTGCTCCCACACTCCATATTCTAAGACCTCTTTTGGCTCCATATTCTAAGTTTCCTTTCTCTGACATTGTAAGAGTTGTCAGCTGTAGCAGAAGTAACAGCGTCGGCCCCCAGCACCATCCCCAAGCCTGAGGTGGGGGTGGGGAAGGGGAGCAGGTAATATAGTGTCCCTTTTTTACTGCTAGGCACCAAGAGCCAGTGTCCTTTCCTGGCATTAGCCTATGCATGGCACTCATTGCGACCAGCTGAGATCCTTTCACATGTCAGGGGCACATACAGCTCCCGTTTGTTTTCTGCCAATGGCCAAGTTGTTTACCAAGCAATGCTTGGGGAAAAGTGAGCAACAAAAATGTAAGCCCTCCCTGGTTAAATAAACAATTAAAGCTCGGCAGGAGTGAGGGGGCAGCATCACCGTCAGAGTCCCCATCACCGTAGGGAACATGCTGTACAAGGTTTGTTTCTTCTGCTGAGGTACAGGAGTCATTGGTTTCAATTATCCTTTGGTAGTGGAGTGTTTCCTTCTGCAACAAAGCAGTGCCATCAGATTCCTGACTGTGCATTCAGGGAGAGACTGACTTAGCCCCATGGGGAAGAGATGGGGAGGCTTTGTGGCTTCTCTTGGCAATTTCATGGCTAATTTTGGATGAGATCAGGATATTTCTGAAAGAAGGTTGATAGGGGTGGGGTGGGGGGTAGCTAGGTGGCACAGTGAGTAGAGCATCAGCCGTGGAGTCAGGAGGACTTGAGTTCAAATCCAGCCTCAGACACTTGACACACTAGCTGTGTGACCTTGGTCAAGTCACTTAACCCCAATTTCCCTGCCTTCCCCCTCCAAAAAAAAACAACCCAACAAACAAAAAAAGAATGTTGGTGGGTAGAAAGTCAATGAGCAGGCTTACATCCTGGGGCAGGGGCAAAAGCCTTGGATGGAGACAAGACACTCCATCTCCAGTCTCTGGGGATTTTGACTGGCTCTGCTCTATGTCTGAAATACTCTCTCCTCATCTTTGCCTTCCAGCTTCCTAAAAGTCCCAGCTAAAGCCCCATCTTTTACAAGAAGCTTCTCCTGATCCCTTTAACACTAGCACCTCCCATCTGTTGATCACCTCTACTGTATCCTGTCTGTTATCTAGTTTGTACAGAGCTGTCTTCATTTTGTCTTTCTCATTGCACTGTGAGCTCTTTGAGAACATAGACTGACTTTCCTTGTACCCCCCAGAACTTAGCATATGGTAGGTGTTTAATAAATGTTTATGGACTGACTCAGTTTGAATCCCAGCTCGGCTTCTTATTGCCTGCAGTAGAGCCCGTGTATCTGTGAGAAAACCATTCCCGTCAATACCTTGCCGTACTGTTCAATTAAATGTCTTCCCTTCACTGAACTTCACTTTCCATTCCTAGAAACTGAGGAGCTAGTTCTTAAACTGGCATCTGTGAGCATGCTTTTAAAAATGTTTTGACAACTATATTTCAATATAATTGGTGCCCTTTGTAATTCTCTGTATTTTATGCATTTAAAAACTTTCTTCTGAGAAGGGGTCCATAGGCTTCAACAGACTGCAGAGGGTCCAGGACCCAGAAAAGATTAAGAACTTTGGAATAGATGATTCTAAGCATTTTTCTAGTCCTTAATTCTGTGAACCTAAGTATGAAAGCAGTATATATGTAGACAGGTATACACACAGTGGAATTTGAGGGGCCCTGACGGTCTTCTTCCTAAAATGGCATCTCCTTTATGCCTGCTATGATAATTAAAATTCCACAATTAGAAACTCATTTCTTTGAATTTTCTATTAACATCCAATACCATTGGGAAAAGTTGAGGAGAGTCAACATGGTATGTGGGGAAAAAGGCATTAGTTGTATGATGTTGGATGAGTCACTCAGCCTTCTTGGACCCTCCTTTTCATGAGCTATAAACTGAGGTAGAATGGGGTGGGGGAAAGGCCCTAGAGATCAAATGGTCCAATGCTCATATGTTACAAACAAGGAAATGAAGCCCAGAGAGGAAGTGACTTGCTCCATGTAAATCACTGCAGAGTCAGAGCTGGGGCTCAGTGGCAGTTCTGAGGTGCTGGCCAGCTTTGACCTCTGAGGGCATCAAACAATGGTATGTACTTCATGAGTGTGCTATTAATCACTGTGGTGATAAAGTGATCGCCAAATCACAGAATCTCAGGGTGGAAAGGGACCTTGAAAACATTTGAGATTGCATTGTATTTGACCAAGAATCACATCTACCGCCTTGCTAATCAGTGGCCTTTGATCCCATTTGAAGACCTCTTATCTTCTTTTTTAAAATTTTTTTTATTATTATTTAATACTTTTAGTTGTCAGCATTGATTTCCACAAGATTTTGAATTACAGATTTTCTCCCCATTTCTACCCTCCCCCAACTCCAAGATTTCTGATTGCCCCATTCCCTAGTCAGCCCTCCCTTCTGTCACCCTACTCCCCCCCATCCCCTTTTCCCTTACTTTCTTGTAGGGCAAGATAGATTTCTATGCCCATCCCTTATATATCTTATTTCCCAGTTGCATGCAAAAACAATTTTTTTGAGCATCTGCTTTTAGAACTTTGAGTTCCAAATTCTCTCCCCTCTTCCCTCTCCTAAGAAGGCAAGCGATTCAACATAGGCCACACATGTATCATTATGTAAAACCCTTCGACAATACTCATGTTGTGAAAGACTAATTATATTTTGCTCCCTCCTATCCTGTCCCCCTTTATTCAATTTTCTCCCTTGACCCTGTCCCTTTTCAAAAGTGGTTGCTTTTGATTACCTCCTCCCCCTATCTGCCCTCCCTTCGATCATCCTCCCTTTTTTATCCCCTTCCTCCTTCTTTCCTGTGGGGTAAGATACCCAATTGAGTGTGTATGTTATTCCCTCCTCAAGTCAAATCTGATGAGAGCAAGATTCACCCATTCCCCCTCACCTGCCCCCTCTTCCCTTCCAATGAACTGCTTTTCTTGCCACTTTTATGTGAGATAATATACCCCATTCTATCTCTCCCTTTCTCTCTCTCTCAACATATTCCTCTCTCATCCCTTAGTTTTATTTGATTTGATTTTTTAGAAATCATCCCTTCATATTCAACTCACCCTGTGTCCTCTGTCTACACACACACACACACACACACATATGTATATTCCCTTTAGCTACCCTAATACTGAGGTCTCATGAATTACACACATCGTTTTTCTATGTAGGGATATAAACAAAACAGTTAAACTTTAGTAAGTCCCTTATGATTTCTGTTTCTTGTTTACCTTTTCATGCTTCTCTTGATTCCTGTGTTTGAAAGTCAGATTTTCTATTCAGCTGTGGTCTTTTCACTGAGAAAGCTTGAAAGTCGTCCATTTTATTGTAAATCCATATTTTGCCTTGGAGCATGATATTCAGTTTTGCAGGGTAAGTGATTCTTGGTTTTAATCCTAGCTCCACTGACCTCCAGAATATCATATTCCAAGCCCTTTGATCCCTTAATGTAGAAGCTGCTGGATCTTGTGTTATCCTCATTATGTTTCCACAATACTCAAATTGTTTCTTTCTGGCTGCTTACAGTATTTTCTCCTTCATCTGGGAGCTCTGGAATTTGGCAACAATATTCCTAGGAGTTTTATTTTTGGGATCTTTTTCAGGAGGCAATCAGTGAATTCTTTCAATTTCTGTTTTACCCTCTGGCTCTAGAGTGTCAGGGCAGTTTTCCTTGATAATTTCTTGAAAGATGATATCTAGGCTCTTTTTTTGATCATGGCTTTCAGGTAGTCCAATAATTTTTAATTATCTCTCCTGGATCTATTTTCCAGGTCAGTGGTTTTTCCAATGAGATATTTCACATTATCTTCCATTTTTTCATTCCTTTGGTTATGTTTTATAATATCTTGATTTCTCATAAAGTCACTAGCTTCCACTTGCTCCAATCTCATTTTTAAGGTAGTATTTTCTTCAGTGGTCTTTTGGACCTTCTTTTCCATTTGGCTAATTCTGCCTTTCAAGGCATTCTTCTCCTCATTGGCTTTTTGGAGCTCTTTTGCCATTTGAGTTAGTCTATTTTTTAAGGTGTTATTTTCTTCAGTATTTTTTGTGTCTCCTTTAGCAAGTCATTGACTTGTTTTTCATGGTTTTCTTGCATCATTCTCATTTCTCTTCCCAATTTTTCCTCTACTTCTCTTACTTGCTTTTCCAAATCCTTTTTGAGCTCTTCCATGGCCTGAGGCCAATTCATATTTTTCTTGGAGGCTTTTGATGTAGGCTCTTTGACTTTGTTGACTTCTTCTGGCTGTATGTTTTGGTCTTCTTTGTCCCCAAAAAAAGACTCCAAAGTCTGAGTCTGAATCTGAGTCCATTTTTGCTTCCTGTTCATGTTCCCAGTCAACTACTTCACCTTTGAGCTTTTTGTTGGTGTATGACTGCTTGTAGTGTAGGGAGCACTTTGTACCAAGCTTGAGGGGCTGCACTGCTGTTTTCAGAGCTATTTCTACACAGTAAGCTCTGCCACACCAGCACTCCTTCACCCCCAAGAATGGTCAACCAGGATTGCAGCCCAGATCCAGGCAGGGCAAAGCAGGCTTTGCACTCCTGCTCTAATCTGCCACTTAATTGGGCCTGGGGCTGGAAGCAACGGCAGCTGTAGCTCTGGAAGCAGCCTCAGAGCTGCACCATCTCTGCTACCCCCCGGGGTGGTGGCTGACCAAGAACTCCTTTCACTCTGTCCCAGCAGCTTTTCCCATTAACCTTCTCTGTTGTCTTTAGCATTTGTGTGTCTAGAAGTTTGGTAACTGCCGCAGCTCACTGATTCAGGGCACTACAGCCTGTTGCACATGGCTCCTGGTCTGGTTGGTCCTGGTTCAGCCCACGCTGGGCTCTGCTCTGCCCCACTCCCAGCTCCATGTGATAGGCCCTTCTCATTGACCATCCAGACTATCCTGGGCTGGAGCCCTGCTTCCCTCTGCTATTTCGTGGGTTCTGCAGTGCTAGAATTTGTTCAGAGCCATTTTTATAGAGGTTTGGAGGGACCCGGGGGGGGGAGCTTAAGCAAGTCCCTGCTTTCCAGCCACCATCTGGGCTCCGCCCTCATCCTTTTATCTTCTAGGACAACCCAGTCAACTTTTGAACAGCTCCAATTGTTAAAATGTCTTGATTTACAATAACCATGGCATAGCAGCTAGGTGGTGCAATATATAGGATGCTGGGCTTGGAATCGGGAGGACCTGAGTTCAAATCCAGTTTCAGATACTTAATAGCTATATGACCCTGGGCAAGTCACTTAACCCTGTCTCAGTTTCCTCAACTGTAGAACGGGAATAATAATAGTACCTCTTTCATGGAGCTGTTGTGATGATCAACTGAGATGATGTTTGCAAAGTGCTTAGCACAATGCCTGGCACATGGGAGGTGCTTCACAATGACTCATTTCTTTCTTCCCTTCTTTCCCTCCCTCCCTTCCTTTCTTCCTTCCTTCTTTCCTCCTTTCCTCCCTTCCTTCCTTCCTTCCTTCCTCCTTTCCTCCCTTCCTTCCTTCCTGTCTTCTTCCCTCCCTTCCTTCCTTCCTTCCTTCCTCCCTTTCTTCCTTCCTCCTTTCCTCCCTCCCTCCCTCCCTCTCTCCCTTCCTTCTTCCCTCCCTTCCTCCCTCTTTCCCTTCCTTCCTTCCTCCCTCCCTCCCTCTCTCCCTTCCTTCCTTCCTCCCTCCCTTCCTTCCTTCCTTCCTGCCTTGCTTCCTTCCTTCCTCCCTCCCTCCCTCCCTCTCTCCCTTCCTTCCTTCCTCCCTCCCTTCCTTCCTTCCTTCCTTTCTTCCTTCCTTCCTTCCTTCCTTTTCAGTGAGTTATCAATGAGCCAATAAGTACCCAGAGCAAGAATCCTCATTCAGCCCCAGCAAGGAGATGTCATCAGTCATTGCACTAGTGGATTTAACTTAATGTAAAGCAGTTTTTCTTTACATGGGCTAAAATCTCTCTCTCCTCAACTTTTGACTACTGCTTCTGATTCCTCCCTATGGGGACAAATAGAAGAAATCTAGCCCCTCCCCCAAGTACTTGAAAACAATCTTCATTTCCCCTAAGTCTTCCCTTCTCCAAGCTAAACCATCCTGAGGTTCTTCCACCTAACCTGCCATGGCAGACTGATCCTTCAGCATCTGGCCATCCTTCTCTACCTCCACCCTGGAGGCTCAGGCCTCCTTCAGGCAAGACGCCAAGTCCTGAGTACAGAGCACCAGATATGGTCTGACCAGAGCATCCTCTCCCTTGCTCTGGATGCTTGGCCTCTCTTACAGCATTAGCTTTTTGGCCAACGGGACACTATTGACTAGAATTGAGCAGGCTATCCAGACTCCCTCGTCTTTTCCTCATGCAAACAGTTACCTGCTCATACTTCCATCATCCTTTACCTGTAAAGTTATTTTTTTTACATCAAATGTAGAACTTTACATTTATCCCTATTAAATTTCATCTAATTAGATTTGGGTTACACTCAAATCCGTTAAGATCTTTTTGGCTCATAATCCCGCTACCCAACAGGTTAGCCACTCTTTTGAACTTTGCACCTTTTGAATTTGACAAGAGTATCTTCAGTGCCTTTATCCAAGTCCTTGATAAAAATGTTGAGCAGACCAAGGCCAAAGATTGACCTCTGAGGTCAATTAAGTTGCATTTTAAATTTCTGTATTCTGTTGCTTTAAATTAAATGTATTGATACATTTTGTTTCAAACCAACAGATAGTTCCCAAGGTAAAGGACTTGAGGATAAAGCCTTTGTTCTGGTTTTGAGGAGATCTCCCTATATAAGATAAGAATACAGGGCTGTATTGGTAAATGTTTAACAATCAGCTGTCTTGGGGGAGGGCTGTATACACAACACACTTTTTAGTTTAATCTGCATTATTTTTTGTTTTAATTTTTTTCATTTTTAGTTTACAACACTTGGTTCTACATAATTTTGTGTTCCACATTTTCTTCCCCCCCGTCCCTCTCCCTCCCCAAGATGGCATGGAATCTGATATATCTTCTACATATAAATTCACATTGAACTTATTTACACAATAGTCAAGTTGTGAAGAAGAATTATGACCAATGGAATGAATCATGAGAAAGAAGAAACAGAACCAAAAAAACCCCAAAAACAAAAATGAAAGAGAGAAATAAAAGGGAAAAAAAGGCAAGCATAAAGTATGCCTCAATCTGCATTCAAACTTCATAGTTCTTTCTCTGGATGTAGATAGCATTCTCCCTCATGAGTCCTTTGGAGTTTTCTTTGCACCTTGTGTTGCTGAGAAGAGCCAAGTCTATCAGGGTTAGTCATCACAGAATCCATATATCTGTGGTTGTGTATAATGTTCTCCTGGTTCTGCTCTGCTCACTCAGCATTATGTCTTGTAGGTTTTTCCAGGTTGTTATGAAGTCCATATGATCCCCATTTCTTATAGCACAATAGTATTCCATTACCTTCATATACCACAGCTTGTTCAGCCATTCCCCAATTGATGGGCATCCCCTTGATTTCCAGTTCTTAGCTACTACAAAAAGAGCTGCTATAAATATTTTTGTACATATGGGTCCTTTTCCCACTTGTGTGATCTCTTTGGGATACAATCCTAGAAGTGGTATGGCTGGGTCAAAGGGTATGTATATTTTTATAGCCCTTTGGGCATAGTTCCAAATTGCTCTCCAGAATGGCTGGATCAGTTCACAACTCCACCAGCAATGTAACAGTGTTCCAATTTTCCCACATCCTCTCCAGCATTTGTCATTTTCCTGTTTTGTCATTTTAGCCAATCTGACAGGAGAGATGTGGTACCTAAGAGTTGTTTTGATTTGCATTTCTCTTATCAGTAGTGATTTCGAGCATTTTTTCATATGCCTATAAGATATCTTTAATTTCTTCCTCTGAAATTCCTCACCTGTTCATATCCCTTGACCATTTCTCAACTGGGAAATGACTTGTATTCCTATATATTTGGCTCAGTTCCCTGTATATTTTAGAGATGAGGCCTTTATCAGAGATACTAGTTGTAAAGATTTTCTCCCAATTTTCTGCTTCCCTCCTAATCTTTGTTGCATTGGCTTTTTTTGTACAAAAACATTTCAATTTAACATAACCAAAATTATCCATTTTGCATTTTGTAATGCTCTCTATCTCTTGTTGTGTCATGAATTCTTTTCTTTTCCACAAATTTGATAGGTAAACGATTCCTTGCTCTCCCAAATTGCTTATAGTATCAGCCTTTATTCCTAAATCATGAACCCATTTTGACTTTATTTTGGTATATGGTGTAAGATATTGGTCTATGCCCAGTTTCTGCCCTACCATTTTCCAATTTTCCCAGCAGTTTTTGTGAAATAGTGAATTCTTAGTCCAGAAGCTGGATTCTTTGGGTTTATCAAAGAGTAGATTGCTATAGTCATTGACTTCTCCATCTTGTGTACCTAACCTATTCCACTGATCTACCGCTCTGTTTCTTAGCCAGTACCAGGCAGTTTTGATGACTGCTGCTTTATAGTACAGTTTAATGTCTGGTATGGCTAGGCCACCTTCCCTAGCATTTCTTTTCATTAATACCCTAGATATTCTAGACCTCTTGTTCTTCCAGATCAATTTTGTTATTATTTTATCCAGCTCTGTAAAATAATTTTTTGGTAGTTTGATTGGTATGGCACTGAATAGATAGATTAATTTAGGTAAAATTGTCATTTTTATTATATTAGCTTGGCCTAACCATGAGCAACTGGTATTTTTCCACTTATTTAGATCTGACTTTATTCACGTGAAAACTGTTTCATAATTATGTTCATACAGTCCCTGGGTTTGTCTTGGCAGATAGACTCCCAAATATTTTATTGTTAATCTGCATTATTAACATTGTCTCCATCACTTAAAAAAATTTTAAACAATCAGCAAAACAATATATCAAGATCTGGTATGTTACATTTTGCCAATTTCCAATGCTCACACTGAAAATTCTACAATCTTCTTTCCCAAGTAGTATGAACTGGCTCAAGCATGCCCCTGCGCCATTAACACCACCAATGGCATGATTGACGACATCTCTTTAATACGGTGTGAATGAGTGTGCTCATACTGGGGACTTGTTGGCCCATGGACATCATTAAGAATGATTGGCTGAATCACAGTATTATAAATCAAGATGTTTTAGAGGGAACAAAGGACTTTGTTGGAGAGACCAGAGCTGAGAGAGCTAAGCGTAGTCAGGCCAGAGCTGAGAAAAGGAGTACATCTTGGAGAGGCTGGAGAAAGAGAGTGGTCTGCCCTGCATGTCCCTCTCCAGGGAGTCCCTAGGCCCCAGAGACAGCCACTGTGGAAGAGAGGGGTCAAGGAAAGAAGGAAGGAGGGAGTCCCTGGAGGAGGAGTGAGGAGTGGAGAAGTCCTTAGACCCTGCATCCTGGAGATAACAGAAAAGGGAAGTCCTATTCAAGTGGCTGAACCAAGACTGCTGGACAGAGGGGCAACAACGTGACCCCCCAGACAGAGCCATGATGCACAAGGAACAACCTGGAGGTTGCCCTTTGTTGCTACTGTGGATTATACAAATTGTGCTTTTAGGGGTGGGGGATTTACTTTTTAGCAAATACGTTTCCTTGTTGGGGGCATCTTATTCACAGGATGGTGGAAGGGAGGAGGGAACAAACATTAAGCACCTACTATGTGCCAAGAACTGCTAAGCCCTTTACAAATGTGATCTCATTGGATCCTCACCAAAACCCGGGGAGATGGGTGTTATTATGATCCTCATTTTACATTTGAGGAAATTGAGACAGTCGAAGGTTCTGTGGCCTGCTCAGGGTTATAGAGCCCACTGTTTGAGGCTTGATTCGAACTCTGCTCTGTCCTGACTCCAGGTCCAGGGCTCTGTCCACTGCACCTCTGAGTCTAAGTCTAGGAGGTGTCCAGCTGCCTCTGAGTCTAGAGGACAATGTAGGAAGCAGGACTCACTGAAGACATAAGGATTGTCTTGAGCTTTGGGGCTTGGGCCAGACTTCTTAACAGTTTGTCCTTTCTGTGGGCTAAAGTCAAGTTTGTCCTGTGTTCAAGGTATATCTTTTTTTTTCCTTCAAGGTATAGCCTTATCCTGAGTACGTGCAGCAGAAGGCTGGGGGACAGAAGCCAAATTCTGTGCTGCCCTGGGGGAACCCCTGGATGGGCACACAAGCTAAAGTGCAACTGAAGCCAGTCTAGAGCTTGGGGTTCTGGGTCATGGGTTAGTTATACCAATAAATACCAAAACTTCCCGCTCCAAAAAAGCACACAGAATGTATTCCACCACAACAGTTATCCATTGTTAACAAGGAGAAATGTGTCATGGAAATTGATTTTCATTTCACCAAAGTTTGTTGCCTCTCCATGTTAACTTTATTTACTTGTAGTTTCTCTGTCTGTCTCTCTCTCTGTCTCCGTTTCTCTCTCTCTGTCTCTCTCTCTGTGTTTCTTTGTCTCTGTCTCTCTCTGTCTCTTTCTCTTTCTCTCTGTGTCTCTCTGTCTCTTTCTCTCTCTGTGTGTCTCTCTGTCTCTGTCTCTGTCTGTCTGTCTCTCTTTTTCTCTCCCCCTCCCTCCCTCCCTCTCTCTCTCTCTCTCTCTCCCTCCCTCTCCTCCCCTTTCTTCTCTTCCCTCTCTGTTTCTACCTTTCTATCTCTGTCTCTGTCTCTCCCTCTCTCTGTCTCTCTCTCTCTGTGTTTCTCTGTCTCTGTCTCTTTCTCTCTCTCTCTGTGTCTCTCTGTCTCTGTCTGTCTGTCTGTCTGTTTCTCCCCCCCCCTCTCTCTCTCCCCCTCCCTCTCCTCCCCTTTCTTCTCTTCCCTCTCTGTTTCTATCTTTCTATCTCTGTCTCTGTCTCTCCCTCTCTCTGTCTCTCTCTCTGTCTCTCTCTCTGTGTTTCTCTGTCTCTGTCTCTCTCTGTCTCTTTCTCTCTCTCTGTGTGTCTCTCTGTCTCTGTCTGTTTGTCTCTCTGTTTCTCTCCCCCTCCCTCCCTTTCTCTCTCTCTCTCCCTCCCTCCCTCCCTCTCTTTCTTTCCCTCCCTCTCCTCCCCTTTCTTCTCTTCCCTCTCTGTTTCTATCTTTCTATCTCTGTCTCTGTCTCTTTCTCCCTCTCTCCCCCTCTCTCTGTCTCTCTCTCTCTGTACCTATATAGGATAATATAATACAGACTTTTGGCTTTTCTCTCTTTATTCTGCATACGCTTTTACAAACCTATCCATATTTCTCTAAATTCTTCATATTGATCACTCATACAGTACGATAATATTGTTACATTCATAGACCACAGTTTGTTCAGCCATGGCCCAGTCACCAGGCAGTATTTGTCCCCAGCTTCTTGCCATCACCAAGAAAGCTGTGATGAACATTTCCGTACATGCGGCTCCTTTCTTGATGGCAAATAACCTCCTTGGAGAAAGGTCCCAGGAATGGATTCCTTGGGTCAAAGGCTAAGAACATTTTAGTAGCTTTTCTTGCATCTTTCTGAATCATTTTCTAGAATGTTGCTTCCCCTTCCTCCTTCCCCCCCACTCCCCTCTCTAATTAAGCCACCTGCCTTCCCAGGGCTGATGAGTTTATTGGTTACCTTGCTACTTTGACAGGTAGGAGAGGAAGGCCCTGGAGAGATAGGATACAGGAAAGCTTTGTGTTTGTGTGGTTTTAGGTCCTGACAATGAGTTGGTGTTAGAGGGAGGCAGGCCTATTCAGAGACCATATATTACCTTAGAAAACGGGCTGGATTTTAACCAGGAGACCTCGGTTTGAATCCAAGTTATGTCATTAAGTACAGTAGCTGCGTGACCTTAGGTAAGTCACTCAGCTCTCTGAGCCTTAGTTGTCTCACCTATAAAATGGACGTGCTGGTCTATCCATTTGCAGGTTTACATTTAATCTGAAGGTTGAAGGAAATATAAGGCAGGCAGAGTTGTAGTTGAGGTGATATTTATTTCAAGAATACACGAATCAGCAGACAGCCATATCAGCCATGTGACTCCAATATTCCCAGGACTCCAGTGTTCCCAAGGCTGGGGTTCACAGTGAGCAGTGCCAAGCAGGAGGGGCTCAGCATCATTTGGGACTGTGACCCAGGGCTGAATGACCCTCTAGTCCTCTCACTAACAAAGGCTTTTTTTTTTAAAGTAGGGGAGAGGACTAGAGGTTTCTATCTTGGAGACCAAGTCAGTGGTTTATTATGTGGTTATGTTATATCTTCCAGCCATCCTGTGTAGTATCTTTATTTTTTTTTATTTTGTTTTTTTTTTGGCAGGGCATTTGGGGTTAAGTGACTTGTCCAAGGTCGCATAACTAGTACATGTGTCAAGTGTCTGAGGCCGGATTTGAACTCAGGTCGTCCTGACTCCAGGGCCGGTCCTCTACTCACTGTGCCACCTAGCTGCCCCTGTGTAGTATCTTTAGAGCCTAAGATTGTGAACTTAGAACTGGGAGGCACCTTCAAAACCATCGGGTTCAATCCCTTTTATAGATGAGGACACTGAGGCCCGGAATGTTTAAGAAGCCTGCCCAAGGTTGTAGAGGGAGTATCCAGCGTACTCTTCATTGTACCAGGCTAGAATTCTCTAAAGGGAAGGGACCGCGAAACAACTACAGCAGTGATGTGTTGATACAGTTCTCCCTGATGGGGCTTCATAAATCTCATTCTCCTTGGCTCGTAGACCTGTTGTAAGGATCAAAGAAAACAATAGACACGACGTACTCTGTAACCGCAAAGTGTCATGGGAATAGTTAACATTATAGCTGTTATCACGGTGCTGGGAGGGGGTGGGCATAGTCTGGGCCTGGGATCTAGGTGCCAAAAACAGTCCAAGAGGCCTGGAAGGGTGGAGCAAAGCCCTGAAAACAAACTTTGACAGCATCACTGTTTTGCCTGTAGTCCGTGCTTTTCAGAGAGCTATCTGGGGGGAGGGCTGGAGCGTCAGGTAGGCATTTCTCAGTGGGCATTCTTCTAGTCTCCCTGGGCATTTTGCTGCCTTACCCACAGAGCCTGATATGAACTAAACAGAATGTATGGTCCAGCTGGGCACAAGCCCAGCCCACTCAACCTTTGGGAATAAATAGATGACATTGACCTTCTCCAGGCCTTCAGTAGAATTCTCTGCTTTCGAGGTTGTAGGAGCTGGAATTTCTGCTGTGGGGGTTTGGCACTGGCTTAGTTAGCAACCTGACCTCTGGGTCCAGGCAGCTCCAGGGATCCAAGATCCCTAGATGCCATTACACCCTTCAGTGAATCATGCTTCCTCCTGGGAAGTGGAGGTGCGAAGTGGGCCGCTTCCAGAACCAATTTTATCTCTTCATCCCTCTCACCTAGCACAGAGCCTTGCAAATAGTAGATGTTCAAAAAATGTTTGGTTGATCGGTCTGCTGGTTGGTCATCTTGGTACCACAGGGTCTGGGCTTCTTTATGAAATTATATGTGTAAAACTCTTGGCAGACCTGTATATAGTAATATATACGTGTTATTCATCATGATGATGAAGGGGACAATGGTGAAGAAACCATCTTGGCTGTAGTGAAGTTCTGGGAATCAGAGGGGTAAAGTAGAAAGAGTCATAGACTGAGAGTCAGGAGATCTGGTATAGAGTTCCAATTCTGTCATTAAATTGCTATGTGACTTGGGTAAGTCTTTCTGGGCCTAAGTTTTTTTAGTAAATTAGGGAGTGGGGTCAGAGCCATAACTAGCCATTTTTATGGCCAGAGCAGGAGTCACAAAACAGGACCTCAGCTTACCTGGAGAGGATCTGGTGACTGGGATATAAACCTGGTGTGTGTGTGTGTGTGTGTGTGTGTGTGTGTGTGTGTATGTGTGAGAAAGAGAGAGTCATGGGATGGTGGGAGGAATTAGTGGGGATAAGAGGGGTGGAGCAGTGAGGAAGGGGGCATCATATGATAGCTACTACCTGATGGTATCCCCTCTACCTAGAACATGCCTAGTATGTGGTAGATGCTTAATAAATACTTGCTGATTGCTAACTTACTAATTAGGCATGAGTGGGAGCCTGGCTTAGTGGATAGAGGACAAACCCAGGAGTTGGGACAGACTGGGTTCAGGTCCCTTTTCTGCTACCTACAGGTTGTGTGGCCCCAGAAGGCTGAGTCACTTAAGCTCTCCATGCCCTAGGCAACTAAGATTGTACATTTCCAAGCAGGGGTTGCTCTGCATTGATAGGGGGGATTTCCTCAATCAGGAGTTCCTCAACCAATGAAGTCATAGGTCTGATTCCACTCCCCGCCCCCCAAATTCTTGCTGACAATTCTAAGCTCAGTTGTTTTTACGTGACTGGAAGATTGCAGGTACTGGGAGCGCTCCCCCTCCCCCCAAAGCTTATCACCCTGGGACAAAGCTGTGATTGCTTGCTCTAGTTACCAGTCTAGGTAACTTTTAGATCACTTTCAGGTCTAGACCCATTATCCTTTCGGAGAATTCTCTTTCAACTTTAGCTTCCTGTAATTTAAAAGCCCCCAATCCATCTGACAAGACAGCTTGCTATTGGTAACTACCAAAGGGTCTCTTTCTAACATTCCATCCTTAATGTGGATCTGGGGTATTGCTTAGTGAAAAGCATCGAGAACAGAAATGTCTCTGGAGGGGTGTGGGGCCTGACACTAGTCACATTGTGTACCGCCTCTCTTCATAGACAGGAGTCCCCTTCCTCCAACCCAGTGTCTGGATCTGAGATCCAACAAGAAAGGGCTCCTCACCCCTGTGCCAAGGTCCCCTCTGGCTGGCCAAAGGCACAATGCCCTCATTGAATGAATTAACCACTGAGTCGTTGTGTAACAAGCCCAGTTTAAGACATGAGGGGTGGGCCCAAGTCTGGAATATAGTCATGTTCTCTCTCATCCACTGCCAAAACAGTTTCAATTGAGGGCAACATAGAAACACATGCCTCAAATCCTTGATTGCGTACATGGGATGCTTAACCAATTAAAACCAATGTGCAGTCACTGCCTGGTGGCAAAGAGCCATCCGTTTGTTTAGGCCCTGGGTTCATTAATTTTCAGTCTTTGTTTGCAGACAGCACGTGGCCTCATCTGAAGGCCAGATCCATTTGGAATCCATATTGGATGTGGTTTGAAGACAATGCTAATGAATTCTGGGCTCCGTTCTTTCTTTCCTCTCTGGGGAGTTCTCTTGAACTGGGCCTGAGGATATCTGAATGTGGTCTTCATTTGTATCTTCCTCATCCCCACTGGCAGACAGGCTTCCTATCATCCTGACTTGTATTTGGAGATAGAAGGAGAGAGGGAGTGCAATCATTAGATGGGGCTGCTCTTGGCAACATGGTTAAGTAGGCGAAGTGGGAAGGGGCTTCTGCATTCTCTACCGGGCTCCTTCCAGGGCTGTTGTGTTCAGGACCAATGGGCCTGGCAACAAGGTTGGGGGTGTCCAGTCTCAGGCCTTTGTTCAGGTGATGAGGATGGAACAGGTCGGAGACCATTTTCCCTGGGAAACTGGGGGAGGAAGGGAGGAGGAGGGAAGGGGCAGAGTTAGACGTGAGCTAGAACGTTCCTGACAGAGCATCTTCAACTTCAAAAAGTGTGTCGTGTAGGTGGGGGTGCTGGCACAGATGGCCATGCGTCCCTGGCCCTGTCTTTCACTGCTTCAGTCAGCGCCCCTTCTGCCTTCTGCCCAGCTCCTATCCTTTGGCTTCTTCCTCAGGCCTTGGTCCCAACTGGGCTGTCAGACAGGTGGGGGTATGATGGACAGAGAATGCTGCTAACTCAAGCCTAGATTGAGACCACCCCCCTCAGCCTCCTCGTCCCTCTGACTAGAGGACTGAGAAAATAAACTCCTCCCAATGCCTCCCTTTATATAGGGCAGAAACTGAGCCTCCTGCTCACTCCTCTCTGCATTTGCTGTTCTGCCTGGTTTCAACTCCACAGAGCAAGACGCTGCTTGCTGGAGACCCCCTGACCCTCACTTCTTGTCTCTTCTTGTGTTCTGTCTCCATTCACCCCCTCCCCCATTAGATTGTAAGCTTTTTGAGGGTAGGGATGGTCTTTTTTTCTTTTTGTATCTTTAGTGCTTAGCACAGTGCCTGGCATATAGTGGGCATGTAATAAATGTTAATTGGAATAGATTGGATTGGACTCGGGGAATCAGGACACCCAGCTTCCAATTCTGGATTACACACCCTGTGTTGCCTCGGGAAGTTGCTTTCTGTCTCTAGGCTTCCGTTTCCTTCCCCATCTCAGGCCGGTGATCCAGACGACAAGAATTCATTCACTGGGAATCTGGATGATCTTAAAGGCTCTTTCCGGCTTTCAGAAATCCCTCCTTGTGCCCACCCTTCCCAGAAACATTGTCTGATGGCAATCCAAAAGAAGGAAGTATTTGATCAGCCCCAAAGAACGGTAAGTGAAGGAGATGTTGGTGAATGAGGAAACCCAGCCTGGCGCTCCTCAGGTTATGCCATGTGGGTGGATTGCTCCCTCTGTTCCCTTGAGCTTAAATCCTCTATCTAGGCCTATGGTTTGAGTGACTATATGGGGTATGGTGGGTGCGGGGCATCATGCCATTGACTTCTTTCCTTACAATATTAATGACATTTGTAGGCACTTTAAGGTTTACAGGGTGTTTTTCATATATTATCTCATCTGATCTTTACAGTAACCCTGTGCAGTTGATGCTCTTACGACGCCCATTTTACCGATGGACACACTGAGGCCAAGAAGGGTTCAGTGACTTGCCCTTGTTCACATAGGGGAAAGGGAAGAGGAAAGGAAGGGAACAGCTGTTTACAGAGCACCTACTAAGCGCCAGGCTCTGTGCTAACAGCGCACTTTACGGATGCCGTCTCATCTGATCTTCATCACCACCCTGGCAGGGAGGTGCTGTTATTATCCCCATGTTATGGCTGAGAAAACTGAGGCAAGCAGAGGTTAAGTGACTTGCCCAGGGTCACACAACCAGTAAGGGTTTGAGATCGGATTTGAGCTCAGGTCTTGCCGACACCAGGCCTAGGTCTTTTTCTGCCATGTTGTGACGTAGGTCAGGTCTGGACCAGCTCTTAGAGCTGATCTGATCCAACCTCCCCATTTGGCAAATGGGGAAAGAGAGGTTCAAAGACAAGAAGTGAATTACCCAAGGTCATACAGAGAGTTAAAGATGAAGCCAAGTCTGGAGCAGAGGTCACTTTGTTTAAAGTTGTTGTGTTTGTCCTTCGTTTTTGAAGAGGACCATGGCTTCAGGGAAATGATGACATGATTTGCGGTTGACTTTGATTTGAGGGAGGGAGGGCTGGGCAAGGTCACCAGCCTCACTTTCTACTGCAGAGCCATCTGGGTCCAGTGACCAGATATTCACCAGGACAACTGGAGATGGCCCAGGATGCAATGGAAGACCCTGGCCCTTAAAGTGAGTTAATTTTCAACGAAAGAGTTCTAAGTAGAAAGAGATTCTGGGAAAGCCCCTGAGCTGCAAATCCTGTGTTCTGACATCTACAGCCTTCCTCTCTGAGGCCCCATAAATGAAGACAACATGAAGAGCAAGATAGACTTAGGTTAGACGCAGAGAAACCACTAGGAGGAAGTCATTCTTGATATCTCCTTGGAGAGCAGGAGATATACCAGCGGAATAGAAGCTCTCTGAGGACAAGGACAGTTTTTCATTTTGTCTTTGTCTCCCAAGCACCTGGCACAGCCGCCACTTAACTCATTTGAATGGAAATGGATTGGTTTGCCTTGTGGTGAGCTTTCTGGCACCCACCCCACTGCTCCTCCTCTCCTCCTTGGCTAGAACACTAAGTGGGCAAACATGCCCTTTTTTCATAGTTTAAGACTACTCCAGTTATTAAAGCGCTTGGTATATCTCTTCTAGGACATGAGAAAGGACGTTCCAGGAAGCCAGGGGACATGTGCATTTTGAACAGATTGCTCCACCCTACACTTCAATCTTTCCCAAAGCACCGCTTTCCATGTGCTCTCCCCCTGATCCAAAACCAACCATGACTTTCTGTGGCCTACTGGGTCAAGTTCCCTGCAATGAAAGGTCCCACCCTGTCCTTTTGATTCTCCCTTCCCCTGGTCCCCATTCTGGGCACTCCTCTGTGTTCAAGGCTATCCTCTCCCTCCTTGCCTCCCTTTCCCTACATGCTCATCTCTGCTGCTGTATCTTTGCTTACCATATTTCTTCTTTCTTGAGCTACACCCCTGCCCCAACCCACCCCCATCCAGCCAAGTCAGAGAGCTTAAGTGGCTTGGCCAGAACGTCTCAGCTAGTTTGTGGATGAGCCAGCAGCCGACCGCAGTCCAAAAAATCTTCACTGTTTCATGTTCATTAATCATCTCTCAATTAGACTGCAAGTCTGAAGGGACCAGCCACTCCCTGTCTGTAACCCCTGTCTTTCCCTAGCATAGACTTTGGAATCCCATAGGTTCTCAGTACAGAGTACTCACACCCAAGGAAAGGGCCTCGGTTGGGAATCGGGAGACATGGGGTTCTCATCCTTGCTCTATTCCATCTTGCCCAGTGACCTCAGGTGATTTATCTCACCCTTGGCCTTAGTTTCTCCATCAGCAACATGAGGAGATCAGAAAGGATGACCTCAAAATTCCCTTCCAGCCCAAAAAAGGAAAAAAAAATTCTCCTTGAGATAAAGGAACCTACAGAAACTCTCTCCCTAGGGGGCTTTCAGAAATTGAGGTCCAGAAGGGAGGAGGGGAAGGGCTGGGCAGATCTGGGCATTGTAGCAGAAAGTGTCATTGGCTGGTAGTTGGAAGACTTGGGTTCAAATCTTGGCTCTGCTATTTAGTA
The DNA here is from genome assembly GCF_011100635.1 of Trichosurus vulpecula. Taxonomy (NCBI): domain Eukaryota; kingdom Metazoa; phylum Chordata; class Mammalia; order Diprotodontia; family Phalangeridae; genus Trichosurus; species Trichosurus vulpecula. The sequence goes on from NC_050581.1 coordinate 148,056,926, forward strand.
AGTGTGTGACCTTAGACCAGTCACTTCCTCTCTGGGTCTCAGTTTTATCCCCTATAAAATGGGAGTGAATTAGATCATTTCTAAGGTCTCTTCTAGCTCTTACATAATTCAAGTCTGTGATTTGAAGCTTGTAAAGGGTTACCCCTCCAAACCAAAGTTGCTCAGAGTTCAGCTTAACCATTTTTTTTCAAATGAGAAAACTCCTTGAGGACTAGAAGGCCATATTTAACATGTTCTTTACTAGGCCTAACACCTTGTGGATGCTTAGTAACTAGATTACCCAATGATGTCCACATGGCCCTTCATGACTTTGCCAGAACCACTTTATGTTTACCCGTGAACTCTACAGCTACAGGGGTAAGTAAACATAATCTACCAGCACAGAGATGTAACTAGAGTTGGAACAATGGGGCATTGTCCTAGAGCAGGGCTGTCCAACCTTAGGTTTTGGACAGCCCTGTCCTAGAACACTGACAATCGAAGGCACTTATACTATCCTTCAGAAGTTTAGAAACGACTGATCTTTAGTTAAGATAGTAAACCACTAGATGGAGTGTTTTATCTCTGCCCCATCCCCGAGGGCAGTTACACCCCAAATGACTTTCCTAGCCCGCCTCAGTGCAGCTCTCCTCTCCTCCAGTGGTGGGCTTCCCAACAGTAGCCTGGGGGTGGGGTAGGGCTAGGATCTTCCCTCTCCACAATCCCTACAGGCTGGTGTCCAGGAGTCTCTTCCCATCATGCTCTCAACTGTACTTCTCTTTCAAAGTTGATGTGAGAGCATGTTTTTTGGCCTAGACACAGTTTATAAACTGAGTACCAAGGCATCAAACCCTCCAGCATCCCAGACTACCTATTCAGCCAAACTGTGTCAGTGTCACAGACCCTCCCCCCACCCCCCACTCAGTCTGCTTGAGCTCTGAAAACCCCATTGGACAGTGGTGAGCTGAGTAGGGGTCTTGGTGTTTACTGACTAGATTTCTTCCTTCATGACCATGCCTTAAAGCCAATCCATGCTGGCTCTCATTGATTGGCCAGCAACAGGTCCCTGCCCAACCACCACTTCCTTAATGGTTATTTTTTGGGCCCTGATGGCTCTGAGTGAATGCAAATAATAATTGTTTCTCTTTTGCCAGCAACCATTAGGGTCTTCTGCCCCACCACCAGTTTGATTTTTTTTTTTTTAATGAAAGGGGCCATCCCTTGATTCACTTCTTAAACCGGCCTAATTACTGAATGGGCACTGCCTCAGTTAAAGTGAGAACTAGGAAAGACCTTAGCTTAAAATGGCCAAGGTCTCCCACTACATCCTGGGCTGTCTCCAGTGGTCCTGATCGATATCTGGCCACTAGACCCAGATGGCTCTGGAGGACAAAGTGAGGTTGGCGACTTTGCACAACCTGCCTCACTTAAATCCAATTCACTTGCAAGTCATGGTATCACCTCTCCAATGTCATTGTCCCCTTGGAGAACAAAGGATAAACCACACAACAGCTGGACTCACAGCTCACAATTCTATAGTGCTCTGAAATCTGCCCGGTGCTGTCCTTAGAATGACCCCATGAGATAGCAGACCAAGTGACATTATCCCCATTGGACCAATAAGGAAAGTGAACCTCAGAGAGGTCACATGACTTATCCATTAATACCCAGCCAGTAAGGCTGGGAAGATTAGAACCCAGGTCTCTTAGTTCAAATTCTAGTGTTCTAGCCACATGTCTCTCTAAGAAAGAGCAAGAGCTTCTCCGCATGCCATTTCAAACTTCTGGAGAGACAAGAGAGAGAGAGAGGGAGAGGGAGAGAGAGAGAGATTAGAGAGAGAGAGATTAGAGAGAGAGAAGAGAGAGAGAGAGAGAGAGACGGAGAGAGAGAGAGAGAGAGAGAGAGAGAGAGAGAGAGAGAGAGAGAGAGAGACGGAGAGAGAGAGAGAGAGAGAGAGAGAGAGAGAGAGAGAGACGGAGAGAGAGAGAGAGAGAGAGAGAGAGAGAGAGAGAGAGAGAGGGATTAGAGAGAGAGAGACAGAGAGAGAGAGAGAGAGAGAGAGAGAGAGAGAGAGAGAGAGAGAGAGAAAGGGATTAGAGAGAGACAGAGAGACAGAGACAGAGACAGAGAGAGAGCCAGATCAAGAGGGCAGCTTTCTCACTGGATCAGATTAGAACTTTCAGTTACCTACCTCTCACAACAGCTACAATAGTGTACAAGTAGAACACTCATTCTAGTGACTAAAATTGTAAAAAGAAAAGGGATTTTGAGTAATCGCAATGACTAGTTTTCATTCTCAAAGAACTATATGATGGAACTCTCCCCTTTCCTCAGAGAGGTGGGGGACTAGGGATATAGAATGGTGAATGCACTCAGTCATGTAGTCATTAGGTTTTGCTTTAACTGTTTTTCTAAAAGGGAGAGACCATGGGGTGGAGGGCAACCTAGAAATGAGTGGGATATTTAAAAAAAATGAAGGAATCAATAAAACTTTTTTTAAAGATTGCTTCTTAGATCCCTCAACTGTTCCCTTCTAGTAAGTGATAAAAATGGTGGCTTGGCTTTGCTTTCAAGGAAGATTAAGGACGCTTCCTTGGGACTCCTCCCTTCTCTACATTATAGTCTTAGCCTTCCTCATGGTGCCTGGCACCTAGTGGATGCTTAATGAATGCTTGTTTCTTCCCACTTCTCAACCTCTGGGGAAGTGGGGCAGGGAGGCTTCTCATTGTCCTCCCTCACATACCCCCCTCCCTAGTCCAATGCTCCCCTCGTTAGAACCATTTCCCTCTGTCTGATAAGCCCTCCTCATTCCTCAAGAGGGTTCCTGTTCTACTTCCTTCTTGAAGCCATATGACCATGGTCATCTTTGGGCTGGAGGGGACCTTAGGGTCCAACCCCCTTGTTTTAGAGGCAAACTGAAACCCAGAGAAATTTCCCAAGTGCCAGGACTCCAGTGCAGGTCACAGGATCAGAAGGGCGCTTAGAGGTCATCTAGAGCTCACACATTTTATGAGCTCATACTTAGTGCCATAAGGTTCTGATACAACAGATTTAGAGAAGTATGAAAAGGTTTATATGAACAGATACAGAGTGAGATATGCAAAGAACAATTCACACCATGACCACGATAATCATGTCCAGGGAAGCAGTAACTTTGACTTGGGATAGTTGGGGTTAAGTCATGCGAGTGTTTTTTATACCTCTTATTGTTTAGATGAGGAAGCGGAAACCATAAGACGATAAACTTAGAGCTAGCACAAGCCTGGCCTTGGCTTCTAAGTCTGGCTCTCTGATTACAAACCCAGTGCCCTTCACTGCCTGGGCTGACTCCCGAGGGACAGGAGAGCTCTTGTGCTTGAACACTCAGGCCATCACGCCGGGTTTTCTGATTCACGTTCAGAGCTCTAGCCACCCCTCTACATCCTGACTCTGAATCTCCACTTTACCATGACCTCACTCCTCCAACCTTCCTGTGATTTCTCCCTCTACAGAGGCAGCTGGGTGATTAAGTGGTGAAGTGGCTAGAGAACTGGGCCTGGAGTCAGGAAGAACTGAGTTCAAATCCAACCTCAGACACTTACTAGCTGGGTGACCCTGGGCAAGTCACTTAACCGAGGCAATCTTTGTGTCTCAGTGTCCCCATCTGTAAAACGGGGACAATAATAACACCTTCATTGTGAGAACCAAGTGAGAGAATACTTGTAAAGCATTTGCTAGGCACAGTGCCTAGCGCATAGTAGCAGGGGCTTCATAAGTGCTCATTTCCTTAGTAACTCCTAGAACTTAATTACTCCTTCTTGTGTAGCATCCTTAAGCTGTTTGATGTGTGCAAATCCCTTCTCCCCAAATAGACTGTTGAGTCAGTTGGCTCCTTCTTTTGTGTCTTCCGGTGTTGAGAGCTCAGCCCCTGACCCACCTGGGGGGCTCCTGGTCCTCAGCGAGTCCTTGAGGCATTCAGGGCATGTTCTCCACTAGGTGGCGGTATCACACAGGGTAATAATGCTACCTGAGCCAGCCCGCAGCAGGGATGGTGCTGGATGGAGGGCCTTGGGGGGGAATGGGGGTTGGGGGTGGGATGCAGTCTGGAAGAGTCAAGCCAATGGAACTGTTTGGTCCCCAAACTCAGGCACGTCTCTGCTCCCAGGAGCGCCTGCTAGGCAGCCTGGTGGCCTCTTCCCTGGCTCCTCTTTCCAGACTTGGGTGGTGAGTAGTAATAGCTCTGGAAGCATATCATGGGAGACCCTTAGAAGTCATCAAAGTGGCTCAGTCACCCTCCGCTCCCCAGACCTTGGGGTCCTCTAGCATCCATTCTTGGACTGATGCTCCAGGCTTAGGAAAATACTTCTGCTTCTCTTAATAATCCTTCTCATTCTCTCCCTCTGATATTGCTTGGTACTTTGAGCCTCTTTTATTCGGGAGACATGGGGTTCTCATCCTTGCTCTATTCCATCTTAGAGAGACCTTAGACACACTACCTGGCACATAGTAGGCACTTAAATGTTTATTGATGAGGGACTGAGGCCCAGAGAAAGGAAGCAATTCTCTCAGGTGACACGGTTAGGAGATAGCAAAGGGAGGATTTGAGCCTGGACTTTCTGACTATAACACCTGTGTTCTTTTCTCTTAGATTTATGGGTCGCTCTGTAGTCATTGCTAAGTATACCTGAACCCATGACACGCCTCCTGATAGATTCAGTAAACAGGTCTTGGCTATCTTAGTACTTCCCCAGTGCCCAGCGTAGTATTTTACACAGATGCTTAATGAATTATTCTTGAATGAATCAATTCATTTCAGTAGCACCTTAAGGTTTTCAAAGCACTTTCATGCAGAAGAGGAAAAGCATTTATTGAGTGTTTACTGCCTGCCAAATACTGTGCCAAGCATCCAGAATGCAAAGAGAGAAAGGAGACAGTCTTTGATCTCACAGTTCACCTTCTAATTAGGGGTGTCAGCACACATAGGAGAAATCAGCTGCAGCGCAGGGTAAGGTTCTTCTGGTTATCCTGAGGGTCTGGTAACAGGTGGGATGGCAAGGCTCAAGGGTCCTGGGGGCAGCAAACAGGGCCAATGGCAATCTCTGGGAGCCAGGAGGGCATAGATCCAGGGCAGATGATAAGGCTGAATGGTCATTAGGACCCTGTGGCAAGGCAAATGATGGTGCTTGGTAGTTCTTCGTCTTACCAAAGGGACTGTTATTGGTGACTATGTTGGTTCCATGGCTGGGGCCCTGGAAAGGTCCAAACCCATGCCACACCAGTGGCATTTGAGCAAGAACCAGGCTGGGGCATTGGAGAAAGGCATTTCTCTTTTGGTTTGCCCCTCTAGACCCTTGTGGTGGGCTCTGGGCAGTTGACTATTGGCTGGATCATCTGGGAAAGGGCATACTTTTAAGCTTAATGTGCATTATTAGCATTTTCTCCCTCACTTTCTTAAGCCTACACAACCAACCAAATAATAAATCAAGCCTGGATGTGTAGCAATTGTGAATTTCTAAGGTGCAAAGGCTCACCTTGAAGATGTAACAATGAGGTCTCTGAGCTGGCTTCAGCAGGCCACTGCAAAAGGGCTACCCTCCCAGGCTTGTCCTCTGGAACCTCTGGCATCCAGTGGGTGGTTCTGGGTGGCCCGGGGCCAGGATATCTACCCCCTGTGAAGGGGGAAGGGGAGATAAGAAGAGGAAGATTCAAAGAAGTTCCTGTTTGCCGCATGTCACCTTGGACTTCACTTTGGATTTATCTAATGTACTTACTGAGTGTTAACTCAGAAAGAATCCTGCCTCATTGTAATTTAACTTTTCTGAACCTTGGTTTCCTTATCTATGAAACAGAGGTAATAATAAGGCCTGCTTCACAAGATTGCTCAAGAGAGGGTGAAATGAGAGATTACGTATGAGATGCCTTCCAAACAAGGTCCTATCTTCATATGAGCTGCTATAGTTTTAACATTTAACAAAGAGAAGTTTATTTAATAATAGCATGGAAAGGATATGCATTGAGATTGCCACCAAGAAAAAGTCTCCAAGATGGTGTCATTAAGCCCAGTAATGGGGTCTCAGGCTCAAAAGATATGGGCACCTTAGTTATGTTGTTTGCATAATCCCAAATTCTTCCCAGAATGGTTGTACCATTTCCCAGCTCCACCAACAATCCATTTGCATGCCTATCCTTCCACAACCCCTCCAACATTGAGTGTTACCATTGTTTGGTTATCTTTTCCAAATTGCAGGGTGTGCGATAAAGTTTCAGGGTTGTTTTGTATTTCTCTTATTATTAGCGATTTAGAGCATTCTTTAGTGTGGTCATGAGCCTGTTGCAATTTTTCTTTCTAGAATCATTCATTCATATTCTTGTACCACTTTTCTACTGAGGAACAAGCTGCCATAATTTTTATTGTGTAGATCCATAAAACAGTTACCTGCAGTTGTGTCATCAGCTAGACTGTAAGTTCAGTGAGGGCAGGTATCTTGTCTCATTGAAACTTTTATCTCTCCCTCAGCACAGTAGGCACTTAGTGAATATTTGTTGTGATGTCTTAAAGGGCCAGAGAGGAGAGTTCATCCAGCCAAACTCCCTTATTTTACAAATTTATCCTCTGTTGCTTAAAAACAAAACAAACAAAAATAAAACACCTTTGCCTCAGTAAAAACAAAATGAAGCCTGAAAACTTTCCTCAGGCAAAGTGTCTTTCTATACCTTGATATAATATGCCACTGATGATGGATGTGACCACAGAGAACTTGGTCCAGAGCTCCAATGAATACTGACATCCAGCAAGGTGTCAGGTGGGGAGATTTGTTTACCTAAGGTGTTCACCAGCACTTGGGAAGATATGCTAGTCTGAGTCCAAACAAAAGGAGGACTGGTCAGTCAGTCAATCAACAAAAAATAAGTACTTACTATCTGTCAGATTCTGGGCTAGGTACTTGCCACACAAATGCAAAATTGAGTCAGTTCCTACCCTTGGGGAGCTTATGTTGTTTTGAAAACTGGGTTCTTCAAATGTTCCATTTTATAGCGTTATATTTGCAATATTAATGCATTGTACTCCTTATACCTATCTCCTGGACAAGGCTAACCCTCCTCCGTGAAATGCGGCTCCACATTGGTAACTAAAATGGATGAAAAGTGCATATCATCTAGAACTTGACATCCAGCTGTAAGGGTCGCCCACCAAGTCAGCTCATCAACATGTCTCAGACAGGTGCTGCTTACGGACACAGGCAATGATCTGGGCCCCCATTGGATAGGATCAGGAGATCAATTTATAACATTTTGGGAAAGTCACCACCCCCAATGAAACCAAATTGTCTTTGTTGTTGTTGTTTGGTTGTTTTCAATCATGTCTGACTCTTTGTGACCCATTTGGGGTTTTCTGGACTGGTTGGCCATTTCCTTCCTCAGCTCATTTGACAGATGACGAAAGTGAGGCACACAGGGTTGAGTGACTCTCCCAGGGTCACACAGCTAGTATCTGAGGCTGAATTTGAACTCAGTTCTTCCTGACTCTGGGCCCAGCACTCTATCCAATGTGCCACCTGCTGTTGCCTAAACTCGTCTCTTCCCACCTCTTTGTCGAAGAGGTGATAGATAGAGGTACTCAGTGAAATATAGACATTTTCAGACAGGCCAGTGGGTGAATTTGTTTTGCTTCACTACACTTATTTGTTACAAAGAAAGGCTTTGGTAAAGGAGAGGAGGAGGAGTGGTGATAATGATGGCAAAAACAAGAGGAAAAGAAAAGAAAGGTCATCGGTGAAACATTAAAAAACCAAGGAAAAGTTCAGAGGGGGCCACAAACTGGACAGCTTTGAAACTGACATGTTAGATCATTATACTTTAACAAACCAAACTGTAGATAATAGAGATTCATGGTTTCATGCATAATCCTCTTTTTCTGTTCTTCTTTGTATATGGAAAATCATGTTGCCTGATATTTTCCAAGTTCAAAATAACAAACATTTTTATTAAAATTAAAATCCTGAGAAAACCCCACATCTCCTTAAGACTGATAATCCCCTGACGATGCTATATGCACCACTGCGATAAGGGAAGACTCCAAATGCACGCTGCCCAAAGGAAAATGCAAAGATACGTAGTAGGTAAAATAAGGTAGAACATTTCACCAATGATTAGAAGTGATGTATTGGACATTTTTAAGGACTTATAAGACTTGCAGAAAGGAAGGGGATTAACTGGTCATATAGTGAGACAGCAGATGGACAGCTCAAGAGCTATATGAAACTCCTAAGGTATACAAATGTGATGGAATATTATTGTGCTATAAGAAATGGGGAACATACAGACTTCAGAATAACCTAGAAAGACCTACATGATCTGATGGTGAGTGAGGTGAGCAGAACCAGGACAACACTGTACACAACCACAGACGTATTGCTTCTGTGATGACTAACTTTGAGAGACTTGGCTCTCCTCAACAATACAAGGTTCAAAGACAACTCCAAAGGACTCATGATGGAGAGAGCTATCTACACCCAGAGAAAGAACTGTGGAGTCTGAATGCAGATTGAGGCAAACTGTTTGCTCTCTCTTTTTATTTTTTTTCCTCTCCTTTTTTAGTTTTGTTTCTTCTTCCTCATGATTCATTCCATTGGTCATAATTCTTCTTTTCAACTTAACTATTGTGTAAATAAGTTGAATGTGAAGGTATATGTAGAAGATACATTGGATTCCATGCTGTCTTCGGGGGAAGAGGGAGGGGAGGGGAGGAGAAAAAATTTGGAACTCAAAAACTTGTGGAACTGAGTGTCATAAACTAAAATTAAAAATATTAAATATTTTTAAAATAATAATAAAATAATAATTAAAACAATAATCAGAAAAAGCACCTAATATGATGGGTTGGTCCTCTTTGGGGTATTTATGGAGAAGCATGGGCGAGAATCACAGGAGATAAGAATGCATTAGCAGAAAGAGCTTACAAACCAATGAGATAAAGGATACACCAGCAAAACAGAAGAAGCAGAAATAATATTCTCTGCCCATATAATCTAGTTGGGAAGAGAAGACATAGGCACCAGAAACAGTTAGGTTGCAATAGAAAGCATCATGTGATGAAGAATTCTGATAGTGTTTTATGTCTTCAGAGAAGAGACACGTACTGGTGGGCTGAGAGAGGGAAGGGGGCTTCATGATGGACCATGGGGGGCTTACCCTGAGTCTTCAAGGACTGGAGAATCTGGTTAGGTGGAGGGAATGGAGGAAACTCAGCAGAGGCTTGAGGGGAGGAGCCCAGCCAAACCTCATGGGATGCCCTGTTGGAGCCTGGCGTAGGAGAGGGGCAGTACAGGCCCCGGTTTAGCCATCAACCTTCAGCCAGTCTCTTTCCCCTGAGGATCTCAACTTCTTCTCCCCCTGTAAGATGGTAAGGCCAGCCTGGATAATTTCTAAGCTCTCTTCCAGCTTTATGACTCTGCTTTTTAAAAAATGCCATTAACATTTTTGTTTTTATTTCACTCCCAATATATTCTCCTCACACCTCAATCCACATTATTAATTTATCAGAAAATCAGCAAATAATTATTAAGCACCTACTATGTGCCGGGCATTGTCCTATAACAAAGAATAGAAATATAAAAGGGTATGGGGGGGGAGGTAGTCCCAGGAGATTAGCCAAGACATCTGTCAAGTCTGATAGGATATGGGACACTTCCCATCTGTGGCCTCCCACTTCTTCAGAGAAAGGAGGGAGGGAGGTGCATCCCACTGTCTCTTGGGGCCCAGCTTGGTCACTATAATCCTAAAATGTTCAGTTTTTATTTCTGTGGGTTTTCTTTCCTTTTCCATTGTTCTTGTCATTCTGCACATCATTTTCCTGTGATCCTTCTTGTGAGGGGAAAAAATTGGAATCAGGAGATCTTAGTTCATCATTCTGACTCACTCACTAGCAAGCCATTTTACCCACCTGAACCTCAGTTTCTCCATCTGTGCAGTGGGATGACAATTCCATTCCTTCCCCCTAATTGGTATGAGGTTAAAGTGAGATAATAAGTATGAATGTAGATTGTGAACTGCGAATCAATCTACATTCAGGGGGAGTTACCATTCTCCAGGAGAAGGGTAGCACACACTGACATATGGTGGGGAAGAGAAAGGTCAGAAATGCCCACTGGCTGGAGCTGTTAGTCAGATGCCTATCACCACTTGCTAGCACCCCAGACTCTTTGCCTTCCCCTTCTGTTATTTTTGTGCTTGTCAGCCTCCATTGATCTTAGTAAAATATTGACTTTCAGATGGGATCTTTGTCCCTGCTGGTGCTGTTCCCCTGCCCTTTGTCCCTGGCATGGGCCTACCAGCCATTATAGGATCATTAAGCTGTAGGCAACCACTCCCCTATTTCCCCTGATTTCCAGCATTTATCTTGAAACTTTTTAAGATAGAGGCTTCATGTGATCATGGGGAATTCTTGTCCCTTAGCCATTCCTTACCCATCAACAGGGCTTTGAAGCCAGAGGGCCATCAGGACAGTCCTACTTCAAGCCTGTTTAGTTGCACTCATGGGACTAGGAAACATTGCAGGCTGCTTGGGAGGAAAGTCTTCTCTTGGGCCTTCTAGGGAAGGCTCTGTGCTGAATCATCCAAGGTCCCCTTTTGGGCTGTCCATACTAATGGAGCTTCCAGGGGTTGGCCCCCAATGTTTATAGAGAATCACACGGCTGTGAAGGAAATTCTTTTAAACTTCAGGTAGCTGCTCTCCCCTGGTGGCTCTGTGTCCTGGTGTGGCACATTGCAGCTGATATGGGCAGGGGCAGGTAGGCATCACAGAAGGTGAGGCTGATCATTCTTTGCTTCCTGATCAATGTTTGGCATTGAATTTCCTGGCTTTGCACAAGGTCCCCGCCCGCACCGTGATACCCGAAGACAAAGGGTCTGAACCTGTCATGAAGCCTTTTCCAACTTCCTCTGCGGTCCCCACCCCCACCTCCCACTCCAAGAACTTAGAAAAGCTTTCCATTGCCTATCAGATCAAACCTAGACTCTTCTACCCAGCTTCCAAGGCTCTCCATTATCTACCTCCACCCCTCCCCAACACAAATATCTCAGCTCCAACTTTATTGATTCCTCCCAAGTCCCTCTGTACCTCTTTCTCATTCCTACCTCAAAGCCTTCGCTAGGGTCATAGGTTAATTTAACTCTCTTAGGTTGTTTCCTTATCGGTAAACTGGAGATAAGATGGCACCTGCCTCAAAAGCTATTTACGTGAATCAAATGAGATTATTAATATTAATAATATTAATTTGTGTAGGGAGCCCATCCCCCACATGTGGCATAGAGGTGTCTTGGAGGGCTCCAAGAGAGACAGATTAGACATCTCTAGCCTCTTCTCCCCTTACTCTTCTCCAAGGAAGACTCCTGCCAGGAGAGGAAGCAGGATGTTGGAGCCAGAAGCCTGGTCAATCTGCTCTCCTCAGAAAGAGGGGGTACCAGGCTAGAATTCCACCCTTCTGCTCCCTTAAATATTATTAGTTTAGGAGCCAAGACAGCAGCTGGAAAGCAAGGACTTGTGTGAGCTCCCCTCCCAGGTCCCTCCAAACAACTATAAAAATCACTCTAAACAAATTCTAGAACTGCAGAACCCACAAAATAGCAGAGGGAAGCAGGGCTCCAGCCCTGCACAGCCTGGATGATCGCTGGGTAAGGTCTATCACATGGAGCTGGGAGCGGAGAGGAGCAGAGCCCAGTGTGAGCCATGCCTGGACCAACCAGACCAGGAGCCGGGCAGAACAGGCCCTAGCGCCCTGAATCAGTGAGCTGTGGCAGTTACCAGACTTCTCAACCCACAAACACCAAAGACAACAGAGGTTAGTGGGAAAAGCTGCTGGCACACAGTGAAAGGAAGTCATGGTTTGGCCACCACCCCAGGGGCAGCAGAGGTGGTGCAGCTACAGAACTACGGCTGCAGTTGCTTCCAGCCCCAGGCCCACCTGGTGGGAGGAATTAAGTGGTGGATCAGAGCAGGAGTACAGAGCCAGCTTAGATCTGAGTCCAGTCTAGGTTGGCGGTTCTTGGGGAAGGAGTAGCGCTGGTGTGGCAGAGCTTTCTGTGTAGAAATAGCTATGAAAACAACAGCACAGACCCTCAAGCTTGGGACAAAGTACTCTATACTCTACAAGCAGTCATACCCCTACGAAAAACTCAAGGGTCAAGTAAGTTGGCTGGGAACATGGCCGGCAGTGAAAATGCTCTCAGATTCAGACTCAGACTTTGGAATCTTTCTTTGGTGAACAAGAAGACCAAAACACACAGCCAGAAGAAGTCAACAAAGTGAAAGAGCCTATATCAAAAGCCTCCAAGAAAAACATGAACTGGTCTCAGGCCATGGAAGAGCTCAAAAAGGATTTGGAAAAGCAAGTTAGAGAAGTAGAGGAAAAATCAGGAAGAGAAATGAGAGTGATGTGAGAAAATCATGAAAAACAAGTCAATGACTGCCTAAAGGAGACCCCAAAAAGTACTGAAGAAAATAACACCTTAAAAACTCAAATGGCAAAAGAGCTCCAAAAAGCCAATGAGGAGAAGAATGCCTTGAAAGGCAGAATTAGCCAAATGGAAAAGGAGGTCCAAAAGACCACTAAAGAAAATACTATCTTAAAAATTAGATTGGAGCAAGTGGAAGCTAGTGACTTTATGAGAAATCAAGATGTTATAAAACAGAACCAAAGGAATGAAAAAATGCAAGACTATGTGAATTACCTCATTGGAAAAACCACTGACCAGGAAAATAGATCCAGGAGAGATAATTTAAAATTATTGGACTACCTGAAAGCCATGATCAAAAAAAGAGCCTAGATATCATCTTTCAAGAAATCATCAAGGAGAACTTCCCTGATACTCTAGAGCTGGAGGGTAAAATACAAATTGAAAGAATTCACCGATTGCCTCCTCAAATAGATCCCCAAAAGAAAACTCCTAGGAATATTGTTGCCAAATTCCAGAGCTCCCAGATTGAGGAAAAAATACTGCAGGCAGCCAGAAAGAAACAATTTGAGTATTGTGGAAACACAATGAAGATAACACAAGATCTAGCAGCTTCTACATTAAGAGATCAAAGGGTTTGGAATATGATATTCTGGAGGTCAATGGAGCTAGGATTAAAACCAAGAATCACCTACCCTGCAAAACTGAGTATCATGCTCCAAGGCAAAATATGGATTTTCAATAAAATAGAGAACTTTCAAGCTTTCTCAGTGAAAAGACCACAGCTGAATAGAAAATTTGACTTTCAAACACAAGAATCAAGAGAAGCATGAAAAGGTAAACAAGAAACAGAAATCATAAGGGACTTACTAAAGTTGAACTGTTTTGTTTACATTCCTACATGGAAAGATGATGTGTATAATTCATGAGACCTCAGTATTAGGGTAGCTGAAGGGAATATATATATATATATATATATATGTGTGTATATACGAATATATATATATATATGTGTGTATATACACATATATATGTATGTATATGTATGTATATCTATATCTATCTATCTATCTTTACATATATATAGACAGAGGACACAGGGTGAGTTGAATATGAAGGGATGATATCTAAAAAAATAAAATCAAATTAAGGGATGCGAGAGGAATATATTGAGAGAGGGAGAAAGGGAGAGATAGAATGGGGTAAATTATCTCATGTAAAAGTGGCAAGAAAAAGCAGTTCTGTAGGAAGGGAAGAGGGGGCAGGTGAGGGGGAATGAGTGAATCTTGCTCTCATCAGATTTGACCTGAGGAGGGAATAATGTACACATTCAGTTGGGTATCTTACCCCACAGGAAAGGAGGAAGGAGATAAAAAAGGAGGGATGATAGAAGGGAGGGCAGATGGGAGAGGAGGTAATAAAAAACAAACACTTTTGAAAAGGGACAGGGTCAAGGGAGAAAATTGAATAAAGGTGGATTGGATAGGAAGGAGCAAAATATAGTTAGTCTTTCACAACATGAGTATTATGGAAGAGTTTTACCTAATGATACACATGTGGCCTATATTGAATTGCTTGCCTTCTTAGGGAGGGTGGGTGGGGAGACAAGAGGGGAGAGAATTTGGAACTCAAAGTTTTAAAAACAGATGTTCAAAAAAAAGTTTTTGCATGCAACTAGGAAATCAGATATATGGGCAATGGGGCATAGAAATCTATCTTGCCCTACAAGAAAGTAAGGCAAAAGGGGATGGGGGAGAGTGGGGTGACAGATGGAAGGGCTGACGGGGGAACGGGGCACCCAGAATATATGCCATCTTGGAGTGGGTGGGAGGGTAGAAATGGGGAGAAAATTTGTAATTCAAACTCTTGTGGAAATCAATGCTGAAAATTAAAAATATCAAATAAATAAATAATCAAAAAAGGAGAAAAAATTAAAAAAGATATTATTAGTTTAGGGAATGTAGTTTTCAAGTTCATGCTGAACTTCTGATCACCATTCATTAATGGGGAGAAGAGGACTCAAGCTTTTATGCCCAAGATTTGACTCATTTCCTACTAAATACCAATCCCACAATGAATACACATAGCAATTATCTAAGAAAACCCATTTATCCAACTAGGCAGCAAAACAGAAATCCTGGAAACTATACACATGAGAATATATATCAGACAATACACAGTGAAGGAGCTCTTCCATTGGGAGTGAGGGAACTCAGGTCAGGGGGAGAGAGAGAGAGAGACAGAGAGAGAGAGACAGAGACAGAGACAGAGACAGAGAGAGAGGAAAGAGAGACAGAGACACAGAGAGAGTGAGAGAGAGAGAGAGAGAGAGAGAGAGAGAGAGAGAGAGAATCCCAGATCTTATGTAAGGGGAAATTCTCCCAAGTTTCTAATATAACAATCTAGAGGCCTAATGGAGACTGCCAGCTCCCAGAGCCTTTTTCTCCCTTCAGCAACCTGAAGTGGGGTTGGCATCTTCCATCTTCCCTCTCTGAGCTGGAAGTCAGAAGCTTCCAAAGTGACTGCAGAGCCCCAAGATACTGAAGAGCCTGAAGATCCTGAAAACCCTGGAGCTCTCCTCTTTCATACAAGCCTGGAGCATTGAATGTCATCATTGAGGAGAAAGTCCCATACCAATGAGCTTTGGGACTCAGGTTACATGAGTAAAGTTCTTGTAAACATTAAAGTATTACATAAGCACTTATTACTATTACTACTAGTTCATCTCCCACTTATTTGTTAGATTGATATTATTCAAGTGCAGGTCTGATCGTGTCACCGCCCCCCCCCCCCCATTTAATAAAATCCAGTTTCCTTATTACATCCATGATGAAACAGAGAAGATCTTCTGTTTGGCTATTAAAGCCCTCCATAAACTATCTCCTTTGTACCTTTGCAGTTTTCTTATGCCTTATACCTCGCACCCCACCTCCTGCATCTTTACATATTATCTGATCCAGTGGCACCAGCCTCCTTTCTATTCTTTGAATAAGACACTCCATCTCCTAGTGCCAAACATCTTCACTGGCTGTTCCTCAGGCCTGCAATTTTCTGCTTCCTCATTTCTGCCTCCTGGCTTCCTTCAAGTTTCAGCTAAAACCCTACCTTCCTCAAGAAGACTTTTCTAATTCCCAATAAAGCTAGTGCTTTCCCTGTGTCATTATCTCCAATTTATTCTGTCTATATCTTGTTTTCGCATGGTGGTTTGTAGTGTCTCCCTCATTAGATTGTGAATTCCTTGAGGGCAGGGACTGATTTTTGCCTTTCTTTGTATTCCCAGTGTTTAGCAGAGTGCCTGGCACATAGTTGGTGCTTGATAACTTTACCTGACTTGGCAACATTCTCCTTATTCTTATCTTTGCAACTAATCCAATGCTCTGCCCCATTAAAGATATACTGAATTGGATCAAAATAAGGGAATCATTCAATTTCAGAGTTGGATGGGACTCTAAGTATTGATCTAGTCCAAGCCATGCAAGAACTCCCTCTACAAGCTGCCTAAGAAGTTGCCATCCGTTCTCTCCTTGCAGACCCCCAATAAGGAGGAATCCCCTCAGAGCACTGGGATCTCACTCATTACTCAGAATCATTTCCTTACATGAAGCCCAAAGTTGCCACATCTGCCTACTGCACCCAGTTCTGCCTTCTGGGAACAAGCAGAGAGATGCTAATCCTTCTTGGACATGTCAGCCCTTCAAGCACTAGATGACAACTACCATATGCTGCCCCCCCAACCTTTTCTTGTCCAAACTGAACATTCCTAGTTCCCTAAGCCAAACCTCCCCAAGGCCATTTATCACATTGGTTGCCCTCTTCTGGATGCTTCCCAACTTGACAATGTCCTTCCTAAAATGGGGTGCCCAGAGCTGGGAAAAATGGTCCAGGTGGGATATCACCAGGACCACCAATCAACCAAATTGTTTTTATTAAGTATCTACTATGAGCCAAGCACCCTGCTAGGCTTTGAGGATTCAAAAATAAAACAGTTCCCCACCCTCAAGGAACTTGTATATTCTCATGGGAGACAACATATAATATAGAATATATGAAATAAATACAAGTTAATATAGGGAAGGAGGATACTAGGAATTGTGTAGATTAGGAGAAACTTCATGTAGAAGTGGTGATTGGGTTTTGAAGTTTTGAAGAATTTTGAAGAAAACTAGAAATTCTGAGAGATGGAGGAGAAAAGGGAGTGCATTCCAGTCATGGAGCACAGCCAATACAAAGACATGGAGATGAGAAATGAGGAGTCCTCATAGAAAGAAGGCCAGCTTGGCTGGACCATAGAATTCAGGAAGGATAGTAATATAAAATAAATCTATAAAGACAAGGTATGCTCAGCTTGTGAAGGGTTTTAAATGCCAAATGGAGGAGCAGATATTTTATCCTACATGTAATAATGAGCCTTTGAGATTTATTGAATAGGAGAGTGATGTGGTCAGATCTGAACTTTGGAGAAACTCATTTTGGCAGTTGTATGGAGGATAGATTAGAGAGAGGAGAGATAAGGCAGGGAGACCAATTTGAAGGTGATTGTAGTAGTCTAAGTGAGGGGTTATGAAGGTCTGAACAAATATGGTGGCTGTGTGAGCATAAAAAAGAGGACAAGATGTGGAGATAAAAATGACAAAATATGGCAGCTGAATGGGTATGTAGATGTCGGGGATAGCATCGAGGTTACCCACCTGAGTGACTCAAAGGGTGGTGGTTCCCTGAATAGAAACTGGGAAGTTTGGAAGAGGAGTGAGTTTGGGGGGAAAGATAATGAGTTCTGCTTTGGACATGTTGAATTTGAAATTCCTACAGGATATCCAATTTGAAATGTCTAGTGGGCAATTGTGATTTTCAACCGGAGCTCAGGCAAGAGCCAAAGGTTGGCTATATAGATCATGGGCTCCTGGGCATAAAAAGAGGATAATTAAATCCATGGGAACTTAGGAAGCTACAAAGTGAGAGGGTTTAGAGAGAGAAAATAGGTACTAGAAAAGTCCCCTACTTCCCCCTGAGTATACCCACTGTTAGGGGACATGGCTGGTGAACCAGCAAAGGAGCCTGAGAAAGAGCTGTCAGCAGTGAAGCAGAAGAACCAAGAGAGAGAAGTGTCATAAAAACCCAGAGAAGGGGGAGTATCTTGGAGGAGAGGATGGATAACAGTATCCAATATTATAGAGGAGGATGAGGATTGAAAAAGGCCATCAGATTTGGCAATGAAGAAATCTTTGGTAACTAAGGGGAGAGTCATTTCAGGAGAGGATGGTTGAGATCGAAAGCCAGATTGCAAAGGGCTGGAAGTGAGTGAGAAGAGAAGAGCAGAACACAATGGGAAGCTCTGCCTCTTGGAATGCATCCTAAGATCGCATTGGCTTCCTCGACTACCCATATCACACTGTCGATTCCTATTGAGCTGCAGTCTGACCATACGTCCGCCATTTTGTACTCGTGACATTGATTGTTTAGACCTAAGTGTAAGACTTTGCTTTCATTCCTATTAAATGTTACCTTAATTGATTGGTCCAAGTGTTTTCTCTAGCCTGTCAAGACCTTTTATCATCCTTACTCTGTTTTCCAATGGATTGGTTAGTTAGTCAGTTAATTAGTTAGTTAGTTAATTTCTCCTCTCTCAGCTTTGTGTCATCTGCAGATTTGATAAGCATTTAGTCAGTGATAAAAATGTTAAACAAGACCACATCCAGCTCCCTGGGTTTCTCTTTCCAACTATGATCTGGGTCTATTTTGACATCCAACCATCAATGACACCCCTTGTGTCTAGCCAGACAACCAGCTTTGAATCTACCTGGTCATCCTATTGTTTAAGGAAAATGGAATGGAAACTGGTACCACTCTGTCTGGGTAACAACACAAATATGACTCTGTAACATGTGAGGCAGGGAAACCCAGTTCTTGCTCCTATGTCTCCCACCCCACCCCCAACCCCAAAGCCAACCCCTAGATCCTCAACATGATCCTGGGATACTCACAGACAAGAGCTTGCTGTATTATCTGTCTTCTCCCTCCCACAGCTAAGTGTTGCCATGTGATGTTATCCTGACCTGTCCCATACTCAGACAGCTGTTTTCAGATGTCAGCGCTGTGTTCTTGCCTTCTGACTCAGATTCGGCCCTGACACATGGGTATTTCTGCCTCCTCATAACTCCTTGCCTCGTGTCCCCTCACGTGTCAGAGACAGGCCATCGATGAGGGCCAGCCACAGGGTGTGGGGCCTGTGACCGCATGATAAAGGGTTTGTGTAAAACAAAACAAAACAAAAACCCACAAGCTTCAAATGTTTGCATCATGATACTTGAATTCCCGGGACTCTGTCTGTAGTTTTCCTGGATCCTTTTCCATGCCCTGTTTTGAATGGATGCACAACCTCTAGGTCAAGTCCACAAAGATCTAGAAGGTACCTATGTGGCTCGAAATGAACTAATTCTGTGTGCGTGTATGTGTAGGATGCAAGAAAAGCATAAAGTCCAATCCATGTCCTCCTTAAACATATAGTCTAGTTAGGAAGCCCACATATACTTGATGCAACTAGAAGTCATACAAGATGGAATACAATTGAAAGTTAAATTAATTATGTGGTGTGGCTGCTAAGTGCTGCAGAAAGTCAGAGGATGGCATGACCACTGCCAGTTGGCTACAATAGGCATCTTGGTAGACATGAGCCTTGAATTGGCTCCCCAAAGGATGAATCGGACGTAGGAAGGAAGAGAGGGGCCCAGAGCAAGGTGCAGAGCAGGGGGTGAGGATGATATACTTGTTGACAATGAGTGACCTGGCCTTGCTGGAGCATTATGAAGTACTTGGGGAGACAGGCTAGGTCATATGGCTTGAGTCAGTAGAAGGCCCTGAATTTCAGGCTGAAGAACTTAAATGAACATGTTAGACACTGGGGAGCCATTCACGTTGGTCCAGGAGCAGACAAAGAGCATGGTGGAAAGCATGGCTGTGTGAGAAATGAAACTGACTGAAAAGCCCAAAGGCTAGAATGGGTTATGGAGCCTAGACATTGTCATGTTAGAAACACTCATAAAAGACTCACCAGCTCTCTCCTAGAACAGCAGTTCTCAAAATGGTGGTCCCCAAGATCCTTTCAGGGAGTCCACGAGGTCATCATCATGATCATAATACACATAATAGAAATACAAAGATGTTCCTCATATAACCCACATAAGCAAAAGCTTTTTGGGATCCTCAGTACTTTTTAAGAGGGTAAAGGGGTCGTGAGACCAAAAAGTTTGAGAGCAACTGTCCTAGATGAAATTCTGGGCCCATCAAATGAGGAGAAACACTGACAGCCCCTGCCTTTCAAGTTGCGAGGTCCCTAGTTTGCCTCTCTACTGTCTTCCTGCTCCTCAGGCCATGCTTCCCCAGGCCACAAATCTAAGTCCTGGTCCTGCAGGATCTGGCTAACCTTTAAGAATCTTGAGGCATTCCTCCCTCTTAAAGATACTTGTGTTTTAACAGCAATTTCCAGAAAACCAAATGACTGTACAATCCAAAGGAGTGACTCTCTTAATGGTGGAATTTCTTTAATAGTAGACTGTGACAGACAATACAGTAGCCCTTTAGTGGGGGTGGGAGTGGGGAACTTCTGGCTTCTATAAAATTGTAGTGTATGTAGGTGGCTGTTGACTTCACCTACAGAGGGAGGTGGCTCCGATCCTTGAGCTGAATGACTACACCTGGTCATTACAGACTGAGGCCTACATCTCAGAAAGTGAAAGGACCTGCCCATTGGGCTGAGATGCCATTAATGATTTTTAAGAGATTATGGTGAACAAGAGAGGAATTGCCAGATTGGAGAAGTGCAAATATTGCCTTGATTTTCAAAAAGGGAACACAATAAGGCCTGAAAGCTATAGGCCATGATCCCTGGGAAAAAATTCTCAACATATTAGTGAAATGATGGTTAGCAAGCATCTAGAAAAGAATGTAGTGATGACGAACCACCAGCATGGCTTCATTAGGAATGGGTCACAACAGTCTGAGCTTGTTTCTTTTTTGGACGGGATTCCTAGACTAGTAGATCAGGGGAATGCTGTAGCTATAGTTTAATTAGATTTCAGAAAAGCATGTGATTGTGTCTCCCTTGTCATTCTTGGGGGGAAAAAAGACAGAAAGATGTGGGCTTGAGGATAGTACAATTGGTGGGATTTGGAACTGGTTGAGTGGCCAGACACAAAGAATAGTCATTAATGGTTTGATGTTCACTTGGAAAGAGGTTTCCAGTGGCTCCGGCATCTGGGCTTGGCCCTTTGTTCAACATTTTTTAGTCAATGATTTGGATGAAAACATAGATGGCATGCTTTTCAGATTTGCAGATAGAACAAAGCGGGGTGTGGGGGGGACAGTGGGAGTGGGGAGAGGGGAATAGCTAAAACACTGGTCGACAGAGCCAGCATTGAAAAAGACTAGGTCAAGATGGAATTTAATTGGATTAAGTGTGAGGTCTTACATTTGGGTTCAAAAAGTCAGTCTTGTAAGTACAAGATAGGGTAGGTGTGGCTACATAGCATTCAATAGGAAAAAGATCTTGAAGTTTTAGTGGGCATGGGTTGAGAATGAGTCAGCTGTGTGATATGGTAACCCAAAGAGCTGATATGATGTTAGCCAGGCAACCCAGTGGATAGAGCACTGGGCCTGGAGTCAGGAAGACCTGAGTTCAAATCTGAACAGATGCTTCCTAGCTGTGTGACCCTGGGAAAGTCACTTAACCCTATTTACATCAGTTTCCTCAACAGTAATATGGGGTTAATAACAGCATCTACCTCCCAGGGTTGTTGTGAGGATCAAATGAGAAAACATATATAAAGTGCTTTGCAAACCTTAAAGTGCTATGTGAATGTTATTATTATTAGTACTGTATTAGACTGCATTAGAGGTGTGATTGCTAGGACCAGGGAGAAGAGAATCCTGTTGTACTTTGCGCTGGTCAGCTCACTTCTCGAGTCATGTGTTCAGTTCTGATCTCTTCCTCTTAGGAAAGATCACTGAGCTTGGCGTGGGGGCACATACCTGTAATTCCTGATACCAAGGAGACGGAATCTGATGCATCTCTCAGGCTACGGCATTCTGAGCTAGAGTAGACTAAGCTGATTGGGTGTCCACACTAAACTGGGCGCTAATATGGTGAGCCCCTGACCAGGAGGCACATAGACTCTCTGTGGAACGGTGAGCCAGCCTAGTTCAGAAATGGAGCAGGCCAAAACTCCCATGCTGATCAGTAGTGGGATCATGCACATGAATGGAAAGGAAGGAAGGAAGGAAAGAAGGAAGGAAGGAAAGAAGGAAGGAAGGAAAGAAGGAAGAAAGGAAGGAAGGAAGAAAAGAAGGAAGGAAGGAAGGAAGAAAAGAAGGAAGGAAGGAAGGAAGGAAAGAAGGAAGGAAGGAAGGAAGGAAGGAAGGAAGGAAGGAAGGAAGGAAAGAAGGAAGAAAGGAAAGAAGGAAGAAAGGAAAGAAGGAAGGAAGGAAAGAAGGAAGAAAGGAAGGAAGGAAGAAAGGAAGGAAAGAAGGAAAGAAGGAAGGAAGGAAGGAAAGAAGGAAGGAAGGAAAAAGGAAGAAAGGAAGGAAGGAAAGAAGGAAGGAAGGAGGGAGGGAAAAAAGAAAGAAGTAAAGGAAATAAAAGAACATTGATAGTCTGGAAAATGTTCAGAAGAGGGTCCACCAGGATGGTGAAGGACCTCATTCCAGATGAGGATTGGTTGAAAGAGCTGGGGATGTTAAGCCTGGAGACAAGAGTAGGAACATAACTTTTAAGTATTTGAAGGTGGTCAGGGAAAAGAGGTGTTTCAACAATCCGGCTAGCAGCTTCTGTGGGGGTGTAAGATCCACCCACAGCCAGCACCCAGAAAGCTGCCAACAGCACAGGTTCTTTTGATCTGCCTTAATAAGGAAAGCAAGGTTAAAGGGGTTGACAAGCGTACTTTAATTCAGCATACAGACAGCATTCACTTAGTTCAGGGGAAAAAGCCAGCACCTTGAACTTCAGAATAAAATACAAACAAATTACAAATATCAACAGACAGACCCAACACAATTCATAGTTACCAACATCTAGGTTCAGCCCGGGAGCTCAGAACAAGTGCTGGCCCAGAGTCACACGCCACCACTGCTGCGGCAAAGAGCTCCAAAGAACAAACAGCCAACCCCTGGTTTTTATATCTTTTTCAGCGTCAGGGGTGAGTCACACATGCGACTTACCTACGTGACCTAGAATCGTCACAGAGAGGCGGACTTAAACCTACGTGGTCTAAAAGCCTCTGCTCTCCCGGACATGTAAACTAGGCCCTCCCTGGAGTTAGTCCCACCTTGGGCCCCACCTTAGTTGCCAATCCACACCCACTAAGGTTTTACACCTAATAGGGGTTTGGGCCTGGGGCTTAGCACCTAGTAAGACTCAATCAAAGACACTGAATTAATCAAAGGAAACAAAGGCCAAACTTGGCAAGGGCACTTGTTGAACTAAGTGCTAAGGAGCCCATTTTGATTACCAACACAAGAGGTATTTGACTTTTTCTGCTTGACTTCTGACGACAGACCGAGGAGAGATTAGTGGAAGATGGAAGCTGAAAAGAGGCAGATTGATACTTGCTATGAGGAAAATCTTGCTAGCAATGAGATCTCCCAGAAGTGGAGGAGGCTCTCTCAGAAAGCAATTCCCACTCACTGGACATCCTCAAGCTAAGGCTGGTTGACTCTTTGTTATGAAGGTTGTAGAGTGGGTTCTTCTTCAAGCATGGTGGGGTCTCCTCTAAGAATCTTTGATTGTCCAGGCTGAATGGCACAGAGCAATTCAATGACACAGTTGCTTATTAAAGCCCCTACTATGAGCTTAGTGCCACAGGGAGGTATATGAAGATTAAATAAGACAACATCTTCCTTCTCCTGCTGGAGCTCATCTCAGACTATCCTAGCTTATGTGAACAGCTGCCTTCTAGCCCTAACATTCTACATTCTAGATTGGGAAAGTCTGAAGGAGTCCTGCTCCACTCTCCTTGGCCTGTTGGTGATGGGGGAAAGAAGATACAGATACCCAAACCAGAGTCATAACTCCAACAAGCCAAGGAAACCGAATCGTAAGACTTCGTGGGCCTTTCATCAAATAGGCAAAATGTTTCTTGATTTTCTCTTTTTGAAGAATTTCTCATCTTGGCTCCTTGAACAGGTTGGGTCTTCAGAGAATGCTCAGATACTGTGCCCAGATGCATAGAGAAGAAACTCCCCAGGCTCCTCACTGCCTCTTAGTTCTGTTTCCCAGAGGGCCCTTTCAGAATGACTGGAGCTATCATTAACTAACATGTGCATCAGCATAATTTCATTTGATAGGATTCCTCCCACAGGCTCCCCCACCTCCACCTCCCCCACTTATTAAGCGATGGAGTTATTTGGGAAGTCCTGATGGCAGTGGCAAGGAGGTATTCTTGTGTGTGGCTAGAAGAACTCAGGATGATAAATACCACTTGGCCCCAAGGGCATTTTCATCAGAAATAAAAGTGACTTGGGACCAGAAGGAGGATGCTGGGTCTGCTTATTTGTGTATTTGTCTGCTTGCTTGGCTGTTTCTAAATTTGTTCATTTATTCTCAGTGGAGACAGACAGGACCAAACGACAGCAGGGAAAGAAGGCAAAGTGATTCAAGAGGGAAAAAAAAGAAGTACTAGAACCAAGCGGTAACATTCAATGTTCTAAGGCCATTGTGTCTCTGAAAATCTGTGTTTTCACATTCATTGTTCTAAAGGCCCTCCGAGCTTTAACATTCGATGTTCCAAGGTCTCTTGTGTCTGACAATCTGTGTTCTCACATCCGTTGTTCCAAAGGCCCTCCTAGCTTTAATATTCTATATTCTAAGGTTCCTTCAAGCTCTAATGTTTGTTTTCTAATATTCTGTGTTCTAAGGTTACTTCTAGTTTGAACAGTCTATTTATAAGTCCCCTCCCAAGTCTAAGGGGCAGCTAGGTAGTACAGTGTATAGAGCACGGGGCTTGGAATCAGGAGACTCATCTTCATAAGTTAAAATCTGGTCTCAGACACTTACTAGCTGTGTGACCCTGGGCAAGTCACAAACCGTTTGCCTCAGTTTCCTCATCTGTAAAGTGAGCTGGAGAAGGAAATGACAAACCACTCCAGTATCTTTGCCATGAAAACCCCCAATGGGGTCATGTAGAGTTGGACATGACTGAAATGACTGAACAGCAATCCATATCTAATATTCTATCTTCTAAGGTCCCTTTCAGTGATATACTCTATTCTAAGAGGCCTTCGAGAAGCTCTGATGTTCCAGGTGCTAAGGCACCTTCATTATCTATAAAATGAAGATTCTATTCAATAGAATTCATTAAGTGTGTTCCAGGAGCATGCTGTGCTTGATGCTGGTGATATGAAAATAAAAATGAAACATTCCCAGCCTTTAGGGAGCTTACATTCTAGTGAACAAAATGTGCAAATGTAAGTAGATATTAAATCCCTAGGGAATAAATGGAGAGGAAGCAGAAAAGGGTTCCCGTAGGAGGCAGCCTTTGGACTAAGCCTGAAAGGGAGCTTCGGGTATCAAGAGGAACAAGGTAAAGCCTGGGCTAGATAATCTCACCTGCCTTGTCCACCTCACAGGACTGCTGGGAAGGAGGAGCTTTTAAAATCTTCACATGCTATAGAAATGTGGCCAGCTTTTACTTCTCTACTTCTTGGGGAAGGGGGAGCAGGTCAAGGGAGGCCCTGGGTGGCCTGGCATTTACTCTATGGAAAAGATGTATGTTTGCACGGGATCGGGTCGGGAAACCTTCATGATTAAGGGGCTTTTAGTTGCCTGCTTCTTAATGGACTGCCGTAGCTGAGAAGTGAATGTCCTCTCTTCCTCCACACAAAGCCCAGCTGCCCCCTGGTTTAAAGGGATGGCATCCTGCTCCCCGACTCCAGGGCCGGCTGATGGCTAATGTCTGGAGGAGGGGGAAGCCTGTTCTAGGTGTCTCTCCCTAGTAGCAGTTGTGTCTTAGGAATGGGAGCAGGAAGGGATGCTCTTAGAAATCCTCTTGTCTGCCTGTCCCCTTTTACAGAGGAGGAGACCAGGGCCCTGAGAGAGGAAGTAAATTGTTCAGTCCCATACCTAGCCAGTATCAGAGACGGCTTTTGAACCCAGACCTTCCAACTTGAACGCTCTTCTTCTTTCTTATGCACCATACATATCCCTGGACAGCCAGATAGAAAAATCTCACATCTGTTAGTCAGCTAATGCTAGCCCCACATCTCTCCTCCTTTGTACGGTTGAACTCCTAGAAAAGGTTGGCTATGATTACGCCTCTCTCTTCGGTCTGGCATTCCACCCGAACTGCTCTCTCCATAGTGACCAATGACCTCATTGCCAAATCTAATAGCCTTTTCTTGGTCCTCAGTTCTTTCAACCCAGAGGGGTCAGTTTGGTTTTGACCTCTCTGCAGCTTGTGACACGGTTGGTCACCCTCCTTTCCTGGATATCCTCTTCTCTAGGTTTTCATGACACTGCTGTCTCCTGGTTCTCCTTCCCATCCCTGTTCCTCTGTCCTCCTTTATCTTATCTTTACCCTGGTCATGCCTGCTAACAGCAGTGTCATTCCAGTTGTATCTGTGGGAGATGTCTTTAGCTATACCTTTGTGTCACACCCCTCTATTTGTGACTAAGTGCGATATCATTTTGTCTGTGTGCATTGCCAACCAGCTCTATTGTGTGTATGAGTATCCAAGGCACTCCCTCATGGAAGAATATCAGAGATTGTATCAGAAGTACCATACAGGGCAAGAAACCAATCAGTTAACTGTCAGCTAATCAATGTGCATTTATTAAGCACTCGCTTTGTGCCAGGAAGCTAGGTGGCACAGTGGATTGGGCCCCTGGCCTGGAATCATGAAGACCTGAGTTCAGATCTGGTCTCAGACACTTACTAGCTATGAGCCTCTGGGCAAGTCACTTAATCCTGTTTGCCTTGGTTTTCTCATTTGTAAAATGAGCTGGAGAAGGAAATGGCAAGCCATTCCAGCATTTCTGCCAAGAGAACCCCAAATAGGGTCATGGAGAATCAGACACAACTGAAAAATGATGAAATGACTGAACTGCAATGACAACAACTTGTGCCAGGCACTATACTATACTCTGGATATACAAAGAAAAGGCAAAATATGGTCCCTGACCTCAAGGAGCTTATACTTTAATGGGGAAATACACAAAGTATAGAGATAAATGTATAAAAAATATATACTTCCATAAAAGACAGAGATAAATGTATAAAAGCATATACTTTCATAAAATAAAGTTATATACACAGTAAATACAAGTTAATTTTAGAGGGGCTGGCTTTAAGATTTGGGGGTCTGGGAAGGTCTCCTGCAGAAGGTGATGCTTGAGCTGTCTCAAAGGAAGCTAGGGATCTTGGATGGTGGAGGTGAGGAGGGAAAACATCCCAGGCAAGAGGTAACAACCATTACCAAGACCCAGAGATGGCAGGTGGAGCATCATATGTAGAGAAGCAAGTCTGCCAGTATTTCCACACCATAGAGTATGGAAGGCAGTAATGTGGTAGGAGAGGCAGGAAGGGGCCGGGCTATGAAGAGCTTTAAATGACAAACAAAAGACTTTATATTGGGTCCAGGAAGTAACTGGAAGCTACTTGGGTTTTAGTAATATGGCACCATACAATCAGGGAGGTCAGATAGTCTAACCCTGACCTCCACAAAATAAGCGAGGCAGCTATGGGGCTCAGGGGATAGAGGGCTGGAACGATGAAGAGTTCAAATCCAGCCTCAGACATTTACTAGCCGAGTGACTCTGGGAGAGTCACTTAGCTTCTGTATGCCTCAGTTTCTTCAACTCTAAAGTGAGGCTAGTAACAACACATCCTTCCCAGGGTTGTTGTGAAGATCAAATGAGATGATATTTGTAAAACACTTAGCATAATGCCTGAAACAAAGTAGGCACCATGGCAATGCTACTCTCCAACCCCCCCCCCCCCAATTAATTAGTGGATAGCCAGTTGTACTAAGTGGTAAGCCAGCCCATACTTGGAAATATCCAGTATTAGGGAATTTACTACACAGCCCATTTAGCCCATCCTGCTTTTGGCCATCACTAATAGTAGGTTTTTCCTTCTATCCAGCCCAAATTCACCTCTCTGCATCTGGCACCTGTTGCTTTTCATTCTACCATCAGGTGGGCAGAACAAGCCCAAATCTTCTACCTCATGACGATCCATTAAATACTTCAAGATGGCCAAGGACAAAAAGCCAGGGAGACAAGACTGACTTGTCTGGGGAGTGAGGAGGAGAGAGGAAGTCATGGAATACAAGAGTCAGCTGGAAGGACTTGGCATGTTTGGCTCTCAGAAGAAAAGATAACAGCTCACATTCTTAAGAGTTTCAGAAAATGCAGTCTTTATCATAATTCTATGAAAGAGATAGTGTGTTTGAGCTAGAATTTGAACCCAGGGCTGTGCTAACTCCAGTACATGTTGTCTCCCAATGTCATGCAGGGAAGATTGTGTGAAAGGTATTCTGAATTTTAGGTATTCCAATAAACTAAGGGCATGCCATTCAGGTTGGCACCATGCTATGTAACCCAATATCCACAGCCTGGGGCTCTGCAGGGAGAATAGGGCCTCCTTCAGCAGGGACATGGTGAATACAACACATTTCTTGGAACAGATGGTCATTCTTGTCTGACATTCTAGGCTTCCCTAATCAGGTTCCATCCTACCCATTCACCTTTATCTCCTAAAACACCCTCTATGTGCTTTCTTGCTTTGGTTCTATCTAGGTTTCTTCCTTGCCTGGCAAACTGTTGCTGTTGTTCAGTAGTCTGACTCTTTGTGACCCGGTTGGGGTTTTCTTGGCAGAGATACTGGAGGGTTGCCATTTCCTTCGCCAGCTAATTTTACATCTGAGGAAACTGAGGCAAACAGGGCTAAGTGACTTGCCCAGGTCACACAGCTAGTAAGTGTCTGAGGCTGAATTTGAACTCAGGAAGATCAGTCTTCCTGACTCTAGTTCCGATGCTCCACTGTGCCACCCAACCACCCCCAATTTTCTATAGTAATTCCTAATTCCGCTCCTTTCTTCATGATGTTTTTCCTTCCCAGAAGACCCTTCTTCTTTTCCTGCCAATCTAATCCAAAGCCACCACCTCCAGGTAAATGAAGAATGGTAAAGTAAAGCTCTGTGCCAGGCACTGGGAGAAGTGGGAGAACCAAAGCTAAGCAAGGTTCTGCCCTTGTTCCAGGCCCTGTTTGTGTCTCCTTCCTCTGAGCTCCATCCCCATGGTCTCTACTTCACTTCAGTCCTCAGTCATGTAACGCCTAATGTTCTCCACCTGTCTGACACATGAGTGTGTGCTGTGCTCTGCCAGACCATGAGGTGGTTAAACATTGGGATCATGAATTCTCTCTCCTCTGTGCCCTACATGGGGCTGAATCAGCAGGTGTTCAGTTCATGTTTATGGACTCACTATCTCATCCCCACTTTGACTTTCAACTGAGAGCCAAATCTTAGAGAGTGGTAGAGTGCAAAGAGAGCCTGATCAGAAGTCAGAGGCCCCGAGTTCGAATCCCAGCTCTGCCAATGGGCTACCTGCTGGAAATCACTGGACATCAGGCTGAGATTTTCCCCTTTGTGAAAAGAGGGGCTTAGGCAAGGTGAATTCTAAATGCAGTGGTCTAGAGACAACTGTGTTTATATATTTGAGGCCTAGATAGGTAATGGGGTACAGCTGGGCCATAGTTTTAAGGGAACTGAACATGCCATCTGCCCCCAGTGTGTGGCCCAGAAGGCTTAGCTGGGTGGAAAAGCAGAGGTTGGACTTGGGTCAGAGTGGTTGGGATTGGGTGAGAGAAGAGAGGACCTCAAGAAAGAAGAAACAAAACAAAACAAAACAGAGAGAGAACAAATAGTATGCTTCAATCTGCATTCAGACTCCGTAATTCTCTCTCTGGATGTGGATAGCACTTTCCATCATGAGCCTTTTAGAGTTGTCTTAGAACTTTGCATTGCTGAGAAGAGCCAAGTTAGTCTGTACAATGTGTCTGTAACTGTGTACAATGTTCTCCTGGTTCTGCTCCCCTCACTCAGCATCCGTTCATGTAAGTCTTTCCAGGTTTTTCCGAAGTCCACCATCTCTTTTCCTTTTTCTTTAAGCCCCCAAATGCACCCACAGTCCACTGTGATAGCAGAAGATGATATTGTCCTTTGTCATTATTCTGGATTTCACTTTAGTCTTCTGTAGAATGAGGGGGTTGGCCTAGGCATTGCCAAAGTTTCCTTCCAGCTCAAGCTCTGTGATCAATGACTTCTCTTGCTCAGGTGTTGTCTAGTAGATTGAGGGCAGTTGAATACTGAAGCACAGTGTATTCTGAGTGGTGGTGAATGCATCATTGCACTAAAACCTATGCCCCAAGTTTCTCTGGCCTAACAGGGACCCCCTCCTAGTCACTACCTTTGGAGACTGGGCTATGAGCCATCCCTCCTCCTTCCTACTTCTCCAAGATCCAAGAGGCACCAGAATGGGGCTGTGCAGTGTGCCAACAGTAACCACCTCTGAAAATAATCATCAGGCCTTTGTGTGCAAATTGGCAACTTTTTTTCCTCGAAGCTAAGGTTTTTCTGCTTGGCTTTCCTCCAGAGCCTGGTGCTCATAGGGCGAAGCATCCTCTGACTCTCTGGGGATTTTAACCTCAGAAGATCCTCCACTCACCTTCTGGAGGGGGATAAAACATTGCTCCCGTTTTATAGGTGGACCCTATCCCTCACAGGGTTGTTGTGAGGATCAAGAGAGTCAATGCATCCAAAAGTGCTTTGCAAATCTTAAAGCGCCATATAAATATTATTGCTATTATTATTAATAGGCATGGGGGGGGGGGGGCTGATAGAAGAAGGCTAAAGGTGGAATTGTGGCAAGAATGCTGTCCCTAGAGGTAGGAGGCCTGGGTTCAAGGATACTTTGCCATCCTTAAAGCACTCTATAAATGCCATCATTATAACTATTTGTATAACCTCGGGCAAGCCCCTTAAATTCCCTAGGCCTCAGTTTCCTGGTCTATAAAATGGGGAGGAGTCTGTCTCCGAGGTCCCTTCCAGATTCAGGTCTATGATCCTATGGATTTCCTAGTGTTTGGGGGGGTGGGAAGCAGAATTGCTTCTCATCTTAGACTTGGTTCCTAATTCTCCAGTAGGTATTGTGGGAAGAGGCCAACTTCTTGCCATGGAATAGAAAGAGCTCTAAGCTCATCCAACTCTGCAGCTGTCTGACCTTGAATGGACAATTTAACCCCTGCGGGCCTTAGTTTTGTCGTCTGTCCAATGGGGATAATTAATGATCCCTGCCTGGCAGTCCCCCTTGTGGGGCTGAGGTAAGGATCTGGGGAATGTAATCAATGTAATGGGTAATTTTTGTCACAGAATGAAAGATGATTTTCCAGTTATCCAGGAACGAGTTGGCTAGCCCCAAATCAATAGAGAACAGTCCTTGCCAGCCTGGCTAGTGTCTAGGATCTCCATAAGGCTCTGCAGCTCAGACTCCTTGGAAAGGCAGGCCACAGGGCAGGGCCTGGGGAAATGGTCTGGGCCTCTCTGTTCTATCCCATAGGAGGGGGCAGCCACTGAGTTCTGTCTGGACTACATCTTATGAAACGGAGCTCCTGGCTCCAGCCTGCTGTTGTTTGGGGATAAACACTCCCATGTGTTTGTAGAAGATGTTATGAGAGCTCTTCTGGAGAAGGGGGAAGAAAGGGAGGGGGACTGTCTCTCCTCTGTTTCCTCTGTCTTTCCCTCAGGCTCATGTACACATAAACAGAGTGGCTACACATTTTAGGCCCTCCCGGCCCTAAACGGTGCACCCAGGGACATTCCAAAGACATTTATGTTACAAATGGTGGGTATGGTGAAACTCTGCATAAATATAGAATCTAATCATAGATGGCCACAGCTCAGAGGAGTCTTGGAGCTCATCTAGTGCAATGCATTGCTTTGCAGATGTAGTAGAATGTTGTAGAAGAAACAGAAGGGTCAAAGCATCAGGAGACTTCTCATCTTGGTTCTGCCCCTAGCTACCTGAGTGACCCTGACCAAATCCATTTACCCCCAGAGCCTCAGGTCCCTCACCTGTGAAATGTAGGGGTTGACAGTTATGCAAAAAACAGAAGGAAAAGAGCTTCAGTGGAACGTTTAAAAGTACACAAAAGCTACCAGAAAGAAGGAAGCTCACAAGCGGACAGACACAAACAGGGTAGCTTTCTTACTATCATGTTAAATATAATGAACAGTAAAAAACAAAAAACAAAAACAAAAAATCTGAGTGTAACAGAAATTCACAATCCTAATCTGTCCTTTGCTTATTTGTTCTTTGCACATTTTTGTGCAAATTTCTTCTTTGCACATTTTTACACAAATATAACAAATGTAGCCAAGATTAGAAGGAAATCAGAAAATTGGGGTGGGGGGGGAGATTTTATAGACATTTTCTTGATGCTCTTTAAATAAATAATAACTGAATAAAATGTAGGGAGGTGGTTGAGCTATCTCTAACATTCTATGGTTCTATAAGAGGAGATAAAGGACTTGAAACTTCTTTGCAAAGAAGCTCGATTGATCAGTGAACTGGTAAGTATCTATTCAGTGTCTAAGAGGTGGTGGTAAGGAGGGAGAACATTTGAACCATGGCGGGGGCAGCCTGTGTAGCAGCATGGAATGAAGGGGAAAGCATTTGTGGAACATTTCTATGGGCCAAGAACTGTGTTCAGCACTGGAGAAAGTGAGGCTGATGACTGCACAGCTCTGCCTCACTTAAATCCAATTCACTTGCAAGTCAAGACATCACCCTACTTATGTCATCGATCCCTTTCAAGAAAGAAGGATGAACAACATTTTTTAACCACTATGCATCTTGGAGTTTGTGGTACAGCATTTGTTTGTTATCCTCTGGGGGCAATCTGTGAATTATTTCAATTGGCACTTTGTTTCCTGTGTTCAGAAGTTCTGGACAGTTTTCTTTCACTATTTCTTGCATTATATTGTTCAGATTTCTCGACTTGCGCTCTTCTGGAAGACCTGTGATCCTTTATTTGTCTTTACAAGATCAATATGCTCTGCTTGTATGAAGATCATGTTTTCTTTGAACATTATTGTTTTTTCTTCTTTTCTTTCAGATTTTCGTTCTCTTCTGTGTATTTGCATTCCTAACCAGTTATGCTTGTTTCTTTGGTGAAACTTGCCACTATAGATTCAAGTTTTTCTCTTCTGCCAATGTTTCTGTTTTACAGCCATAAGTTCTGCTTTTGAAAATCTTATTTCTCAGGTTCCTCTGCCTAATCAGGTGTTGCTTCATTTTCCTTTGTCTTGCAATATTTGTTTATAGATTCCTGGACTCTTTTGGCTGATATGGAGACCACATCCCTTCTGTTATTAATGTTTTCCCTTTTGATTTATCTGCTTATATTCAAGATCTTTAAATGAGTTTTCTTTCTCCTGAGTTCTTTGGTAATTTCAGTCTTTTCCTCTTGCTCACTTTCTGGTTATTTCTCCTTTGAAGGTGGCTTCCCTGGAGACTGACCCTCAAAACAGTCTCATTTTCCTCTCATGCTTGGAAATTCATATTTCGTAGTCCTTGGTCTCTGCCCTAAGTGACTTATGGAGTGGCAGAATTGGCTCCAACTGGATGCTGGGCTTTTCCTCCTCAGGCTTAGCGGAGTGCCAGATAGCCACACATGTGTCCTGCCCAGTTCCATTTCTTCCTCATTTCTCTGGTTGAGTGCTAGTACATCACAAGGCACAGTTACACTGCTTTCCCAACCCAAACAAGCTTCTGCCTTTTAGTCTTTTGGGGCACTGGGGAGGGGGTAGGGTTAAGTTCTGTTGTAAGCCCATGTGTCAGCTAATGCAACTTGCAAGAGTGGTGGACAGTGGGGAATTGGCTTGCTGAGTGGACCCTTGGGCTTAGGGATTAGCTTTCTCTGCTGTTAGTTCAATGACATGTTACCTTATTAGGGTTCTTGATGTCCTTGACTGCAGAGACAGCTGAAATTGCCTTACCTGTTGCACATATTTCTTATTCTGAAGAGGTTTGAGAGGTTATGAGGACTGGAGAAAACGTCCAGTCTTTCATCTTGTTAGTGGCATGGCCCCCACATGATGGTAGCTGGAACTAAACAATGATTGGTTGAATGTCCTTTCCAAGAATAGTGGTATTGATTTGATTAATATTCCCAGATCATGGGGAGGGAGGGAATGTTATACACGTGATTAATAGCCAATAATGGTACATTGAACAATAACAGCAATGCATGGTGAGTCTTATCAGCTCTTGGGAGCTCTTTAGACAGGACACCTGAGGAAGAACACGGAGAGAGATACCCATGGCATCATAGCATGAAGATGGCCAGAGGGTATCATGGTGGTTCAGAGGTGCTTACATATGGTAGGGTAGAAGCTAGAGTGCTAGGGTAGAAGTGAAGGTGGAGCCCACTAGCATGGAGATAACTGGAATGCTTTGTGGTAGGTCTGGGAGTACTGACTTATGATGACCCCTCTGAGACAAGAGATGTGATGTTGAGTAACAGTAAGAAGGTTGGGTCACATGGACCATAGAACACGAGAAAGCGAATAATGTATCACAAGGATGGAAAGTAAGGTTGGAGGTAGGTTGTGAATGGCTTCATATGCCCAGCAGAGGAAATTAAATATGCTTCTAAAGGCAATAGGGAGCCCCTGGAAACTACTGAGCAGAGGAGTGACACGGTCAGACCTATATCTTAGGAATATCAGTCGCCGAGGCCTGGAGATGATGCTGAGATCTTTGAGGCTATATTGATGAGGTGCAAGTCCTAGCAAGCTGTAAAAACTTGGAGCGGCAGCCTGGTTAAACAATCATAAACATGTTGTCCAAGGACCGGTTTGGCTAATTTCAGAATGGATTATCTCCTGAAAGCTGGCCAATGGATAATGATCTTTTTGGCTCAACCTTTCATTAAACCATCTACCAAGGCACAGGGGGGTGGTGAATAGGAATTGGTAGAAGGAGCACCCACACAGATGGCATCAAGGATCCTTGATGTATTAATGGAATTCATGTAAATAATTAGTGGTAATTTTTTTTTTTACATAATAGTCATCATGTCTCAGTCTGCTCCTGATTCCCCCTGTGTTTGAATGGCCGTCATATGGAAGAAGGATTATACTTGTTCTGTTTAACCCCAGAGGGCATAATTAGAAGCAATGGGTGGAAGTTCCAAAGAGGCAGATTTAGCCTCAATGTTAGGAAAAAACTTCCTGTTAATTAGAGCTGGTCCAAGAATGGAATGAACTGCTTCAAGAGGTGGCGAGGTCCTCATCCTTGGAGGTCTTCATGCACAGGTTAGGCGACCACTTAATCAAGTGTGTTACAGTGGGAGTTCCCAGTGTGTAATGGTTGGATTTATGAAATTATTTTTGATGTGCTTTCTAAGTACTAAATGTTACAGAAATGAATAATTATCAAACTATGAATGGTGATTGCCGTTAGACCTTGGGAATGATCCAGGCAGAATATTTATAGATTAACGTAGCAAATAATCGACAGAGACCCAAGTACTTGCAGGTGAAAAAAAAATCCAACAACTGTTATAGGTAGAATTTATTTCTCTGTAAAATGGAAGTTTGGCTTGATCATCTCCCAAGTTCTTTCTAGCTCTGTATTTCTATGATTCCGTGGCTACTTAGCTCTGGCAAGTTGGCCTGGTATTTGCTCCAATGTTACCTCCTATCCAAGACCATCATTCCTTGTAGATGGAGTAGGTAGGTCTCCTCTGTGCTGTGATTTGAGAACCCTGGGCAAGTTCTCCTGCCTCAGAATATTTCTGTAAGAATGAGGGCATTAGACTAGATAGATCTATGAATTTCTAATGTTCTAAACCTCTGTTGAACTATCATAGTACTTGAAATCTCACCAACAGCAGTATATTCCTTTAGGTACTTCTGTCCTTTTTCCTGTTCCTTCTTAGAAGTAAAATACTCTTAGAGACTTGGAATCCTAGGTTTATAAATTTAGAGCCTGAAGGGACTTTAGCTATTACCTAATCCAGTGTTCTCATCTTAAAGGATCCTGAGGTCCATAGAGGTTGAGTGACTTGCCTATAGTCACATATGGTCACAGATCCTTATTTTCACTCTCTGAGAGCTTAGTGTGTTCTCTGCTCACTTTCCTCCCGAGAGGAAGAATTTAGATGAAAATTTAGATGGCATATGTATTGATCTCGAGATGACACAAAGGAGGGGGACAGCAAACACTCTGACTGGAAAGACAGTGATCAAAAGATCTCAATAGACTGGAGAGAGTGTTGTGACATTCACAAAATTAAGTCTAATAGGATTAAATGTCAAGGATTGTATCTGACATTTATCAACCTACTAGGACAAGGTTGAAGGGTCATGATTAAATAGCCATTCGTGGAAAAAAAGACCTAAGGGATGTTAAGCTCAGTATGCATCCACCATGTAACATGGTAGTCAAAAGAAGCTAATATAATCCAGATTGGGGTGCCATGTTTAAAGCAGGATAATAATAATCTGGTCCATAGGAGAGCCCGCAGATTAAACACTGTCATATGAGCCTCTTTGGAAGAATTCAAGAGCATAATAGCTGGAGAACAGAAGACTCAGGGACGACATGCTAATTGTTTTCAAGTATCACGCTGTCACATGAATGAGGGAATAGACTTGTCCTTGGCTCTTAAGAACTAGGATTAATGGGTAGATATTACAGGAAGGCAGATTTGGCTCAGTCTAAGGGAGAAGCTTCCTAACAATGATGAATCATAGCATTTTACAGTTAAAAGGAAACTTACAGGCCATCTAGACCAGCCAGACTAATTTTACAAAGGAAGAAACTAAGTCCCAGAAGAGTTAAAATGACTTGCCCAAAGTCATACATGTAGTATGTAGTTAAGCCAGAATATGAATGCAGGGCTTCAGACTCCAGACCCAGTGCACTTTCCCCTATTTAGATCTGTTCCCATATGGAAAAGGTTGCCTAGGGAGGAAGTGAGACAGATCCCTGTCACTATAGGTCTTCAAACAGAAGCTGGATGATAATCACCTGTTGGAGGTATTGTAGGGGAACCACTGGATTCCAGATTGGGAAGGGCTCTGAGGTCATCTAGGTCAACCTCATGTGCTCTTCAGGTCACACAGCTGGCAAATAGCAAAGCTGGGATTTAATTCCAGGTCCTCCAACCCCAGCTCCAACACTCCTTTCAGGGTGCCACATTTCCAGGTTCCTGCGTCACGTCACGAGCTGGCCAGAATGATCTCTAACATAATTTCTGACTCTCAGATTCTGTCGTTCTAAATATGACTTGAATTGAATAGTCTGTCTTTGGTGTCCCATGATAGCATTTCTCTTTTAGTCTTGGTGGGGGGTCGGGAGAGAAGGGTTTTATTTGTCCATGACATCAACCCAGAGGGAATGCTTGATGGAGCCATGTTCTAATGATGGTCTAAAAAAACCCCAGGGACAAAGCATAGCCTTCTGTCCCCATACAAACACCCAGAGTATTTACTTGTGTTTTTATGAGTGAGTTACCAGTTCAAGCCAGAAGCACGGCAGTGCAACCTGGCTAATCTGGGCTTGTTTTTGCTTTGTCTATCTGTCTGGGTACCTAGGAGATGGGAACCCTCTCATAACATGTGTGCACTTTTGACTTGAGCAAATGCTGCTCATTTATACAATCTGGAGGGAACCATTGGCAAGGCATTTTTAACTCCTTCTCTTCCAGTTTCCCCCTACAAATTCCCCTACACCTCTGCCATGTGCTCTATTAGGGAGGCTGTCAGACAAGTACGTATGCCTAGATAGCTTAAAACAAATGAGGTTTTTTTTTGGGGAGGAGGTGAGACCAGACCTGTGATTTTATTGGTATAGGGAGTTTCTGGTTTCCAGTGAGAAAATTCCTTTGTACCAATGTAGACTGGCACTTACTGTGTGTAATCTATAATTTTAGAGAATTACCTGAAGACATTGAGAAGTTGAATGATTTGTCCAGGGCCATGCAACCAATACGAGTCAGAGGGCACCCTTGAACCCAGGTCATTCTGACTTTGAGGCCAGTTCTTTATGCATGACGTAATGCTGCCTCTGATGTCTCTGAAATACAACGTGTGAATGGAGCCTGTCCCCTGCTAAGATAACTTCCCCATCAACACCTGCCACAATGCCTGAAATTCCACTATTAGAAAGTCATTCCTGTGGATTAAAATCTTGTTACTCCTTTTACAATTTAAAGGCCCCTGGGAAAGTTGACACTAGCGTTATCACCTTTTATCAGCCGTTAACACTATACAGCTATTAGACAATTACAGTGGCAATCATAAGAACTCATTTTCTTTCTTTTCTTTCTTTTTGTGAGGCAGTTGGGGTTAAGACTTGCCCAGGGTCACACAGCTAAGTAAGTGTCAAGTGTCTGGCTGGATTTGAACTCAGGTCCTCCTGACTCCAGGGCCAGTGGTCTATCCATTGTGCCACCTAGCTGCCCAGAGCTCATTTTCAATATGTTGATTTAGTGGTTACCAGGCATCTTCCTCACATCAGCCCCATGAGTAGGTAGTGTCAGGCTTATTATTCCTTTTTTTTTTAAAAAATTATTTATTAATTAGTTTTTAGTTTTAGTTTACAACATTCAGTTCCTTGAGTTTTTGAGTTTCAAATTTTCTCCCCCTCTGTCACCTCCCTCCTTCCCACCCAAGACAGCATGCAGTCGGATGTAGGTTCTGCATATACCTTCACACGAAACATATTTTCACAATAATCAGGTTGTAAAGAAGAACTGTAACCAATGGATGCTCTTCCTCTTTTATGAAAGAAGAACCTGAGACTCAGAGCAATTAACATCCCTGACTGATCACACAGCAAGTGTTAGGACTAGGATTTGAATCCAAGTCCTCTTACTCCAAGCCCAGGGCTCTTTCCACTGCAAAACTTAAGGGTGATTTAGTTTGACTCAATTTAACAAATGCTTAATAAGCATCTACTATTTGTAAGGCCCTGCTCTCAAGGAGGGTATGACCTAATGGTGGAGAAATGACTACGGACATAATAAATGGGCCACTGGGGAGAATGAGAGAAGGGCAGAGGGGAGGCCCAGGCCAAATGCCGGGAGGCTTTTAGAGATCACTTTCATCTGGCCCACAGGGAGCAAGGAAGGCTTCCCAGGGGAGGTGTCTCCTGAGTTAAATCTGGAAGGAAGGAAGGGTTTTCAGCAGTCTAAGACAGGTGTGCAAAGATGAGTATGTTCCAAAGATGGCAGATGGTGTGAGTGGTAGAACAGGAACAGAATAAGGCAGGATAAGGACAGGTTATGACTGTGGGCTAGCAGCGGAGTCCAGTGTGGCCAGAATATTTAATATATAAGGGAGAAAAGGCTGACCAGGTAAATAAAAGCCAAGTTATGGAAGGCCTTCCAATGCCAAAAGCTGGAGTTTATACTTTATTTGCTAGGCAATGTGGTGGGCTACTAAGGATTTTTGAATGGAGCGAGCCGGTCTTCTAGAAGGGAGCTAAGGAGATGAGACAGAAAAGAGTACATTTAGATGAGGGGGAAAAGATATGGGAAGGTCTGGAGCCACTGGGGGCAGAAATTTGATTTCTGTTTGCTCAAAGTGAACAAACATACAAAGACATCACATTCATCAAGAAAAGGGCGTCACCTAGGTCATCCTGGGTCAGCCCTACACTTCCTCGAACCAGGGGCTCATCTCTAAAGTCATTGAAGGACAGTTTAGAGGAGGTCGTGGTTGTCTTCCATGTTGAAAAGCCTAGGCATGATCACAAACATTTCTAACTTCCCTTCTTTCACTCTTTCCTACTTGCCATATATAACATGTCATGAATTCTTTGGGTTTAGAGGTCAAACCAAGATGGAAGAATAATGGGAATCAAGACAGTGAGCTCCTTTCCACAAACCCCTACTGACAGATCTAGAAAATGTCCCAGATGGAATCTTGATACGGAAATCCAGAAAAAGTGACAGTGAGTTCTTCGTCCAGCCTAGCTGAGCATAGGGAGATAGACAGGGAGGTCTGTGGACTCTGAGACAGGACAGGAGCACATACAGAGCATTCTAGCCCCCCAGGAGAGGTTGTATGCCAGGAAAAGAGGAGGTCTTAGACCCATACCAGGCACCCTTAGACCCATACTGTAACATTTAGACAGGGACGGGTGCCAACTGGCAGTCCCATCTAGTCCCAGGTCATAGATCCAATGCAGAATGAGAAGGGTACTTTGCAGGGCAGTTGTGTTCTTGTAGGGAGAGTGGACAAAGAAAGGAAGAATTTCAGAAGTCAGCAGCAGCATCTTAGTGTGGCTCAGACCTCAGAAGCAAAGCAGGGTCTCACTTTGAACTGGACCACCTTGTGGAGGAATGACCAGGGTGGGAATCCCAAACCAAAGGGATCGTATGATTTTCTCCCTCTGAAGCAGCAGAGCTTTCCAGTTCGCTGATAGGGACTGGACCCAGTAGCAGTCTACCCCTGCTCAGATCCAAATCCAGTTTAGGAACTTGAGAGCTCAGACCAGGGACGGGGTGGGGAGGGTGGGGGGGTGGTTTGCAATCAGACTTTGCCCTGGATCAGACCACTGTGGTTGCACTGAAAACTTGCAGGTCCCCAGCCTTTGCCTAAGACCCCAGAATAGCAGGACCAACCAAGAAGGGCCACATAATCTACCCCTAACATCAAATCCAAAATCAGGAAGTAGGCTGGAAAATAGGCAAACAATGATGAGCAGAAGAAAATGGCTCCAAAGCATCTACGAGCAATGTCTCAGGAAAAACAAAAACAAAAACAAAAGCAAAAACGAAAACGAAAACGAAAACAACAAAACATAGCTTGAGTACAAACTCAATTAAAATATTTAGAAAAAATGAAGTAAAAGGTTTTTTTTTAAGTTTTAATTTTTTTTTTATAAATGGAATGAGAGCATTTGAGGGAAAATGCAAAAGAAATGAGAGTTATAGAAGAAAGAATTGGAAAGGGAATTAACAGCTTGTCGAAAGAGGAATAAAACCTTTCCCAAGCAACAAACTCCCTGAAAATTCAGATGATCCAAATAGAAGCCTATGACTTCATGAGGCAACAAGAAATATTAAAACAAAGTCAAAAGGCTGAAAAATAGAAGAAAATGTAAGATACTTCATAATGAAAACCACTGACCTGGAAAATAGACCCAGGAGAAAAAAAATTAAGAATTACTGGACTCTCTGAGAGTCCAGTAAAAAAGAGACTAGACATCTTATTTCAAGAAAATCTTAAAAGAAAACTGTCCAGATCTTTCAGAACCAGAGGGGAAAGTTGAAATAGAAAGAATCCACCAGTCACTTCCAGAAAGAAATACTAAAATGAAAACTCCCAGGAACATCATAACTAAAATCAGAGCTTTCAGATCAAAGTAGTCAGAAAGAAAGAATTCAAATACCAAGGAGTCACAATTAAGATCATACATAATTTAATAGCTATCACAGTAAAGGAGTGGAGAACTTGGAATATGATATTCCACAAGACAAAGGATATGAGCTAACAACCGAGAGTAACTTACCTAGTAAAACTGAATGTAATGCTACAAAAGAAAAAATAGATCTTTAATGAAGTAGTGGACCTGCAAGCATTCCTGATGAAAAGACCAGGGCTATGGAGAAACTTTGAAGTGCAAACACAGGAATAGAGAGAAACATAAATAGGTAAACATGAATGAACAATGATAAAAGACTAAACAAGGATAAACTACTTGCATTCAAATATGGGGAGATGATATATGTATCCCCTCTGAACCCTATTATTATCAGTCTTGATGGAGGAGTAGTTCTGTTGTGTCTGGATGATCTTAAGAAAAGAATGGAAAAATAAGGAAAGAGGAATATGTGGGGGAAGGAAAGCTAGGGAAAATTATCTCACACAATGAGGATGTACAAGTAGATATCTATAGAACAAGGAGGAGAGGGTGGGGAAATGACTGATGCTTAACCTCATTGTCATCCAACTTGGTGAAAAGATGAAGAATACAAACACATACCCAGTTGATTATAGAAATACATTTCACTCAGTAGTGAAATAGGAAGGAAAAGGGAGAAGGAGGGACTGGGAATTAGAGGGAGGGCAGATTAAGGGAGGGATTAGTCCTATGCAAAACAAATTCTAAGGATGTGCAAAAATATTTATAGTGCTTTTTGAAGTAGCAAAGAATGGGAATCTAAGAGGATGCCCATAAATTAAGGAATGGATGAACAAGTTATAGCATGTAAATGTAATGGAATACGTGTGCTGAACTCTAATCAACGTAAAGACCAACGAGGATTCCAGAAGACTAATGATGAAGTGTGCTAACCAATTCCTGACAGAGAGGTAAAGGGTTCAGAATGCAGGGTGAGAGAAATAATTTTTGGACATGGCCAAGGTGGAAATTTGTTTTGATTGACTAGACATGTTTGTGATGAGGTTTTTTCTTTTTTTTTGCTTTCTCTATTTGGAGGAAAGTGTGAGGGAGGGAAGGCTTATCCTTGTTTAAAAATAAAATGAAATTTGAAAAAAAAGGGCTTGTTACTGCTTCTACCACCACATTATCTGAGAATATAGCATATTTAAGTTGGAAGTGACCCATGTAGTGTTAGAGCTGGAGGGACCTTAAAGATTAACCCTTAATTTACAAATAAAGAAAATGAGGTTGAATGAGTCTCATAACATACAGAGACACAAGTCTCTGTGCTAGTTTCTCTATTTGCAAAATGGGGAAACAAAACCTATCTGTCCCTTATCTCCCAACTCACCATGCTCTACTCTCCTCCTTGAAATCTTGTGAGTTGGACCCTTTCAGCTCTGCCAATCTATGAGTCTATGTCAGCTCCCAGTCTACTGCTGGTGGGATTGTCGTTGGTGGTCCTTTGTTTTCGAAGAAGACCAATGACATCACCTACTCTGGGAAATGTGGAGTCTTCTCATATGAAAGGATCGGAGGGAGAAGAGAGAGGTGTAAATACTACAAGTGGCTTTCATAGGTTTGGGTTAGGGCTATTTTCTCTCCTGTCTTCCCCCCTTCCCCCTCCTTATCGATTTTAAAAAAAGAAAATCAATGTAACAAACACACATAGTAAAGTAAAACAAATTTCAAATTAATCATATTAAAAATATATCTTATTCTGCACCCAGAGTCAACCTTTGGGTCAGGGTAGCATGGTATCTGGAATTGTGGCTTATAATTGTATCGCTTAAAATTCTGAAGTCTTCCAGGGTTGTTTGTGTTGATGCTGTTGGTTTATAAATTGTTCTCCTGATTCTGCTCACTCTGCATCAGTTCATTTAAGCCTTATGAGGTTTCTCTGAAACCAGACTCTTTGTCATTTCTTACAGAACAAGAGTATTCCATTACATTCGTGTGCCATATTCTCCAAATGGTGAGTACTCTCTTATTTTCCAGTTCTTTGTCAATATAATAAATATCTTTGTACATAGATGTCCTTTCCTCTTTTTTAAAAAATCTCTTGGGGATATAGGCTTAGTAGTGGTATAGGCCTGCATAAGGTCTTGAAGGATGATAGGGATGCCAAGAAGTGAAGGTTAGGAGAGAGGAGATTCCAGCGTGGAAGATAACAAAAGCATAGGGATGAAGGATGGAGTGTTGTATGTTAGCACTAGTGAACAATCCTCTGTTGGTGGATTCTAAAGTGTGTAGAGGAGCGTGATACATGAGAAGCCTGGAAAGGTAGGAAAGGCCACGTCAGGAAGGGCTTTAAATGCCAAACAGAGGAGATTATGTTTGGTCTGAGTGATAGAGAACCCCTGGAGTTTATTGAATAGAGGTGTTACATGGTCAGACTTATGTTTTAGAAAAAAAATATTTTCTTATCTGTAAATGAAGGGACTTTTACTTAATTAAGTTGAAGAGATCTCTCAGTTTGAAATCTGGGATCCTGTGATTTTGCAAAAGGGGGGACTGCAGGCTTCATATAAGGAAAAACTTCCAAACAATTGAGCTCTACCAAAGTGGAATGTACTACCCTGGGAACTAGTGAGTTCTTTCTTCCTGGAAGTCTCCAAATAGAAACTGAATGACCACTCATTGTGCATTTTGCAGGGAGGATTCTTCTTCCCATGGATTGGACTCAGTCACCTCTGGGGTCCCTTTCAACTCTGAGATTCTGTGACTCTGTGCTTACCCTTTCCAGAGAAATTTGCTTTTTCACAGGGGACTTTTGTAATGAGGGCTTTGGAGCATGCCCAAATCAACTCATGGAGGCACCTAGCTTTTCAGGATTTGTTTCCCCACTCTCCTCCCCCTCCCACTCCACTTCTGGGCTAGCTGACTGGTTCCAACATCCAGCCCGGAATTCTGCCTCCAAAGTCACCATAGTTCAATTCAGGGTTCAATGGGAATCCCTTCCTCGTGCCTAAAACTGAAGACAATTAAACAGAACTAGACAAATGCCCCAAGCTCATTTTTGGTGGCCACAGTGTATAAGAGAGAGCAGGAGAAGGTGTCCCTTCCCTCTCACCAGTTTAGTTCATGGCACCTGCATTGTGGGTGATCCTTCACTTTCTTCAGATACCAAGCAGGACAAATAGTATGTAGGAAAGAGAGTGAGACTATCCCAGTCTTGTAGTTTTGAAGATATAGCTTGCTGCATATAGCATGCAGCCAACTGAAGGAAGCTTCTCTCCCATGTGCTAGGGGAACAGGGTATGTCGTCTTCCAGAAGCAGGGTGCCTTCATGTTAGGCAATCTAGGCATGTTCCAGAACTCCCATTGTACTCTTAAAGACCCAAAGGAATAAATCTCTAATGAAAGAATTTCAGGATTGGGTAAAATATCATT
This sequence comes from Trichosurus vulpecula, assembly GCF_011100635.1. Taxonomy (NCBI): domain Eukaryota; kingdom Metazoa; phylum Chordata; class Mammalia; order Diprotodontia; family Phalangeridae; genus Trichosurus; species Trichosurus vulpecula. Next base: position 148,101,180 of record NC_050581.1, read on the forward strand.
GTGTGGGACAGCTCTCTCAAACTACTAAAATTAATAGAACCTCTCAGTTGGAAGGCCCTTTCGAAGTTGCTGTCTCCCACTTAGGCACATAAAGACAACCTTGCTTCCAGCTCCCTCTCTGGAATCTGTTTTTTTAAAACATGATTTATTGATGTGTTGGTTATTACATCATAGTGGTTTCTGAAAGTCCAACCTCCGTCCCATCTCCAAATTAAATCCTGCCTTGTAACAAAGGAAAACAATTAGGCAAAAACCAAAGATACAGGGACAGCATCCAAGTAAATTATACTGCATTTGTTTCTCTTAGTAGCTTGCCTCCCTGCTACAAAAGTGGGGGAGTGTATGTTTTGTTATCTGTTCTCCAAGATCATTATCGGTTTTTCCATTAGTTTAGGTTTCTTCAGGTGATTTTTTCCCATTTATGTTGTTGTAGTCATCGTGTTGGTCCTTCTTTTTGTATTCCTCATTTCATTTTGTATCAGCGTGTACAAATCTTCCCACATTTCTCTGAATTAATGTTCCTAATCCCTTACTGTGCAATAACATTCCATTCCATTCCATTCCTATACAACCGGGCTTTTTTTCAATCAATGTAAACTTACTTTTTTTTTTTTTTTTGCTACAACAAACAGTACTAATGAATAGTTTAAGCACTTTTCTTGCATAATTCCAAACCAACAACTCCAACAACAATGTATTGGATTAATTCACGGGTCCACAAATAGTGTCTGTCCTTCCACAATTCCTCCAGAATTGACCTTCTCCCTTTTTTGGGTCATTTTTGTCACTTAGATGGGTGTGAGGTGAAGCCTCTGAGCTGTTTGGATTGCATTTGCATTACTGGCAGTCATTTGGAGCACGTTTTCAAATGATCGCTCCAGTTCCAATTCTTCTGTTAACTGTTCACATCCTTTAACCACTTATCTATTAGGGATTGGCTCTTAGTCTTATCTATTTCTGTTAGTTCTCTATGTATCTTGGATATCAGATTTTTATTAGTGATTTGATAACAGCTGACATATATATATTATTTTAAAATTTGCAATGAACATTATATATATTGCATCATTTGATCTTCACAATAGCTCCGTGAAGTATGTTCTATTACTACCCCCATTTAACAGATAAAGAAACTGAGGCTGAGAGAAGTCAAAGGACTTATCTGTAGGGTCTGAGACAAGACTTAAATTAGGGCCTTTCTGCCTCCCAGGTCTGCACTCCATCCACTGCAGCACCTAGCTCGTTCCAGGCTCTTCCTTGTCCCCCCATTTCCAACACCCATTTGCAGTTTAAGAGAGTGCCCTTCAGTCCAAAGGAACAGCCATGGCAGGGATGGGGAGCAGAAGAGAATGCTGGTGGGGGATAGCCTGGGAGTTGTTTACTCTACACCACTTATTGGCTGCCCCCAAACAGGGCAGGCCCTGCTGACCACCATTATCAGTAAACATCCAAGGAGCTGGATCTGGATCTGACCTTAGCGACCATCTAGCCTTAGGCCTTCATTCTCTAGAAGAGATGACTGAGGTCCCAGAGGTCCCAGTGATTGCCCAAGGTCACCCAGGCAGCATGTGGCAGGATTCAGGTTGGGTGCCGTGATTCCAAACCCAGTGTTCTTTCCCCATGAGCTGATCCTCTGAGAAAGATGTTTACTGTGTCCTTGGGCACCAGGAGGAAAAGGAGGAGAGGGGGAGGAGGGAGAGTGGGAGGAAGAGGGAATAGGGAAGAGGAGGAGGAGGAGAGGGAGAGGGAAAAGGGGAGGAGGGGGAGGAAGAGGTAATGGGGAGGAGTAGGGGGAAGGGGGAGGACAGGGGGAAGGGAAGGAGGAAGGGGAGGGGGAAGAGGGGAGAGGGTGGAAGCAGAGGAGGAGGGGGTGGAGAGGAGGAGGAGGGTATCTAATGGCAAAAATCTGCTTTGCTCACTACTGATTCTTCAGGAAAAGCTAAATATACCTAGCCTGGCTACCCAAGCTGATTCAGAGAAGATCTAAAAATCACATACAATACCCGAAGGACACCCTAGCAAGGAGAAAGCAGGAGCTGCTGGGGGGTGAGCTGACAGTTGAAGATTTTGATGATAACAACAACCAGCATTTCTCTAGGGATTTAAGTTTTGCAAAGTACTTTACAAATATTATCTTCGCAGCCCTGGGAAAGAGGTGCTATTTCTATCCCCATAGAATGGGGAAACTGAGGCAGCGGTGTATTAGCAGGGCAATAATCACAACATAGACGACAATCGTCAATATGCCCACGTAGTTCTACATTGTAAAATATCAGAGACTCTCCATATCGCCTCGCTCATCCCAGCAGTTAAGGGACCTTTTTGAGCTGGTAAGTCTGAGGCAAGAAAGGTTCAGCCAATAATCCATTTTGTTCATTTGCTAAGCCCTGCACATAGGAGGGGCAGGTGCTCACAGAGGCCCAGAGAACCCTTACCTTCATGGAGCTCACTGTCTGGAAAGAGAGTTAATGTCAGTCAACAAGCACGTAAGAAGTGCTTACTGTGTGCTAGGTGCTGTGCTAAACTCTGGTGGTACAAAGTAAAGCAAAAACATTCCTTGTCCTCAAGGGGCTCCCAGTCTAATGCAGGATATGGGAGAGGGGAACAACTCTGTTCAAACAAGATGGAGACATTGTAAGTGGGAGGTGATCTCAGTGCCGGAGGCGCTGACTGGGATAGGAGCTGAGTCTTGAAGGAAGCCAGGTTGTGTCAGCCAGCAAAGGTAAGGACATAGAGTGTTTCAGGTATGGAGACAGCCAGGACAAAGGTCCAGTGTCTGGAGATGGAGTGTCCTGTGCCAGGAACATTGAGAAGAAAGCCAGTGTCAGAGGATACTAGGGTACGTGCAAAGAGAAAAAAAAAAAGCAGAATTCAAGATGTCTGGAGAGGTAGGAAGGGGCGGGGGTGTTACGGGCCCTGGAAGTCAGAGAGTTCCCTCTAATTGGCTGGCTCCTCCCAGAAGCTCCATTCTAAGGAGGATGCCCAGGCCAGTCATGTCCTCATTTTTTCCTGACTGTTCTCCTGACTCTCTGGATTTTCTCTGCCACACCCACTGCCAGGTATCTCCATCTGTCCCATTATCTTACCCCAATTTTAAACTTTTTTTTATATGTTGCCTTCCCCTACTAAAACATAAGGTCTCTGAGGGCAGGCACTGTTCTTTTTTCTTGTATTCGGTTAGGGTGTTCTGGGAGGATTAGCACCTCTTCTGTGAGGGCTTGTTGAGCCCTTTTCGGGGCTGCTCATCCACATTGGTGTCCACCTGTCAACCTGAGACTCCCCTGTGGCTCCAAGAAGCTGTAGCATGTGCAGCGGCCACACCCAGCCGAGATGGGCTACACCAGGTTCAACACCCTTCAAATCTGTCGGTGAGGTAGGACGATGCCCAACCCAAGTGTGTGAAGACTTCCTTGCGGGAAAGGGAGGATGAGAACAGTTTGTTCCAAGCCCATGAAGGCGGCTGAAGCAGGCACTGTGGAGCACTCAGAGCTTGGTCAGACATCGAAGATGCCAAGGTCACCCGCTGCATCCTGGGCCATCGCCAGCTCCTGCCACTGGACTGGGATGTCTCTGGAAGAGAGAGTGAGGCTGCTGACTGTGTGCAGCTCTGCTTCATTAAATCCGGTTCAAGTCAAGACATCACCCTGTGATGTCATTTGTCTTCTTTGAAAACTGAGGGTGAACAGCAAGCACCCTTTGTATTCCCGGCACCTAGCATGGTGCCCAGCACTGAGTAAGCATACAAGCAATTAACGACTGCTCGGTGAGTAGACAGGTGCAGAGACTAATCAGAGGCTTAGTATTCCTAAAGGTCCCACTCACTTGGATGGTTTCTGGGATGAAATAGGTGTTCAAGGGGGCAGCAGAGCCCGGGATGGAGATCTGGTGAGTTTCACCAGTTCTTTCTAAGTCCTTGCCAGATAGTGGGTTCTTTAAATATGTTGTGTACTTTTTTTTTTGGAAAGGGGGCTTAAGAGGCATCATGGTGTAAGAGTGTGGTTGGCCAACTGGATGTGTGACTTCTCTGAGTCCCCGTAAAAGGAGAAGGCTGGGTTTGGAGATCTCCACAGTCCGTTACCGTTCTGCCATTTTACATTCTAGAGTCCCTCCTGCTTCTAGGAGGCAACTAGGTGTCTCAGTGCACAGAGTACTGGGCCTGGAGTCAGGAAGACCTGAGTTCAAATCCAGTTTCAGATACTAGCTGTGTGACCTTGGGCAGGTCACTTAAGTTCTGTTTACCTCAGTTTCCTCAACTGTAAGATGAAAATAATAAAAGCACCTACCTCCCAAGGTTGTTGTGAGGATCAAACGTGAAGCACTTAGCACAGGGCCTGGTACACATTAGGCACTACGTAAGTGTTAGTTATTTTTATTATTATAACATCCCACACTCTAAGGCCCCATCAAGGACCGACGACCTGTGCCCCTTTCTGAGGCTGCTTTCAGCTCTGACATTTTGTTATCCAAGTTTCCTTCCAGCTTGGCTCATCCATATTCTAGGGATCCTTCTGGCTCTGTCACATAGTCTAACATTCCATGGTCCAAGGGCTCTCTTCATTTCATGATTCCTATTCTTTCCTTTCTATCATAATCCAGTCCAGTCTAGTCTAATGTTAGTGGTTCTTCATTTGTAAAGTTATTCCTGAGCTTAGGTATAACTTCATTTCCTTGGGCAAGGTTTCTCCCCAGTAAAACCATGAAAATGGCATGTCTTTAAGACCCTGACCCTTCTCCCTGCTTCCCCACATAGATTGTCACAACCCTTCCTTTTTCTGCTTCCCCTTTCCCTCTTGAACCCTTCCATCTATCCCCTCACCTTCCCCCAAGCTTGGCATCCTATGCAATGGCCCCTGCTCCATCCTTCTCCCTCCTCCTTCTCACAATACCAAGATTTACCTGCTACATATCTCATCTGATGGGAAGCTTTATTCAAGTGCCTGTCCTAATCAACTCATTCATGCCAAGGAATTAATAACTTCTTTGGGCACCCTGCCAGGCAAGTGATGTTTTTTGCATTTTTGCAGTTCTCAGCTCTATGTGAATAATCTCTAGTGGTGGAACTTCAGGACAATGGGGAAGCTGTCTCTGGGCAGGGAGGCCGATAATTACTAATTACTTAGTGGGGGCAGGGAGGCAGAAAGGAATCAGGAAGAGTCTAAGAGGTGGGGAGGAGAGACAACACATTTTTAAGTGAGTATGATGTTCCCAAAGATGAAATAATTATTTCCTAGAATTGTCCCTGTTGGGTTGGCCTCACATGAGTTCAGTAAGGGGCCCTTTTCCCCACTGACTTTTATAGCCTTGTTGCTAGGATGGAGATCTCCATCCTCCAAACCTGTGGAATGCCTTACACTGAAATGCAGACTGCCCTAATGTGATGCAGGTCCCAGACTTCTCTGAATCCCTAGATGCGCTCTCTTCTCTCCTCCAGAATTCTACCAGGGGGCAGAAGATCGGACAGAACCCTAGGCCTAAACCTCCAGGCTGGCATTTTAGGTCCTTTGCCAATGGGTAAGTTTGGATGAAACTGGCCGGAAGGTTCCCACTTCTGACATGATGGACGGCCAAAGCTCCATCCTGCTGCCCTGGAAAAACACGGATGAGCAGAGTGATGGGCAGGATCAGGGGTCTGGAGCTTGAAGGGCCCTCCAGGGCCATCTGGCCCCACCCCCTCATTTTACAGAGGAGGATACAGTGACCCGGACAGCTTCAGTGACTAACCCAGAGTCACAGAGTTCATCATCGTCACCATCGCAATAGCTGATATTTATGCAATGTTCTAAGGGTTACAAAGCACTTTACACAAATTACGTCACTTGGTCCTCACAAGAACCCCTCAAAACAAGCATTTTTATTATTCTCATTTTATAGAAGATGAAACCGAGGCTGATAGAATTTTAGTAGCTTGCCCGGGGTAGGTCAATCAGTGGGTCAGTCAACAAACATCTAGTGCCGATGTGCCAAGCAGATGGAGAAACTGATGTTTAGAAACACTATTTGACTTGCTCAGAGTCAAAAGTCAAAACCAGAACTAGAGCCCAAGTTAAGTAATACATTGACATGAATGCAGAGTCCACAAGCGAGAGAAGAGAAAGACGGACAACCCTCTGCTCTCCTCGGACCCCAGCTGGAGTATTTCAGCCAGTCCTGGGTGTTGCAATTTAGGAGGGACATTGATGAGCCGGAGGGTTTCTAGAGAAGGGCCATCAGGTTGATGAGGAGATGAGAGATCGAGCCCTATGAAGACCAGCTGAAGGATCAGGGATGTTTAACCTGGATGGAGAATAGTTGGGGTGGCTGGAGAGAAGAGCCATCCTCACCGGCTTCAGACTATAAAAAGGATTCTAAATAGATTTCAAAGAATTCACGGGAACAATAAGTAGGATCCTAGTATAGACTACAGTCCTACAGGGAAGGTCGGCCCAGGACTGTGTGCAGTAACACAATAAAGAGTTCCAAGTCCAAGCCCAAAATCAGAAAAGGCATTTATTATTCTTTCTCAAGAGAAAGGACGCCACCCGAGCAAGAAAAGTCAGGGGCGTTTTAATTATATTTTACATTTATTCGGTCTGAATAAATGGGTACATCCTCTGAACAGAGTACAGGAGACTACAAAGGACTCAGACGAACGCCAGTCCTTTTATTGCCATCCCCTACCCCCAGCCTCAAATCTCCCTCCAGGCTCCTCATTGGCTAGATGCAAACCCCTGACTGCCTACATCATGCCCTCCTCCAAATGGTTCATTTAAGCATGTGTACAAGCCTCTAACCTTCACTGCACCAGAAGCCTGGTCTCTGTTAGATCAGAGCTCCGATCAGACCTAGTTTTAATCGGTCACCTGACTTACATTCTGCTAAAGCTGGGGTCGGGGAGGGGAAGGAAGAGGAATACTTTCAACTCGTGGAAATAAAACTGCTCCCCCATTTCTTACAGGACCAATGGGAAACTCAAGAATGAGGTTCTGAAGACACTCGTGGAAATAAAACTGCTCCCCCATTTCTTACAGGACCAATGGGAAACTCAAGAATGAGGTTCTGAAGACACGAATTCTAATTAGGAGGTAAAGAGGCGGTTGGAGGAGATATGGATGCATAGGGATCTTCATATCACAAAGCGAAAAGCAAAACAGTATTAGTGATAATTACTGGGTACTTTAAGATTTGCAAAGCATTTGATTATCTCACCGATCTTCTCAACAATTGGTGGAGTAAACGGTATTATTAACCTCATTTTACGGATCAGGAAACTGAGACCTAAAGAAGCTAAGTGAGCTAATCAGCATTTGCTAATCAGCATTTGACGTGAGATTCAAACCCAGGTCTTCCTGACTCTGAGTCTTTTATCTACTAAGGCACTTAGCTTCTACGGCTAGCTCCAGATGACCTAGCCTGTAGCTGTTTATCTTTTCCCACGAGAATAGGAGAATAGCACAATGCTTAGATAGCGGACCTTTGGTTTCATTGGTACAATGACCAAACCAGCTAAATGGAAGTCAGTACCCAAGATAAAGCCGCAGGAAATGGGAGCCAGATTGTGAAGGGAAAACATCTCAATTTTCGAAAAAGGAAGGAGAGTGGAATCCATAGTCTGTACACTCTAAGCTAATAAATATGACTCTGACTCCTGGCCACACTTTGGAATGTGTTATGAAAGGGAGGGTCCTAGAAAAGGAAGGTCATTACCCAGGGCCCACACTGTTGCACCAAGAAGGTGTAATGGTAGCCCAGCATTATCACTTTTTTGGATTGGGTTGCCGGACTGGCAGATGAAGGAACTTTTCTAGACACAGTTTTTCCTAAATCTTAGACATTTAACACAGCGTCTCACTCTCAGAGAAGGTCGAAATTTTCCTAAACTGACAAAATATCTCACTCTAAGAAGAGACACCCAGCTGGTGGCTCAGTGGGAGAGTACTAGACCTGGAGTCAAGAAGAAGAGTTCAAATCCAGCCTTACACACTTACTATCTGTGTGACCCTGGGCAACCTGGACCAATTAGTGAAAATTACAGAGTAGTAGATCCTGTCTTAATATAAGGAGAAACTTCCCATCTGAAAATGGAAGGGGAAAAGGGTTGGGTATGCTAATGAATGTACTCTTCCTGGATGTCTTCGGAAGGAAGCTAGATGGCCATTTGTCATCATTTATGGAGGTGATTAATGCTTTTGATTGTTGTTTGTCCTTCATTCTTGAAGAGGACCATGACGTCAAGGAGGGGATGTCAAGACTTGTAAGTAAATTGGATTTAAGTGAGGGGAGGCTGCCCAAAGTCACCAGCCTCACATTCTCCTCTGGAGCCATCTGGGTCCTGTGGCCAGTTACAGATACAAATGACAGGAGATGGCCCCCAATGCTTTGGACCAAATGATCTGTAAGGACCCTTTCTGATGTGAGTTTCTGTGATTGCTAATCTCTTGACTCACAGAACTGGGTATCATCCTTCTCTCCGGAGAAGCAAGTGGGTTAGGGTTATCAGTCTGATTTTAGGGTCTCCTCCTCCTCCCTCCTTCTTTAGTCCTTTCTAACAATAATAATGGGGATAGTTAGCATTTAATACCACCTTAAGGTCTGCAAATCTCTTTTATATATGTGACCTCATTTGCCTTTCCTTTTTTTTTTTCCTTTTTGAGGGGGCTAGTAAGTATGTCAAGGCTGGATTTGAACTCAGGTTCTCCTGACTCCAGGGCCAGTGCTCTGCTCACTGTGCCACCTAGCTGCCCCATATGTGATCTCATCTGATCCTTACCCTCTGAGGTAGGTGCTATCATTACTATCCTCATTTTACAGATGAGGAGACTGAGGCCAAGAAAGCTGGAGCTAGTAAGTGTTTGAGGCAGGATTCAAATGCAGGCCTTCCTGAGTCTACTGGCCACCATGCCACCAAGCTGCTTTGATTACAGATCAGTGGTCATAGCTCCTTGGGGGTTAACGGTTAACCGGGAAGAGAGACCAGGGTCAAAGAGCTCCAGTGACGCCCTCTGCCTGAAGGCCAATGCATGCACAGCTGACCTGGAGGAGTTGGAGCTCAGAACTCCAAGCTTAGCCTGAGACTCTATCAACAGGGGCCTTTGGCCTCCATTACTCCAAGCTTAGCCTGAGACTCTATCAACAGGGGCCTTTGGCCTCCATTTGAGGTGTGTGTATTCGTGTGTTGTGTGTATGTGCGGGGTGTGTGTGTGTGTGTGTGTGTGTGTGTGTGTGTGTGTGTGTGGTAGGTGGGGAGGTGGGGTAGAGAATATCTTAGTTCAACTTCCAGGGGATGAATAATAAGAAAAAAATCTCACTATAATACAGAGCTTTCTACTTTTGCAAACACCTTTGTGCCCACTCAATTCCCATATCCTCCTGTAAAATAGGCAGGGCAGGCATTATCACTCTGATTTTGAGGATAAAGAAATTGAGGCCCCAACAGGAGCAGGCCACAGAGAACTTCATAGACAGGCGTGCCACTCAGGCTATGCTGCGTGCCAGGATCATGGTCCTCAGGGGATTTTAGGGGAAACCCCTTTTTCTGAGGGGAAGGTACATAGATTCTCTGTCCCCCCCCATTATCATTTGTTTTCCAGCCTGGGAGTAGAATTCCGGCAGTTGGCAGAGTAGTGCCAAGGGAGGTTTTGTAATTGTAATGAGAACATGGTGTTTGTGCTCAGAGGGGGTCTTGTGTCTGCTCTGCTCCCATCTGGTTCAAATTGGCTTGTTTATGAGCCTTGTAGAAAATACAGTTGTATGTGTGTCTGCCTCTCTCCCCTCTGCTCCCCAGCTTAACCTCCTCCTCTTCTCCCAACCAAGGAAAACAGAGACACAGAGTGCCATCGACTCCCCCCTCATCCCCTCCAGCTTGGGGTTGTGGCTTCCGCCTTCCTGTCCTGGGATGCCTGGGAGGGCATTGTCTTCTGAGGGTGATGAGGTGTCCTGTCGAGTGACAACAGGCACAGGAACCAGCTTGGCAGTACCAAGGGGCTTCCGTCACGAGGAGCCCTCGTGCTCGCAGGACCCTGGAGCCCGTGCCATGCCTCCCATCTGCTGTCTAGACAGCAGGCTTCCTCCCCAGCCACTCATCTCCAAACCGTGGTCCAGTGCCCCTTGTGGTACCGAGCTGGGCGTGTTAGCAGTGCTTACCACCAGGAGGCCCTGCCCTGCCACTCTGGCCCAAGTATATTCTGGGCTGGAGGTCGTTCCCATCTGGCTCAAGTTCTAGGCTCATGAAATTGTGGGATTGAAAGAGAGAATAAGATCAGAGATCTCTAGGTGGAAGAGACCTTTGAGATCATGTAGTCTGACCTCCTCATTTGACAGAAGGGGAAACTGAGACCATGGAGGCCAGATGACTTACCTAAGGTCACATAGTTAGTGGGTGGCAGAGTCAGAACTGGAACCCAAGATTCTTGACTCCTAGCCTGACGTTCTTCAAGCATCAGAGGTTTTCAATCCCCTCTGCTTCTGTGGTCTCAGATCCCTTGAAGGCTCAGCCCAGCAGCCGCTTCCTACAAGAAGCCCTTCCAGATTGCCTCTGTAGCTAATGCTTAAATGTCTGTATTTATATCCTATCTATACATTTGTGTATCCTTTCAGTAGAAAGTAAACTCTTTGAGGGCAGGCCCTGTTCTCTTTTGTCTTTATATAGTAGGTCCTTAATACGTGATCTTGAATTGAACCTCTGATTGAGCGGGAAGGAAAGAAACAAGCATTTATTAAGTGCCTACTATGAGCCAGGCTGAGAATTCACAAATACTATCTCATTTGAGACTCACAAACATCCCAGAATTATTATTAATTGTTCCAATTTACAGTTGGAGGAATTAAGGCAGACAAAGATTAAGTGACTTGCCCAGGGTCACACAGCTAGTAGGTGTCTGAGGCTAGATTTGAACTCAGGTCTTCCTGACCCCCAGGCCCAGTGCACTATCTGCTGAGCCTTCATCAAGCTGTGTTGCCAGCCTCATCAGAATCCTAGATGACTTTTACAAAAACTCCTTGTCACTTATTCACCTTCTTCCCCTCACCCCACCAACTCCTGATTCAGGGATTGACACATAGTAAGTGCTCAGTAAGAATACGTTTTGTCCTCAGTCTTCATACCTGTTGAATGGGATTGTGGTTAATACTTGCCCCCTTCTATCTTCCAGGATTAATGTGAAGCAAGTGCTTTGTAAATTCCAGGATGTTATTTACTATGGGATCAGTGGGTGCTATCACTTGGAAAGATACTTGAATTTTGTGGGCAGAAGAATGCTGTGTAAATTCCTGGGAACATCCCCCTTCCCCCCCTCTCCCGCCCTCCTCCCTGCTTTGGGATGAGAAGGAGGGTGCAGACTGAGACTATCCATTATCCTCACAAGGCCTATGAATGTGTAGAGATTGGACTGGCTCTTTGGGCTTAGGAACAAAGATAGGCCCAGTGGATTTATGGAAGAAAAAAAGGTATAGGAGGCTGCCCATGGGATATGATTTATCTAGTTTAAAAAAAAAAAACAAACCAACAAAACTTCGATCTGGGAGGGGAAGACCCTCAGGGTTTATGGCCAAAACAAAAATAATGCTATTTACACTCACTCTGAGCTATCAGGGCCCAAACTAGGACCAAGCAAGGCTTGGGCTAGGACCTATGATTTGGGTTTAAGACATTTCTTAAGAAAGAAATCTAGCTGTAAACCCCCAGATAGCTTTCGAGATTTCATCCATCAAAATTTACATTCCTTTGGGTAGAGCACTGGCAGCTGTGTGGACAGAGGGAGAGGAGGAAGGGAGAGGAGGGGGGAGAGGAGGGAAGGAAGGAAGGAAGGAGGGAAGGAAGGAGGAAGGAAGGAAGGAAGGAAGGGAGAAAGGAGCTGTATTGGTTAACTGGAACTGGCCAGCTGGGTTCCCAGTATAAATTTTGATGGCTGGAACCTTGCAAGATATTTTGGGGTTTACAGGCTACATTTCTTTCTTAAGGATCATGCCTTAAACACAAATCACTCTGGCTCTCATTGATTGGCCAACAATAGGTCCCAGCCCAAGCCTCACTTGGTCATTATTTGGGCCCTGATGGCTCAGTGAGTGTAAATCGTAATTGTTTCTGTTTTGGCTGGGAGCCCTGAGGGTCTTCTCCCAGACTGATATTTTTATTTATTTAATTTTTCACTAGGTAAAAGAGGCCATTGTTTGCCTCATTTCTTCTTAAGAGCCTTAGTCACTGAATGGGTGTTGCCTCAGTCAAACTGAGACCTGTTAAAGACCTTAGTTTAAAAAGGCCAAGGGTCCCCATAGCATCGTGGCCATCTCCAGTCATCCTGATCCATATCTTGTCCCTGGACTCATGGCTCCAGAGGAGAAGGTGAGGCTGGTGACTTTGCACAGCTCTCCCTCACTTAAATCCAATTCACTTGCACGTCATGGCATCATCTCTCTGATGTCAAGGTCCTCTTTGAGAAGGAAGGACAAACAACAACAGAAGAGAGAGGAGGAGGAAGAGGTGGGGAAGCTGCTGAGCATCCAAGGCTCAGCTAAACAGCATAATAAGGAGATTTCTGGTGAAGTGCTTGTCTTGGGAGGGGCATCTTGCTCCAAAAAGGTCAGACCTAGCAGAGAACTCTGGACCTATAGGCCATCAATGCCCTCTTCCCAGAGTTTGACCTGTTGCTCATTTATCAATGGGTTAACTGTAGTTTCAATCTCTCTCTCTCTCTTTCTTCTTTCACAGGGCTCTAGGCTCTACTTGATGGGTCAGTCCAATGGTCTGCTGGACTCATTCTTCAATGAGTTAACTGTAATCTTTCTTTTCTCTTCCTTCCTTCTCTCTTTCTTTCTTTCCTTCTTTCTTTCTTTCTTTCTTTCCTTCCTTCCTTCTTTCTTTCTTTCCTTCTTTCTTTCTTTCTTTCTTTTCTTCTTTCTTTCCTTCTTTCTTTCCTTCTTTTTTCCTTTCTTTCCTTCTTTATTTCTTTCCTTCTTTCTTTCTTTCTTTCTTTCTTTCTTTCTCTTTCTTTCTTTCCTTCTTTCTTTCTTTCCTTCCTCCTTTCTTTCTTTCTCTCTTTCTTTCTTTCCTTCTTTATTTCCTTCCTTCCTTCTTTCTTTCTTTCTTTCTTTCTTTCTTTCTTTCTTTCTCTCTTTCCTTCTTTCCTTCTCTCTTTCTTTCTCTCTCATTCTCTCTTTCTTTCCTTCTTTCTTTCTTTCTTTCTTTCTTTCTTTCTTTCTTTCTTTCCTTCTCTCTTTCTTTCTCTCTCATTCTCTCTTTCTTTCTTCCTCTCTTTCTTTCCTTCCTTCTTTCTTTCCTTCTTTCTTTCCTCTCCACATGGGGTATCCCACCCCTACTTGCAGGTGTTCTACCCAAAGGGAATGTAATTTTTTTTCTTATTTTCTTTTTATTTTCTCTTAAAGACCAACCTTAGCCCCAAATCGTTCTGGTCCCAGACCAAGGCCTATTTGGTCACTGTTTGGGCCCTGACTGGCTCAGAATGAGTGTAAATAACAAATGTTTCTGTTTTTGCCTGAAACCCTGAAGGTCTTCCCCTCCCAGATCTATTTTTTTTTAAGAGGCCATTCTTTGCTTCATTTTGCCTTATGCGCTGAATGGGAGCTGCTTCAGTCAAACTGAGATCTATTAAAGACCTTAGCTTGAAAAGGCCAAGGTCCCCCACTGCATCCTGGGCCATCTCCAGTCATCCTGACCTTTATCTGGTCACTGGACCCAGATGGCTCCCAAGGAGAAGGAAAGTGAAGCTGGTGACTTAGCACAGCCTTGCCTCACTTAAATTCAAATCACTCGCAAGGCACGGCAGAACATCTCTGACATCATGGTCCTCTTCGAGAAGGAAGGACAAACAGCAGCAGCAACTGTAATCTATTTTTCACTTTTAGCAACTGTCTGGCATTGTGCTCTCTTTAGCTGCACTGCCACGAAATTCTTCCAGTGAGGGCAATGACCCTTATATTGGCATCAGCAGAAGCTCCTACCTCTGATCCATCAGTGTCCCAGCTCAGAGGCTGTCCCAATCACAGCACCTTCCTCCCAGGGTTGTCGTGATGAGATAATATTTGTAAAGCACTTTGCAACATGTTTACTGCTATTGGCATTTTACGGATAAGGAAACTGAGTCACAGAGAGACTTAGCTGACTTGCCTAAGGTTGCCTTGCTAGTAAATTCTTACTCTTATGCAAGGATTTGAACTCAGGTTTCCCAGTCAAACACGTTACCCACCATACCACACAGTCTCTCAATAGTAGTCTCTAAAGGAGAAAAAAATTTTTTGGAATTGTAATTATCATGGTCTAGAACTGATGGCTTACCCCCAATACCCTAGAACCTCCTTTTAAACCAAGTTGTGTCCTGGGGCTATCACGAGTACCTGTAATTTACCTGCTGACATCAATCAACCAATCAACCAACCAATAAGCATTTATTGAAGGCTTCCTTCTTGTTCTAACCTTAAGAAACTTGGTGGCACTTCATCCAAAACATGTCACTTAGATATGAAAATCTATTTACCTTGAGAAATTTACCATAGATTAGGTGGCATAGATAGATAGAGCCTGGGCCTGGAGTCAGGAAGACCTGAGTTCAACTCTGGCCTCAGGTACTTACTAGCTGTGTGACCTTGGGCAAGTCACCTATTTGCCTCAGTTTCCTTATCTGTAAAATGACCTGGCAAACCACTCCAGTATCTTTGCCAAGAAAATGCCAAGTGGGGTCATGAGGGGTTAGACACGACTGAAAGAACCGAACAACAAAAACAAGAACACAGTGAATCTAGGCAGAGTCAGACTTGGGCTTCCCAGCTCCTGACTCTTAGGGCCATTCCTGGCTTTGGTAGATAAGAGAGGTTTCACAGGCTTCTGGGGTTGCCAGGTTGTTGTTGGAGGTGACTCAGGAAAAGACGTCTGGGGGAGCAGGAGCAAGTTTTACCAGCTGGCTCTAAAAATACACTTCTAAACACGCTTTCAGCCTGTCAATCTCCCCAGGGCAAAGCGGATAGGACCAGCCCTTCCATGCCACCCCCTTCTCTCCATCTTTTCCCTAGTTTCACAAGTCTCCTGTTTTCCTTTTGTGACCTCTTATCTTTTTAATCCGGTCCTTGATATAAATTCCAACAGGATTACTGCCCCACCCCCTTTGGTTTGAGTTGTGGATGGGAGGGGAGGAGAGTGAAGAATCTGATCTGGCTTGCCCTGGGGCTGGGGAACCATGGGGCTGCTCTGCTCAAAGTCGTGACTGTCAAGTGGCACCTCTTCAAGGCAATGCAGACAATTCTGGGTAATATTCAGCCAGCCCTCCTGATTTGGATTTGGTCCTGCTTGCCTCAGTCCATTAACAAATCAAGGGAAGGTAATTTGGCAAAGCAGACAGCAAAGGCTATAAGGTGACCTGGGGCCTAATTTTGCCACTGACTTACTGGGTGACCTTGGGTAAATGGTTTCCTATTTCTGGGCCTTGATTTTCCCACTTGGCAGAATGAGAGAGTTGGACCCGATGATCTCTGAGGTCCTGTTCCAGCTTTGAAATCCCATGTTCTGAGGGCCCTCCTAGCTCTCAGCATTCATTTCTAAATTTATCTTCAGCTCGGACATTTTGTGTGCTAGGGTTCCTCCCAGGTCTGACATCCAATCGTTGTCATTCAAGTCAATTTAATAAACATTTATTAAGTGCCTAGTATTTGCCTTGTACAGTGCTAAGGGCTGGGGATATAAAAAGAGACAAAAGATAGTCCCTGCCTTCAAGGAGCTTACCTTTTAATGAGGAGACAACATGATCTAATAGTCAAAGCCTAAGGGCCCTGCCAGCCTTGCCATGTTCCCTTCTGAGGTCCCTCCCTGCTCAGCCTCTCTGTGCTCTGACATTCTATGCTCTAAGACTATGTCCATTCCTGAAATTCTGTGCCCTACAGCGATCTTCCCCCAGGCCGGACAGTCTATGCTCCTAGGTCCCTTTTCTGTTTCCACATTCTTTGTTCTAGTGGCCCTCCCAGGTCTCTCTCTCTCTGAGTGCTGAATGGCATTCTTCAGCAGGAGAGGCTAGAAGCCCACCCCCCCTCCCCTCTTTGCTATACTTGTGGTGTTAATGACAGTGTATTTATAGATGACCAATCCGAACCTGGGGAGGAGCAAACCCTTCCCACCCCCCATCCCCTCACCTTCGGAGCTGCTTACTCACAATCTAACGCCAAGTTGTTCTGGCGCATGATTTTGGGGGAGGGGGAGTGATTTTGTGTGTGTGTGTGTGTGTGTGTGTGTGCCTGCCTGAGTGTGTGAGGGTTTCTAGGACACCGTTGCCGCTTACATAAGAGTCATAGCTTGCCAGGGGATCTGTGTATTGCGAGGTTCATCCTTAGCTGATTAAGGGCTGACTATTCCGTGTGGGGGCTGGGGGGTGGGGTGGCAGGAGAAGGGGCAGTTACATAACCGTATATTTATTTAGACTCAATCCCTAACTTAAAACATTAGGCGCTGGGAGAGGTTAAGGGTTCCCCAGCGCTGAGTGGGTGAGCTAGGAGCTAGCTTACCTTGCTTGGGAATACACTAGGCTCTCCCTCGTGCCTGAAGGAGGCAGGAGCTGTGGGGTACTAGGAGCCCTGGGCATGAGTGGGGTGGAGGTTGAGGGGGGTGGGGTGGGATGCAGAAAATACCTTTGGGATGCTCTGAAGAATTCAGCTCTGGCAACTCCTGGGCGACAAAATTTCTGAGGAGTCAGGCCATGGCCTAGGACATTTCACACTCTGCTGGGGTGTCAGGGTAGTTTTCTTGGGACTGGAACTGGAACGCCACGTTCTGGAAAAATAGAAGTGGTCCAGGAATGGACAGATCCATTTGTTCTGTGGTGGGGGGAAGGGGACTGCTTTCATGGGACAGTCAAAATGCGCTCTCTAAATGAACTTATGTGGACACAGGCTATATTAAATTTTTTTAAAAATTAAATTTATTTTAAAAGCTCACTGAGCATGAGGCATGGAGGGATAGGAATAGCTAACCCTTAATTTAATGTAATTCTTAGGTCATATTGCTCTGGTGGCTAGGAATGCAGCTTGAGAATAATTCGCCCCCCCCCCCCCACCTTACCCCCCAGTCAGCTGCTACTGCTGCTGGGGCTATAGCATTCTTAGTCTCTGAAGTTTTAAGGAATAAAAGCAGCTGAAGAGTTGAGAACTAAGTGGTTAATTAGGTAATGCACATTTTAAAGTGCTAATACTCATTGTCTAATACGCATTTTAAAGGCCATTGATGAAAGGGAAAAGCTCTGTTAGGATAATTACTACCCAAGTGAAAGGACAGGTTTTGAAGATGGGAATCTACACAGTCAGAAGACCTGGCTAGGGGTCCCAAAGTGGACATTTACTCACCCTGTGACTGTGGGAAATGCACAAAATCTCTCCGAGACCCATCTATAAAATGGAGACAGTAATACTTAAGACTGTCACTGCTATGTAATGGGGGTTTGCCACATGTCCAGACCGCCTAAGATGGCATCATCCACAAGGAAGTTTCTGGAGGACTTTCTGGGAGACTGAAGAGCTGGGACAAGTGTGGACATTCAGCTTGGTGCTATGGATGATTTGGGGGGCTCACTGGAGTTTGAAGGTGAAAATGACTGCTTCACTCAGATCTTATGAGACCATCTCTTAAGGGAGAGGGCTTCAGGGCCTTCTTCCTCTCTTCCTCCAGGGTCACAGAAAAGAAACAGGCCTGGAGCCTTTTCCTTCATTCTTTTTCTGTTCTGGGTAAAGGCAGTAGAGTCTCCTATCCAGCTTGGGAGCTCAAGCTGGAGTCCAGGCATCTGGCTGGGTGTTGTAGCCAGCCCAACATTGACATGCTGAGGACCAAATTCACTCTTCTTCCAAATGTCTCTATTTCTATCAAGGATACCACCATTCTTCAAGTCACTGAGTTCTACCTTCACTTGACTTTTCACTTTCTCTTCCAGAGTGAATTGGTGAATATCAGGCCACCAGGCCCAAATGGCTCTGGAGGAGAAAGTGAGGCTGGTGACCTTGCACAGCCCTCCCTCACTCAAACCAAGGTCCACTGCAAGTCTTGTTATCATTTCCCTGACATCATGGTCCTCTTCAAGAATGAAGGACAAACACACCACCACCACCACCACTTTCTCTTACCCTACATCCTTAATCAATTGCCAAATCTCGTCATCACTGTCTCTATCACAGGACTCACACAATCCAGTCCGAGCCTTCACCACGTCTTTCCTGGACCGTTGACATATCGTCCTCTTTGCTCTCTCTGCCCTTAGGCTCATCTTTCCAATTCATCATGCAGCTGTCAAGATCCCTTTCCTAAAGTGCACATCACTCTTCTGGCTCCTCATTAGCTAATATAACCTTGCTGTTTTGGCTTTGAAAACCCTCTACAGGCTGGCCTCAACTGACCTTTCCAACCTCATTATACATTACTTAAGCGTCAACAGCCAATAAGCATTGATTAAGTGCCGGTTAAAGGCTCCTGTACTGTGCTAAGGGCTAGGGATACAAAGAAAGGCACGACTGTCCCTGCCCTCAGAAAGCTCCTAGTCTAATGGTTTAGTCCCTTTTCTGCACTCTACAATCCAGCCCAAGCCTCACTATTCCTCATTCATGACTCACTATCTCTGCGCCTTGTACTCCCTTTTCCTCACCCCACGAATGCACTCACACTTCTTAGAATCTCTCCTCTCTTCAAAATTCCATGTTCTCCACGAAACCCCTCCCCGATCTGCTGCTGCTACCAGTACCTCCCTCACAGATTTACCTTACTTATACTTGGAAGACATCCGTTTATGTACAAGTCACTTTCCCCAAAAGAATGGAAGCTCCTTGCAGGCAGGACTTGTTTCTTTTTTGTCTTTGTATTCCCGGTTCCTGGCATATAGGAGCTGCTTAAAAGGGCTTGTCTTGACTGCCTGCAAAACATGAAGTGCTATGAACTTCAGTCGGTTTTTGTCAATGTGGCTATCACCTAAACTGATGTGGTTTGCAGATCCTCTATAACGTAGCCGTGGTCTTCCGCTAGTTACCACGGCTGAAACAGCAATCACTCCGTAGGCAAAATCTTCAGAATTTAGGATCACTGGCCTGGAAATGGAAAAGACCCCCGAGGCCACTTAGTTCAGCCCCCTTGTTTTGTGGTGTGACTCTTGTGTGCCTCTGTCATTGCCTTACAGGATCACCTCAGGATCCCCTCCATGGTGCAAAAATGATCATACTGACTCTCATTTCTACAGACCTTGAAGATTTACAAATGATTTGATGCATCCCTGGGAAGTAGGTAAATGAAGGAAGAGCCGCACAGAGAAACCTCGCACTGCCTCTGAAACCAGAGGATGCAGAGAGTTGAATGCTATTTTTTTAATTTTTATTTTTTTAAATTGCTTTGTTGATGTTTTTTGTTTATTACATCAACAAAGTTTCTCCCAGGATCCTTCCCCTGCCCCTCCCAGAGAGCCATCCTAAACAACAAATAATATTTAAAAAAAGAAGAAAATAGTCAACAAAATAGATCAATACATCCAAAAAAAGTTTGAAAATCAGTGCAATATGCTATGCTTGCGGGGTGAGGTTGCCTTGTCTCTTCCTGGCAGTCATGCTTGTTCATTCTTAATTTTGCAACATTCACCATTGACTTTTTCTGTGTGTTTGTTCTTTCCACTTACATTGCTGTAGTCAGTGTGTGTGTGTGTGTGTGTGTGTGTGTGTGGCTTTGCTTACTTCACTCTGCATTAGTTTGTGTAAATCTTTCCATGCTTTTCCATATTCATATTTGTCATTTCTTACAGCTCAGCAATATTCCATCATATTCATGTACCCCAGTTTGTTTAGCCATTCCCCAGTTGATGGGCATCCGCTTATTTATCAAATCTTTGTTTGTTGTTTAGTCATTTCAGTCACGTCTGATTGCCTTTAGCTTTCTTTGTTGTATGTTGAGTTGTTTTAGTCTTGTCTAATTCTCTGTGACCCCATTTGGGATTTTCTTGGCAAAGGTACTAGAGTGGTTTGCCACTTCCTTCTCCAGCTCATTTTACAGATAAAGAAACTGAGACAAACAGGGTCAAGTGACTTGCCCAGGGTCACACAATTAGTGTCCAAGGCTAGATTTGAACTAAGGTCTTCCTGCCTCCAGGGCCAGCGCTCTATCCTCTGTGCCATCTAGCTGCTATTATAAATATTTTGGTGTTTATAAGAACTTTCTCCTTATCAATGGCCTCCTTGGGGTATGAGCCTTGTAGTGGAATTTCTAAATCAAAGGATTTGGATATTTTAATCACTTTATTCACGTAATTCCAAATCGCTTTTCAAAATGGTTAGACCAATTCACAGCTCCACCAACAATGCACCAGTGCACCTATCTTTCCACAACCCTTCCAACATTGACTATTCCCACCTTTCGTCATCTTTGCCAATTTGAAGAGTGCGAGGTAAAACCTCAGGGTTGTTTTTGTTAAATCCCATTTTTAATTCTTATTGACTTGGACAAGTCTCTCAATCTTCCACTTTCCTCATCTGTAAAAATGAAGGAAAATTCTAAGGGTGTCAAAGGTACCTTCTAGGTTGATGAAAATATTCCTTTTCCCCACTTTACAGATGAGGAAACTGAAGCCCTTAGAAATTCAGTGACTATAGTTAGGAAGGGTTGGAAGTAGCCTTAATATTCATATATTCTGATTCTATGCTTAGTATTCTTTCTGTCATACCAGACTGCAGAATTAAAGTACTCTATATACATGACTTATTATTACTTTATTGAGCCTTTCTCCTTCTGCCTCTACCTTTCCTTCTCTTTTGCCCCATCTCTTCTCATAGCTCTGTTTTTCGGCAGGTCTACCTTTCTCTTTCCCTCTCTTACTCTTAGTCTTTCCTCTTCCCCCTTTTCTACTTCCTCTTTCTCCTCTTACAGAAGGAGACAACCCTCTTTCTCTCCCTTTCGCTCTCATTCTTCCTTTCATTCCACATTTAGGTAGCAGGATTGAAATATTTCAGATACTTAGACCTGGTAAGGACGTTATAGATGATCATTTCTGACCTCATTATTTTATGGACAAGGTAACTAAGTCCTAGAAGTTCAAGCAATTTTCTCAAGGTAACACAAGGCTTTGGTGGAAGAACCGTGATTAAAACCTATTTCTCTCCACTCCTAGCACAGCGACCTTTATACCACCACATGCTGTTTTACATGTCCCAATCACGATTTCATAACCAGATAAGTCCAACCTTTTAGATATGTCTCAGCAAAAGAACTTCAGACTCTAAGTAGAATGGATTTTTGCTCCCAAGTAGCCCTCAATTGATTTTTTCCCCACTTGTCGGTCAGTGAGCTCCCACAGAGAAGCGGTCATTCACCTTTGGCTGAACAACTCCATCAGGTGATTTAGAATATGAGAGCGAGCAGAGGGCAGGGTGGGAATCAGGGAGGGTGAGTTTGCAGAACTCGCTGCCACCATGGGAAATGAAATTTCAAGGACATGGAATTGTGTGATAGGTAAATGGGATTAATGCCACAGAGGGAGGAGAAAATGTGTTAATAACATATTCAGGAAGTCGGGGGTAAAGGCACAGAGGGGAAGGAAGCAGCCTTTCAGGCATGGAGAGCAAGAGGCACCTCGATGTTGGGAGAAGAGCTTTGGAGGACTTGGGTTCCATTCCCAGTCCTGCTTCTGACTGCCTGTGTGACCACAAACAAGCCTCTTCAGTCCTCTGGTCAGCAGTTTGCTCACTGGGGAGATGAGAGGTGGGGGCAGCTGAGTCTCACAGCCCGTTTTGACCCCAGATCTGTGCTCCTGTGGGCCTTGAGCCAAATTCTCGGATGGAGAGCTTCTCTGTGGGCTTCCTAGTCCACCGTGGTGTCAAACTCAAACAGGAGGGAGGACACTAAAGCTTACATAAGAATACCTGGGGGCAGCATATTGAGTTGGAAAAATGCATTAATATCATCTAGGTTCTGTTGTATTTTTATTTTTGTTAAATATTTCCCAATTTCATTTCAATCTGCTTTGGGCACTCAGGAGTGTTGTGGGCCACATGTGGTCAATAACTTGGTCTAGTGATGTCACAATGTGAGCACCTACTAACCTGGCCCTTTCTTTTTCTTTTACCTTCCTTCTTTCTTCCTTCCTTTCTTTCCTTCTTCATTTCTTTCTCTTCCCTTTCCTTTTTCTTCCTTCTCTTTCTTTCCTTCCTTCCTTCCTTTTTTCTTCTTTCTTTCTTCCTTCCTTCCTTGTTTCTTCCTTCCTCCTTCTCTCTCTCTCTTTCTCTCTCTCCCCTTCCCTTCCTCTCTCCTCTCTCTCTCTCTCTCTCTGTCTCTCTCTCTCTCTCTCTGTCTCTCTCTCTCTGTCTCTCTCTCTCTCTCTCTCTCTCTCTCTCTCTCTTCCTTCCTTCCTTCCTTCCTTCCTTCTGCAGGTCTTTTGAGCTAATGGGAGGCATCTAGAACTTTTAAACCAGGATTTTATTTTTTCATCCTGGGAAGGTCCTGAGCAGGGCCAGGCCCAGGACAACAAGGTGAAGGAAACACAATTTCCTCGTGGTTCCCATTGCCTTTTCTTACAGACCCTTTTCTCCCCTTCCAGTACTGTCTCCTTAAGGCTCCTGTGCCCTCTCACTACCCTCAGTGGCTCCTATCAGAGAGAAAAGTGATTCTAGAGGCCACTAGAAGGAATAGCGGGAAGCACGATGGATGCCAGGTCAAGAAAATCTGGCATCAGTCCCTTCCTCAGGCACTTAATGGCTGTGTGACCCTGGAGAAATCATTTCATGCCTCTGAGCTTCAGTTTCCTCATCTGTAAAATGGAACCTCCTCTCAGGATTGTTGTGAGGATTAAAGGTGACAACATAGTCATGGCATAAAATGTTCTGCAGATCTTAAAGCAGATATTATGATTACTAAGGATGTAAGGACCTTCCCCCCTCAACCTGCTAGGAGCACTTTAATTTTAGAGATGAGCTCTTAGGAAAAGCAGTGGAATAATTTGTTAATGATAGATAGGTCTCAGGTATGAATGGAGAAGAGGTCTTGGGGCAAGAGAGTTCTTTCTGATGCTTCTCAGAAAACAAACAAGCCTACTGTGTAGGGGGCTACCTATTCTGCCCACGAGGAAGGACCATTGTGTTGAAACGCAACAAACGCTATAGTTGATAGAACACTGAATTTGGGTTTTTTTGGGGGTGGTGGGGAAGATCTGGGTTCAAATGCTGACTCTGCTATTTATCTCTGATGTGATTCTAGACGAGTCACCTGTCTGTGACTCATTTTCCTCATCTGTAAAATAAGGCGGCTGGGCCAGATGATCTCCAAGGTTCCTTCTGGCTCTGAATCCTGTGCCTGTCCTACTACATTGGTCCAGATATGGGCTGACTCCAAATACTGGTCACATCCATCAGTTGAGATATTTTTGAAAGGATAAAAATGACACAAGTCAGATGGAGGGAAAAAGGGCATCCTACATCCTCATATCTTTGGGGCTCAGAGAGTTGAATAACAAGAACACAAACAAATTAATTAACATTTATATCATGCATACTATGTGCCAGGCACTGTGCTAAGCACTTTACAAACATGATCTCCTTTGTTCCTCTCAACACCCTTGGGAGGTAGGCGCGGTTATTATTTCATCTTACGATTGAGGAAACTGAGGCAGACAGAGTTATGCGACTTGTCTAGGGTTACGCAGCTCTTAAGTTTCTGAGGATGGATTTGAACTTGTGTCTTTCTGACTCCATGCCTGAAACTCTGTGCACAGGGGAGCCTCCTCGCTGCCCCAGGTAAAGTGGTTTTGCTCAGATAGCAAGTAGCAGGGCTGAAATTTTACTTAGGCAGGTGGTTATTTCAAATTTAAAGCTTTACACATGGTTTCAAGTATCAGTTTTCTTATTGGGCAGCACTTTTGCATGGAGCAGTACTTGAGAAAACGAGCTGAGGATTGCGGTGGATTTCGGGCTCAATCCCAGTCAATAGTATGAGCCCATTAGGAAGTGGTATGTAGAAAGAGGACTGTGGTAAGTCCCTGTATTATACCCTTATCAGTTTATCTCTGGAATATTTTGGTCAATTCTGGGTGCCATATTTTAGAAAGGTCCTTGGCCAACTGCGATGCATTCAGAGAAAGGGGAAAAGGACAGCGTAGAACCTTGGGACAATATTGTATGAAGACTGGTCAAAAGACCCAGGGATGCCTGGCCTGGAGAGGAGAAGACATGGGAGAGATATGAGAGAAGCAGCAGGACATGATGGAAGGGATGCTAGATTTGGGGTAAAAGGACATGAACCTAGAATGCAGCTCTGCCACTCACTACCTGTATGACCTTGCGCAGATTACTTATCCTCTGCGGGCTTGTGTTTCCTTATCTCGATCAATCAATCAAACAATAAATATTTATTAAGCACCTATTATGTCTCAGACATTATGCTAAGTGCAGAGGGTACACAAAAAGGGAAAAGATAGTCTCTGACTTTGAGGAGCTTAAAATTTAATGGTGGCAACAACATGAGAACAAATATATGTATAAACAAACTATATATAGGATAAATATATGCAGGAGATGATTAACAGAAGGAAGGCACTGGAATTAAAAGGGTCTGGGAAAGGCTTCTTATAGAATGTGGAAGTTCAGTTGGTACTTTAAGGAAATGAGTGAGGTCACTAGTCAGAGATGGGGAGGGAGGGCCTTCCAGGCTTGGGGGACAGTCAGAGAAAATGCCCCAGGGCCAAGAGATGGAGAGTGTTGGCTGTGGAACATCCAGAAGGCCAGTGTTACTGGATTAAAGAGTACCTACTGGTTGGGAAGCAAGGGATAAAAAGACTGGAAAGGTAGGAAGGGGGCTTTGAATGCCAAATGGAGGATTTTGTATTTGCTGCTGAAGGCATTAGGAAGCCACTGGAGTTTATCAAGTAGGGGATTGATTTGATCAAACCTGCATTTTAGGAAAATCACTTTAGTGACTGAATGGAAGATTAATTAGAACAAGGAGAGACCTAAGGCAGGTAGACCCACCACTGGCTATTGCAATAGTCCAGGCATGAGGTGATGGGGGCCTACATCAGGGTGGGGGCAAATGTCAGAGGAGAGAAAGCGGTGTATGTGAGAGTTGTTGCAAAGGTGAAACCAACAGCTTGGATATTGGAGGGGAGTGAGGTAGTGAGGAATCAGGATGTCTCCTAGATCTTGAGCCAGAAGACTGAGAGGATGGTGTTGCCTCTATAGTACTAGGGAAGGTATGAGAGCGAAGGGTTTAGGGGGAAAGGTAATAAGTTCTGTTTTGGACATACTGAGTTTAAGATGCCTATTGGATATCCAGTTAGACATGTCACAGTTGGAAATGTGAGATTTGAGGTCCGTAGAGAGGCTGGGTCAGGAAAGGTAGATTTGAGAATCATCAGTATAAAGATAGTCACTCACCTCATGGGAGCTGATGAGGATACCGAGTGAAGAAGTGAGCTCCTTGTCCTGTAACAGAGTAGACAAACAACTGGAGAAACTGAATCACAGTGATCTTGACATTCTTGCTGTAAATTAAACCAGAAGACAAGAGAAGTTCCAGTGCATAATAATTGATAATTATATAAGACTTTAAAACTTACAGAGCACCTTATACACATTGACCCATTGGATCCTGTCAGATGTTATTGGTGTTTCGACTCCTTTTCACAGATGACTACACTAGAGGTAAGAGAGGTTATATAACTTGGCCAGGTCACATAGTGTCTGAGGTAGGATGGCCATCATGGTCTTATTGAGTCTAAGTCCAATACTCTTATTTCCTATGCCCCACTGCCCCTGGAAGCTGAGTGAAAGGATGACTCACAAGTTCTTCTGGGAAAGGGAAACAAAGGAGTCAGTGTGGTTGGTCTTATCATTTGTTCAAAGGCAATAAGAAACATCCATTTATGGGACATTCAGTTGCCTCACATTTTCAGCGTTTATGGTAAACATTTTCAAAAAGAACTCCATGACAAAAATGGCACCAGTATCTGTTGCCAAGGATGAGGAGGTGGAACATTATTAAGGAGGATTCGGTGAGACCCTGAAATCACATCAGCACCTTATTTTAAGAATCAGAGACTTCAACGCAAAGTTTGTCATAGGGCAGGGTGCTGAAAAATATGTTAGAAAATATGATTTATTAGGAAGAATACAGAGAGGCCAAAGGCTTGTAGACTATACAGAGGCTTCATGCCAATAGACAATGAATATTTTTTTTATGTTTAAGAAGTGATTTGTCAGGTGCTAGACATGATGAACACCAGCTATCACCAAAAAATGAAATTGATTATATTTGAACAGATAGGAAATGACTGGTTACTGATATGGGAGTAAGAAATACACTTAGAAATAACTGTCTGTGTATAGTCTGACTATCAACTTATTAAAACTACCAAAGATCATAATCAATACAAAATTACAAGAAAGAACAAAATAAGAAAATACAGTGTATAGTTGAAGCAATACTAACCTGACCTTGTCAAAAAGTTATCAGTCCCAAAAGATGGGAAATGGATAAAGGAAAAGATATCCTCACATGGTATCACCATTTCCAAGGAATTTAACCTCAGTAAATTTATCACCATAAGGAGGAGACCGATGGAGCCTAGAAACTGCATTTACCAGCAAACACCAATTTCCTTGCCAAGTAGAGAGATATGGCAGCTCAGGGCAACGGTGGTTTGAAGCACAAACTTGTTTGCAAAATCTTTTAAAGGAGAATGAAGATTATGAACAATATTGCCTCACAAGACAGTGAGAAGCAGCAGAGGGAAAAACAATTTTATAGAAAGTTTGGCATGAGATCAAACTAAGTCTCTTCATCCCAAAAGCAGTTAGGAATGAAATGGGAAAGGAGACAAATGAACCAGGAGGGAAAAGCGGGAAAGATTTGTGAAGATATTTATAACAAATTCTCTTCCCCATCAATGGTAGTGGAGCCACTATATTTGGATGTTAACATAACAGTCCCTGTTGTGCTCCCTGAGGAAGTAGAAATGGGATTTAGAAAACATTTGGGCTAGACCAAGTATACACAGAAGGAGTCTCTATAAACTTCCTGACTGCCCTAGGACAGCACTCATCATCCTCATTACTCCCCAAAACGAAATTCCTCTCCTTGGCCCCTACTCTCGTGTATATTTTATATATGACAACCTAAGTAGAATATAAGTTCTTTGAGGGTAGGGTGACAAGCTCATAAAAGGCATTTGGCACCATCATTGAGGATGTTCAACACAAAATCCAAGTGGAAAAGGGATTCCCTATAGATGATGAGGTCCTCCATATGTTGCTGTTTGCAGATGACATTATACTGATTTCATCAACCCTTGGAACATTGTGGAGTGTCTTAAATGAAATCAATATTTATTCAAAGACTTTGGCCTAGCTGTCCACACGGAAAAAACAAGTGGACAAAGAATGCATGTTGTCCAGGCTATGATATGCGAGTGGATGGACAACCTGTAAAACTGGTCCAGGAGTGTGTATGTCTTGGACACAAACCCTGCTCAGGGACAAGGAGATGGGCTCAAAATTGATCAACAACAGAATAGGCTGGGTTGTCTTTGAGAAATTATTAATAATCCCAAATTGCTCTTGAAAAAGGCAATAACAAATAAAAAACCAGTTTGGAATGCGGGCTCATGCCGACAGTGACCATACTCTTCCATAATACTCTTCTCAGATCCTTCTGGTGATATTATTTGGCTGAAAATCATGGAATACCACAGTCTCTAAAAAATCGAGGGTGTGGGTCACCCAAGGGTCAATGAAGATACACATAGTGAATGTCAATAGACCATAGCATGTTACCAGCGAAGTATTGCATGTGAGAAGGTAAATGTCCACTATAACCTCATCAAGTGGTCTATTGAAGACCACCAATGGAAGGATTCAGTCACTCCCAAGGCAGCCCATTCTATTTGTGGATGGCTCTAATTATCTCCTAATCTCTTACCAAAATTTGCCTCTTTGGGATTTCTCTCCACTGTTCTGAGGCCAAACAGAAAATGTTTCATTCCTCTTCCAGGTGACTGCCCTTAAAATACTTGAAGACAGTTACTGAGTCCCCACTGAATCTTCTCTAAACTAGAGCTCTCCAGTTCCTTCACCTGATCCCCATATGACATAGGAGATGGACTCAAAACCTTTCACCATCCTGGTTGATCTCCTCTAGATACTCCCCTGCTTATCAACATACTTTCTAAATTGTAGGACCAGAACTAAACACGGGTCTCCATACATGGTCTCTTCTGGACAGAATATATTGAGATAATCACTTCCTTAATCTTGAAACCAATGCTCATCTTAATGCAGCAAAAGATTTCATTGCCCTTTTAGGCTACCACATCATACTTCTGATGAATATTGACCTTGCAAACCACTAATCCCATAATACTTTTTTTCAGAGAAATGAAAAAGACCAAAATGGATGACTATTGTTGGCCAATGTCCAATGGTGTCTTCTCAATATTGTACATGTAAAGTTGATTTTTTGAGCCCAAGTAGAAGACTTATATCAATTGCTACTGAATTTCATTTCATTAGATTCAGTCCAATTCAGCACTAGCCCATCAAGATATCTTTTGATGTTTGCCTCATAAAACAGTGAGAAACAGGGTAGAGAAAAACAATTTTATAGAAAGTTTGGCACCCAGGGTGTTAGTGTTTCCTCCCAACTTGGTGTTATCTGCAAATATAATAAGCTTACCCACTGATGCCTTTGTCAGGGTCATTGATAAAAATGCTAAACAGCCCAGGACCAAGCATAACTCTACCCAGGAACTCCAGTGGAGACCTTCTTCCAATATGACACTGAACAATTAATGATTACTTTTTGAGTTTATCCCCTCCTCTCATTCTTAATCCATCTATTTGAACTGTCTCCTAGCCCACACCCCTCTACCTTTTCCACAGTAAGTATGAGATATTTCCTCAAATGCTTTGCTGAAGTCCAGCTATGTAACATCTACAGAATTCCCCTGATCTGATAGAACCCTGGATTTAGAAATGGGCAGGACCTCCCCACTTTACAGTTGAGGAATATGATGCCTACAAGTGACTTTTTAAATAGCCGATGCAGAATTTGAACTCCAGACCTATAACTTGAAGTTTAACAATGTTTCCACTGCACCATGCTCCTTCTCCGATTTGATAACCCTGTGTAAGAAAGGATGTAAGGTTAGTAGGGCATGACCCGTTCGTAATGAAGAAGCTGTACAGACTCTTTGCAATCATTTTCCTTTTCTAGATATTTACCAGGATTTTGCCAGGAATTGAAACCAAGTCGTTTGGGGTGTCATTTGCAGTCTCCATTCTCTTCCCTTTGAAGACTGGGATATGTGCTCCCTCACAGTCTTCTTGCCCATCCTGGGTATCAGCTTCCTATTAATCCTTTTCATTCTCTCCTTGCAGACCAAAGACATTCTCTTTATCAGAGAAACCAGAAGCAAAGGAACTGAGCAGCTTTGCTTATTCTCTGCCACGTTATCATCCTCCCATCTCCTTTAAGAAGCAGGTCCTATTTCTTATCTAATCTCCTTTGTTTTCCTCCAGCATAGTTTAAGATACTCCAATCTCCTTTGATTGCCATTAGCTTTCTTTGTTGTATTTTGAGTCATTTTTAGTTGTGTCTAATTTTCTGTGAGCCCATATGGAGTTTTCTTCAAAAGGTAGGGTGGTTTTGCCATTTTCTTCTCCAGCTCATTTTGCAGATGAGGAAACTGAGGCAAACAAGGTTAAGGGACTTGCCCTGGGTCACATAGCTAATAAGTATCTGAGGCCAGATTTGAACTCAGGTCCTCTGACTTCAGGGCTGGCACTCCATCCACTCCACTACCTGGCTGTCCCTAGCTTTCTTTATCAAGTTCAGTTTGGTTTGCATTTTAGCACTCCCAAACTTATTCTTACAGCACCCCATCATACCTGTTATCACCTGCCTTAGCTCCCAGCTTCTGCGTCTATTTAAAAAAAATCTAAATTGTATGGGGAGTTCCCTGGGCATCCACCTTAGTCACTACAGATGGCTCTCATTTTCTCTCATCATTGGACATTTTGCCTTCAGAATTTCATCTTTTAAGAACTTCTCACCCCATTTGACCTGACTTTTCCTTCTTGTGAGAGAGTGGAGGTGTGTGTATGTGTGTGTATGAGTGAGTGAGTGTGTGTGTGTGTGTGTGTATCTGGGGTGGGGGAACATGTCTAGCTTGCCTGGGCTGTGAGAAACCTCTTCTTTTGTAGCAAGCATGGGGCTCATAGGATTTAGAATTGGGAGGGATCTTTGAGACCATATACTCTAACACTGTAATTTTACTGATGAGGAAAACAAGGTCTGGAGAGGGAAAGTAACTGTCTCTTGCCTCCCTCAATGTCACATAAGTAGAGTCTATTGGAGGAGTCACTCCCAGGTCCTCTGATTCCAAATATAATATTCATTGGGCCTATTTTAGCTAGAATTCTTGCCTTCTGGCTTTGGCTTGAGTTAAAATTGTGAAGAAGGTTGGACTGGTCTTTACTTTCTCTTAACCATCCTTCTGGCACCCTGTTTCTTTGCAGAACACATCCCTCCCCACCCTCATCTCATGCTTTCATGCTGCCCCCCACTGCCCAGGACTTCTGACTAATATACCTTACATCAGCCATCTTACCATTTCTCTCCTAAAGCCATCAAAACTTATCCCTCCTCCATCCCTTCCTCCCCCTGCTCCTTCAAAAGAAATGCCTCCAGCGTCCCATCCCTTCAAAGCTAGTTTATCCAAGCTGACAATGACTTAATGTCCACCCTTTTCAGATAACATTGAAAGTTCCTATTCAGCATCTCCTTCCAATGAGATAACTAAATGGCAGAATCTCAGAGGGACCAGAGGACTTAGCGCTAGAAGACCCTTCGAGATCTTCCAGTACAGCTCCCTCATTTTTGGCCCTGGGGTAGTCAATGACTGATATGCAGGAATTTAGATGTGTGACATTTTAGGATTTGGGAGACTGAGGGAAGGCATGGTTTCATGGTGGAATTTGCTTCACATGCAAGTGATTCATTCCCATCAACCAATAAACCAACATTAAGCAGTTACCAGGGACCAGACACTATGCTAAGTGCTGGAGGTATAAAGGTAAAAACAGTACCTTCCCTCAAAGGGCTCACATTCTAATGGGGAAGGAAATATATAAATAAGTAAGTACATACAAGCTATATGCAGAGTTGATGGAAGATAATCTCAGAGGGAAAAATGATAGTATCTGAGATTATTAGGAAAGACCTCCCAAAGAATGTAGGATTTGAACTGAGTTTTGAAGGCTAGGGGAGCTCAGAGGTGAAAGTGAGGGAGTGGAGCATTTTAGGCATGGGGGACAGGCAGTGCAAAGGCACTGAGGTGGGAGAATTAAAAGCTTGCTGCTGAATCTTAGAGTGTGTTGAAGAGAAGAGGAGGAGGAAGATGAAGAAGAAGAAAAGAAGAAGAGGGAGAAGAAGAAGAAGAAGAAGAAGAAGAAGAAGAAGAAGAAGAAGAAGAAGAAGAAGAAGAAGAAGAAGAAGAAGAAGAAGAAGGAGAGGAAGAAGAAGGAGAACAAGGAGAAGAAGGAGAAGGAAAAGAAGGAGAAGAAGGAGAGGGAGAAAAAGAAGGAGAAGAAGAAGAGGGAGAAGAAGAGGGAGAAGAAGAAGGAGAAGGAGAAGAAGAGAGAAGAAGGAGGAGAAGAGGGAGAAGAAGGATAAAGAGAAGACGGAAGAGAAGAAGAAGAAGAAGAAGAAGAAGAAGAAGAAGAAGAAGAAGAAGAAGAAGAAGAAGAAGAAGAAGAAGAAGAAGAAGAAGAAGGAGAAGAAGAAGGAGAAGAAGAAGAAGAAGGAGAAGAAGAAGGAGAAGAAGAAGAAAAGGAGGAGGATAGAGAGAGAGAGGGGGGGGGGGAGAGAGAGAGAGAGAGAGAGAGAGAGAGAGAGAGAGAGAGAGAGAGAGAGAGAGAGAGAGAGAGAGAGATTAAGCTCTGATAGGGAGCCCAAGCGTTACTGCCCCCACTTTACAGAGAAGGAGGTTGAGACCCACAGAATTAAAGTGACTTCCCATGGTTTACACAGCTAACAGGGGTCAGAATCCCTGGCTCCTTACTCCTGGGCTATTTGCCTCCCACTCTGTCACACACAGTTCCTGTATCAGTTAACTGCAAGACTTGTGAGGGCAATGACTGGTGAATAAATACATGAGTGGGTGGCCCCAGAGGTTGGGGGGAGAGGGTTACCCATCAGGACTGGCTGGTTTCCTGCCCTCCTTATTTTCTACAGGATGTGACAGAGCAGCCTCTCCTGCCTCCCTGAACCCTGCACCATGAAGTTGGAGAGGATGGTTGAATCTGCCCTGGCTCCCATCCCCAGCCAAAGGCCATGAGCACATTCTGCCTTTGGAAGGTGCCACAGTCACCCCATGTGCCAACTCCAGTCCCCTCAGATTCTGTAGATGTGCCCTTTTTAGTTATCTAACTTGTGCTCTAGAAGTTTCAGTTGAATAATGGCCAAGAAATGCAGGAAACATCTGGTAGAGTTCACATCTGGTTCCCCAGTGAGCTCTGGAGGAACATTAGGTGAGCCTTGGAGGACGAGGATGGAGATGTAGAATCCCCTTTCAACATGACTCTCTGAAAGCCTCACTCAAGTTCATGGTTCTGTTCAGGTCCTTTACTTATTCAGCCAACAGCTCGGGAGCCCCTGTCCCATTAATCTCACCCACCCCCACATTCAAAATAGGAGGCATTTAGTGAGACAGAATACCAGGTTAATGGCAAGGAATCAGATTAAGCATTTAGCACTCCCAGCACCCATCCTTAGCTCTCCCCAGCTATTTTTAGGAAACATCCTCAGCAATAGTTGATGATGATGAAGGTGGGGGTGGGGGTGGGGAACACAGCACAGTTCCAGAAAGAACTGCTGGAGGACACTGTAGTGAGATAATATGTGCAAAATTCCTGGCACACAGTAGGTACTTAATAAGTGATTTCCTCCTTTCCTCCCTGCACTTAGGTGGTGCAGTGGTTAGAGGCTGGAGGTCTATAGTCAAGAGGACCTGAGTTCAAATCAACTGCAGATACCTACTAACTATGGGCCCCCAAGCAGGCCACTTAGCCTCTTTGTGTCTCAGTTTCCCTTTCTGTAAAACGGCTTCCTTCTAGCGCTAAATCTATAATCCTATGCTCCTTTGACCTTCAGCCCCTGTTGGAAATCTTCCAGAACTGCCTGACACCGCTTTCTGCCTCAGTGAGCAGAATCTAGTGACCACAAGATGAAATCCCTTTGGTGATGAAGGATCCTTCTTCAGGGTTCTGGCATCCTTTTTCTGAACTTCCTACATAGTACAGGAAAAAACAACAGACTGGAGGCAATGATTAGAATCTCAGAGTCAGAAGGACGTTAAACACCAGTCAGTACGATGTCGTTCCATTGAGGGAATCCCTTCCAAAATCTTGCTGACGAGTAGTCATCCACCCTAGGCTGGAACATGCCCCACAATGGGGCGCCTACTCCTTGGTGGGCTTGACCTATCGTTGGATCGCTCTTCTTGTACTTCTTATATCAAGCCAAAGCTTGGCTCCCTGAGAGTGCCCCGACCTTCATCGCCATCACCTGAGGATTGCCGAGGATTCAGAGGCGTTAAGTAGAAGCCAAGGATAGCGATTCTTGAAAATAGTTGGAGGATGGGTGCTGGGAATGCTTACTACTTTATCTGATTCCTAGCTATTAACCTGGCATTCTGTTTCGTTAAATGCCTACAGTTTGCAATGTGGGGCTTGGTGTGGGAGATTAATGGAATGGAGACTCATGATCAGTTGAATTGAATAAATGAAGGACCCACGTAGTACTAGTAGAAAGTACTAGTTTACTTCAATGGAGTAATGCAGAAGGCTGTTTGCTCGCCCACATGGACCTGGGAGATCATTTAAAATTTAGTTCCTTCATAGTCCCAATCATAGTCCTAGAGATGGGAAAACTGAAGTCCTGAGAGGACCTGCCCCAGTGACTTGGTCAAGGTCACCTTCCCTAGCTCCTTCTCCCCAATCACTACTGTCATTCCTCCCAAACTACCTAGTATTTAATTACGTTGTATTATTTATATTTATTCATTTCTCTTATTCAATTGTCCCATCCTTCCTAAGTTTTATCTTCTCCAGGGTAAACACTCCCAGTGCCCTCTGCTGTCCCTCCTATATCATAGTCTCCAGACTCCCTCCCCCTTTTGCTTCCCTTTCCTTCATGGCTGTCCTCCAGTTTTCCCATGTCCTTTGGTGAATGTGGTCCCAGCAGCTGGCATGCTATACAAATGGTGATGGATCCCCTTGGGCCAGGCCACATCTTAGATGCTTTTGTGGTTTTTAACCGAGTTAAAAACTGTCCTATTGTTTTGGGTTTCCTTCTTAAAGTTAGAGGCTGAATAATCATAACCAGCATTTATATCATTCTTTAAGACTTACAGAGTACTTTAGATATGTTTTATCTCATTTTGTACTCATAACCCCCCTAGGAAGGAGATGCTATCATTGTGTTCATTTTACAGATAGGCAAACAAGGACCGAGAGGCGTTAAGTAACTTGCCCAGGGTCACCCAGCTAGTAAATGTCTGAAGTCAGATTATGAACTGAAGTCCAATGATTCAGCTCCCCAAGGCTGAGAAAGGTCCTGGTTATTTAGGGTTTATCTGAGGTAGTATATGATTATTTGAGCATTTACTCTTCCTTAATAAGTGCTTTTTCACTCACTCACTGATGTATGTTGTAAGTAGAAAAGGGGCTTCTGTCTGCTGGTTAACTAAGCAGAGAGCCTCCTTGTTTCTCGCATCCCAGAAGAATCTGAGGAATGCTCAGTGGTGGTGACACGGCTGTAGGAAGGCACGTCTGTGTGCATATTTTTGCCTTTGCAGAATATCTGCACATGTTATGCTATGCCCAGAGGAGCATCATGGGATAGATCTGGGAGGGACCTTTGGAATCATCTAGTCCCTCCTCCCAATTTAAAGATGGGCAAACTAAGGTCCGAAAAGTAAAAAAAAAAAGTTCACTCCTGGTCATCTTTCTTTGTCCTTCCCCACAAACTGCTACTGCCCCATCAAACTCCCTGGCATTCACTGCTCTGTATATGTTTCCATTTCTTCACTTGATATTTATGCTACATGTGTTTGTGTGTGTACTTCTTGTCTTCCCCATTAGAAGATAAGCACCTTGTATCCCCAGCATGACTCTGGCACCGAGTAGGGACTTAATAGACATTTGCTGATTGAATGACAGCAGACAAGTAAATGTCAGACCCAGGACTTGAACCTGGTGCCCCTGATTCAAAACCATGATGAGCACGTGGGTGGGTAGGCACAGAATGAGTGAAACAGTGTGTGCCTATGGGGTAAGTGTGTGCACGCACATGTCTGTATCTATCTGCACATTTGTGCACTTGGCTGTGACGTCATGCTTGGATTGGGCATCTGAGGAGGGCATCATGCATGCGTGTGTGTGTCTGTGTGTGCGTGCAGATGTGAGCATACACAGCATGCCAGGGCAGTCCTTGTGCCATGTTCAGGACAAGCCTCTCCAAGTGCCAGCCAGCAGCTGTCAGTCCCTTATGGAATTCGACAGGCACAGGAGTGCCTGTCACTGCATTCTTTTTTTGGTGCCATCCTTCAAAGTGGGCCTGGGTAGGGGTGAGCAAGCTGGGCAGTGGAGGTGGGAGCTGGAGGATTGGGTTTCAGGAATCAGATTCAAGGGGATTTCCTGAATATTTTCAAAGGAGGTAATTGATCCTGAAGGCTACTTGGCTGTGTATCAGGAATGTGTATTCAAAGTGGGGAGCGTGGGAAGGAGTTGGGAATGTTGCCCTCATCTCGCACAGAGGGTAGGGGCACCCACAGCTATTTATTTACATCTTTGTTAAATTGTTGAAGGCCCACGGGAATGGGCAAGTTAGAGCTGTTAGCACCTGGGATCTATAGAATTGTTGACAAATGTGGCAGTAGCAGCATCTTTTGCCTTAGAATCACTGGCCTCAGTGTGAGAGCAGAGAGAGAATTCAAGGTCATCTTGCTTCATCCCCCCAATTTATAGACCAGAATGTTGAGGCCCAAATAGAAGTCACTTTTCCAGGGTCACTCAGACCTGAAGCAAGGGCAGTCTTTGTCAAAGCATCATCTCTGTATTCAGAGACAAAGGATTTGTCTGGCCGATCACCAGATAAGCAATTCTAACTCTCTCATTTTACAAGTGAGTAAACTGAGGCTGAGATTTTGGTGACTTTTCCAGGGCCACACAGTTAGACATCCAAGGCAAGATTTGAACTCTGAGAATGGTGCTCAGCCTCTCAATCCTGTATTCACCTGCTAATCCTAGGTGGCCTCCTGTCTGCCCGCTATTCAAGGACTGGCTGAGTTCACAGTGATATGATCAGTGGCAAAAAATGAGAGCTGAAAGAGACTTGGGAGGCTGTTGGATCTGGTAGAAAGTGGCTATGGTGGGAGATGGATCCAAGTCTCTGTGACTCCCAGTCCAGCAACCTGTCCATGGTGCCATGATTCTCTGACCTTCCAGAGCGTTTTGTTTTGACTCTTCTAATAGCATCTAAAACATTCTCCTCCTTATTTTAATGGTTTGTATTGATGTTTTCCTTCTCTTCTTGGACTTCAAACTCCTGGAGGGCAGGGGCTCTGTGCTCATTGAACTTGAGTGGGATCTCAATGGCCATCTAGCCCAGTCCATTCCTGAAATGACCATATAGTCCAGCCCATACCTGAAAAAGAATTACCTCCACAAATGTCAGACAAGCAGTCCTCTGATATTTGTTGGAAGATTCCGTGTAAGAGACCCCACTGCCACCCAAGACAGCCCAGGTCACCCTGGAGAGCTCCAGTGTTTCGGGAGGTTTCCTTAGATCAAGCCTAAATTTGTCTCTTTGTGACTTCTTCCCACCACTTCTAGTCCTTTGGGGCCAAACAGAACAAGTCTAGTCTCTCTTTCCCGTGTTGGGCCCTTGATGCTTGGCCCCAGCTTTTCCCCTACCCCCAAGTCTTTTCTTGAACAGGCTCAACATTCCCAGTGGCTTCAATTAGTCCTCATTGAAAATGGAGTTGAGGTCCTTCAGCGTTCTGTCTGCCTTCCTCCAGTTGTCATCTTATCAGTGATTTTCGTAATGTGGCACAGGTTCAGGTGTTGGTAGAGAAATCCTAAGAAGCCCAAGTAGTGTGGTCCCTCTCCTCTAGTCCTCTTCTGTTCTTGGCTATTATGGCCACTAAAATATAATATTATTCATGTGTATATATACATATATATACACATTTACACACATGTATATGTATGCACAGTGTCTAGCGGATGAAGGTTCAGATTAAAATCTCTCTTTGCTTTTATTTCTCCTTGTTTATCACGGTGGGTTGGCTAGCTACCAGGTGGGAACTGCTTGAGGCCAGACCTGTTACCTGGCTACCTCATTGTCTAGCTTTCACTGGATGAGCCTACACTTTTTTTCTTCCGGACTCTGGTTAAACGCCCCCTTTCTCTATTGCTGCCAAATGACAACTCCGTCTCAAATTAGGGCACTGTTTTTCTTTTATTTAAGAGAAACCTCAGAAGACTTGTATAAACGAATGCAGAATGAAATAAAGAGAATCAGAGGGAGTAAGCTTTTATAAAGTACCCACTACGTGCCAGCCACCGTGCTAAGTACTTTACATATATTATCTCATTTGATCCAGGAGAACAATGTACACAATAAAAACAATATTGTAGAAACCATCAACTTTGCAAGCTTCTCTGTAATCATCCCCTCCGTCATTTCTTAAACATTATCATATTCCGTCACATTCCTACACCGTCACTTGTTTACCCATTTCCTAAGCTGATGGGCACCCTGTCGATTTCCAGTTCTTCGCCATGGAACAGAGTCGCTATAAACGTGTTTTCATCTGGGGGTTTTTCCTCCTTCTTTCATCTCTTTGGAGTATAGGCCTGTTAGTGCTGTCACTGGGTCGAAGAGTATGCGTCGTTTAACACCCAGCATCTTTTCAATGTCCTTCATGAAATATAGCACCTAGGATATAATAAGGAGCTAACATTTGCACAGAACTTTAAGGTTTACACAACGCTTCACAAATATCATCTCATCTGACCCTCCTGATAACCCCGAGAGACAGGTATTACTATCACTCCCATTTTACAGATGAAGAAACTGAGGCAAACGGGAGTTAAGTGACTCGCCCAGGGTCACATAACTAGTAAATATCTACGGCCAGATACGAACTCAAATCTTCCTGACTCCAGGTCTAGATCTCTATTCACTGTGCCACCCAGCTGCCTCAAGAAACTAAAACTAAAATGTACTCTGGTGTCACCCGATAGGGCTATGAGACTATTGCCCCGCCCCGTTTCTGTATACTATCCCTCCTTTTTTTCTTTAAGGCAGTCAGGGTTAAATGACTTACCCAGGGTCACACAGCTAGTAAGTATCTGAGGCTGGATTTGAATGCAGGTCCTCCTGACTCCAAGGCCAGTGCTCTATCCGCTGTACCACCTTGCTGCCCGTCCTTTCCCTCTTCAATGTCACTGGTTGTCATATCCCACCATTGCTCAGTTTCCAGTCTGCTAAGATGCCTAGATCTTTTTTTTTTTCAGCTGAATTGTTGCCTTGGAATACCTCCTCCATCACAAGATGGGCATTGAGTGTTTTAATCTAGATATAAAGCTTTACATCCCCCCCCCCACTAAATTCCATCTGACTAGATTCAAACCAACGTTCTGTTGGATGGAGATCTTTTCCATCAGAATGGAACAGTGGAAGGAGGAGTGGAAAACATGGATCTAAGTCCTAATGATAATAATAAAATTATCATCAGTGACAGTAGTAACAATGTTCTCATTTCTACACTTTCTAGGCCCGAGCCATGCCACTCTACAAAGCGGATAGCGCAAGTATCATTATCCCTTAATTTTATAGATGAGGAAAACAAGACCGAAGAAAGTGGCCCAAGGTCACACAGTAAGTGTCAGAGCCAGAGTTTTCACAGAGACCAAAGGGGCCAGGGCAGTCTAATCACTAAAGGATAGTAGCTGTTAATTTAATATTGATTCAAGGGTGTTCTGGACAGAACATCTGAAGCCCAAGTTCAAATCTACCAATTCTTCTATTAACTTCCTGCATGACCCTGAACAAATCACTTACTCAGGTTTCTCATCTGTAAAACAAGGGATTGAACTTGATCAATTCCAGGGTCTCCCCCAGTGCTAAATCCAGTTTCTGATATGCCGTCAGGGTTCGAGTTGATTGCTGTCTTCTCAATTCTTTTTTTTCCCCTTCAGTCCAAATTTTTAAATTTTTTCTTGTTTGTGTACACATTGCTTTCCCATAGAGTGTTTTTGGTTATTGTATTCCCAGTGCCTCGCACACATAAATACTTGCTGAGTTGAATTTGTATTCCCAACTGTAAATTAGCACCAGAAGAAATGGCCTTGCTTCTCAGTCTGCCATTTTTATTACATTGGTAAGAAGGGCCCTCTTTAGTTCTTACCCATCCCTCACCTTGTTCCTCTGGCCAACTCTCCCCTCTCTGTTCCCTTCTCCTTAAGCTAACTATGCTTCCCATCCCCCTACCAAAGCAGAGGTTTAGTTGATTCTGTGAAGTCGATGTTCTGTACGCAGTAAGTTGCTCAAGGGGCCAATATGGGTCAGTTCATCACCTCTGTGTCTCGGTGTGCCAGGAATCAGTAATGATGATAGCACTTTAAATGGGATTATTGTCAAGACAGATTATGAAAGACAAGCCAAGAACCTGCTAGAATGAATGGAAAACTCAAAACACTCTACATATATTATTTCATTGGATCCTCACAAAAACCCCAGGTAGATAGGTGCTATTATTATCTTCATTTGATAGAGGATGTGGCTAAGTGACTTGTCTGGGGTTAAACAACTAGTAAATTTCCGAGTCAAGATTTGAACTTAGATCTTCCTAAATCCAAGTCCAATGTCCTAGCCGGCAACCTAGCTGCCTAAGGTAACATTGAGATATAGAGTAGGAGGAAAGAAGGCACAGACAGTCGTTAAGTAGACCTCACCATAAATCAGCTAGTAGTTGATATCTTGATCAACCATATCTTGATCAACCACTCCTCTGTTCACGGAAGCCAAGAGGCAGAAGATGTTAGAGATGTTAAGAGATATTAGAACCATTCTAGACCAACCTGTACCCAAATGGGAATCCCCTCTGTACCATCTCTTGGCAGGGAGCTCCGGATGCTACATCACTTCTGAGGTTGGGGTCCATTGTGTCTACAGGCAGCTTCTTCTACTTTGGACAGTACCCATTATTAGCAAGTTTTGTTTCCCAAATGTTGGAGCTGAAAGCCACCCCTCTATAATTTCTACCCACTGCTTCTGGTCTTGCCCCCTGGGACTGAGCCGAGTCAATCTCTTCCATGCTCTAGCCCTTCAAATCCCCGAAGATAACAATCATGCTCATAATTTTCTTGAGGCCAAACATCACCGGTTCCTTCCACTGACATGAATGTAGCATGGTTTCTATCCTTGTCATCATCATGAAGAAATACTGCAAGACAACCCTACTTCAACCTCCTGTGAACAGTAGAAGTTTGTACCTACCCTTGCTCTCATGTCTGGATGACGTCTCCCCCTCCTGTGAGAGGATCTCAGAGTTAGAACTGATAGGAACTTTAGAAACTGTTGAGTCCAATGCTCCTGTTCTACAGAGGATGAAGCTAAGGGAGGCAGAGGCTAAATGACTTGCCCGAGGTCACACAGCTAGTAAGTGTCTGAGGTCAGATCTGAACTTACATCTTTCTGATTCTAGGTCCAGTGCTCTAACCACTGCACAACCTTAGAAGACATCTATTTATTTGTTGTTGTTGTTGAGTCATTTCAGTCATGTCTAACTCTCTGTGACCGCATTTGGGGTTTTCTTGGCAAAGATAAAGAAGTGGTTTACCATTTCTTTCTCCAGCTCATTTTACAGATGAAGAAACTGAGGCAAACAGGGTGAAGTGACTTACCCAGGTTTACACAGCTAGTAAGTATCTGAAGCTGGATTTGAACTCATGAAGATGAGCCTTCCAGATTCCAATCCAGCGCTCTATCCATTGTGCCACCTAGCTGCCCCCATCTATTTATTACTGCCCTATAATTTTACAGATAAGAATACTGAGTCTCAGAGAGGATAAGTGACTTGCCCAGGGTCACACAGGTAGTTATTGCCAGAGATGGGATTAAAACCTAGATGTTGAGGGGGCAGAGCCAACATGGCGGCTAGAAAGCAGGGACTAGCGTGAGCTCCCTGCCAAGTCCCTCCAAAAACCTATAAAAATGGCTCTGAACCAATTCTAGAACTGCAGAACCCACAAAACAGCAGAGGGAAGCAGGGCTCCAGCCCAGGACAGCCTGGATGGTCTCTGGGTGAGGTCTATCTTGCACGGAGCTGGGAGCAGAGCAGAGCCGAGCCCAGTGTGGGCTGCATGGACCAACAAGACTGGGAGCCGGGTGGAGCATGCCCTAGCACCCTGAATCAGTGGGCTGCAGCAGTTACCAGACTTCTCAACCCACAAACACCAAAGACAACAGAGAAGGTTAGTGGGAAAAGCTGCGGGAGTGGAAGAAGTTCGTGGTTTGGCTACTGCCCCAGGGGCAGGGGAGGTGGGGCAGCTACAGGACTACAGCTGCAGTTGCTTCCAGCCCCAGGCACACCTGGTGGGAAGAATTAAGTGGCAGATCAGAGCAGGAGTGAAGAGCCTGCTGAAGATCTAAGTCCAGTGCGGCCTGGGGGTTCTTGGGGAAGGAGGAGTGCTGGTGTGGCAGAGCTGGCACTTTCCCCCAAGCTTGGAACATAGTTCTCTTAACTCTACAAGCAGTCATACCCTGTTGAAAAACTCAAGGGTCAAGTTAGTTGGCTGGGAACATGGCCAGGCAGCCAAAACGCACCCAGATTCAGTCTCAGACTTTGGAATCTTTCTTTGGTGACAAAGAAGACCAAAACATACAGCCAGAAGAAGTCAACAAAGTCAAAGAGCCTACATCAAAAGCCTCCAAGAAAAACATGAACTGGTCTCAGGACATGGAACAGCTCAAAAAGGATTTGGAAAAGCAAGTTATAGAAGTAGAGGAAAAATTGGGAAGAGAAATGAGAAGGATGCGAGAAAACCATGAAAAACAAGTCAACGACTTGCTAAAGGAGACCCAAAAAAATACTGAAAAATACACTGAAGAAAACAACACTTTGAAAAATAGACTAACTCAAATGGCAAAAGACCTCCAGAAAGCCAATGAGGAGAAGAATGCCTTGAAAGGCAGAATTAGCCAAATGGAAAAGGAGGTCCAAAAGACGACTGAAGAAAATACTACCTTAAAAATTAGATTGGAGCAAGTGGAAGCTAGTGACTTGATGAGAAATCAAGATATAAAACAGAACCAAAGGAATGAAAAAATGGAAGACAGTGTGAAATATCTCATTGGAAAAACCACTGACCTGGAAAATAGATCCAGGAGAGATAATTTTAAAATTATTGGACTACCTGAAATCCATGATCAAAAAAAGAGCCTAGATATCATCTTTCAAGAAATTATCAAGAACTGCCCTGATATTCTAGAGCCACAGGGCAAAATAGAAATGGAAAGAATCCACCAATTGCCTCCTCAAATAGATCCCAAAAAGAAATCTCCTAGGAATATTGTCGCCAAATTCCAGAGCTCCCAGATCAAGGAGAAAATACTACAAGCAGTCAGAAAGAAACAATTTGATTATTGTGGAAACACAATCAGAATAATCCAAGATCTAGCAGCTTCTACATTAAGAGATGGAAGGGCTTGGA
Organism: Trichosurus vulpecula; assembly: GCF_011100635.1. Lineage (NCBI taxonomy): Eukaryota > Metazoa > Chordata > Mammalia > Diprotodontia > Phalangeridae > Trichosurus > Trichosurus vulpecula. The sequence continues at coordinate 148,143,930 of NC_050581.1, forward strand.
ATACGATATTCTGGAGGTCAATGGAGCTAGGCTTAAAACCTCGAATCACCTACCCAGCAAAACTGAGTATCATGCTCCAAGGCAAAATATGGATTTTCAATAAAATAGAGGACTTTCAAGCTTTCTCAGTGAAAAGACCAAAGCTGAATAGAAAATTTGACTTTCAAACACAAGAATCAAGAGAAGCATGAAAAGGTAATCAAGAAAAAGAACGAGAAAAAGAAATTGCAAGGGACTTACTAAAGTTGAACTGTTTTGTTTACATTCCTACATGGAAAGATGATGTGTATGATTCATGAGACCTCAGTATTAGGGTAGCTGAAGGGAATATGCATATATATATGTTTATGTACATATATGTATAAGTGAATGTGTACGTATGTATATATGTATGTGTGTATATATATAATGTGTATATATATATACATATATATATATATATGTAGAGAGAGAGAGAGAGAGAGAGAGAGAGGGAAAGAGAGAGAGAGAGAGAGAGAGAGCAGGCACAGGGTAAGTTGAAGATGAAGGGAAGATATCCAAAAGAAATGAAATCAAATTAAGGGATGAGAGAGGAATATATTGAGAGAGGGAGATAGGGAGAGATAGAATGGGGTAAATTATCTCGCATAAAAGTGGCAAGAAAAAGCAGTTCTGTAGGAAGAGAAGAGAAGGCAGGTGAGGGGGAATGAGTGAATCTTGCTCTCATCAGATCTGACCTGAGGAGGGAATACCATACATACTCAATTGGGTATCTTACCCCACAGGAAAGAAGAGAGAAGAAGATAAAAAAAGGGGGGGATGATGAAGGGGAGGGCAGATGGGGGTGGAGGTAATCAAAAACAAACACTTTCGAAAGGGGACAGGGTCAATGGAGAAAATTCAATAAAGGGGGATGGGTTGGGAAGGAGCAAAATATAGTTAGTCTTTCACAACATGAGTATTGTGGAAGGGTTATATATAATGACACACATGTGGCCTATGTTGAATTACTTGACTTCTTAGGGAGGGTGGGTGGGAAGGGAAGAGGGGAGAGAATTTGGAACTCAAAGTTTTAAAAACAGATGTTCAAAAAAAAAGTTTTTGCATGCAACTAGAAAATAAGATACACAGGCAATGGGGCGTAGAAATTTATCTTGCCCTACAAGAAAGGAAGGGAAAAGGGGATGGGAGGAGAGTGGGGTCACAGAAGGGAGGTCTAACTAGGGAACAGGGCAACCAGAATATACGCCATTTTGGAGTGGGGGGGAGGGTAGAAATGGGGAGAAAATTTGTAATTCAGACTCTTGTGAAAATCAATGCTGAAAACTAAATATATTAAATAAAAAACAACAACAACAAAAAAGAAAACCCTAGATGTTTGGACTCTAACTCTTTCCACTGTCACATCTCAGGTTTTGGAAAGTAGAAAGTCTTCTAGAAAAGCCATACAAGACTTTATGAAATGAGGTTTGAGAAGCCCATAGTCTGTGGGAGCAGCAGAGACAGGTGGAGTGTGATGCCTTTATATCACCTAGCGATGCTTTCTGGTCTTGAGTTTCCTTCTAAGGTGGGTGGTCAGCAGACACGTGTGAAGACAGATCTCCAGAGAAGGGACTTCCCAGCCTCAGAGGCCTCAGGAGACAAGGCCCCCTGGTTGACAGCAGAGGTCAGGCCCAGCTTTGAGGGGTAGGGAGCAGAACCGACAGAGAGGCAGCAGCCCCCACACTCTCCTCAGCTGTTGGCACGTCATCCCCCAAGTTTCTGCCAAGATCATCCTGGGAAGAAAGGCCAGCAGAAGATGTAAATCCCTGCTGTGGGTCTGAGACTCCAAAGCCATTCGCTCTGGTATGTCCGAGTGGGCGTCCGAAGTTGTTGGATCTCAGACAGGCATTGTATTCACTCCAAGCTTGGGAGCTGGGAGATCCCCTGACTCACCATTGTGTGTGTGGAGGGGGATGGGCTCTCCTCCATCACCTTGGCTTGGGGGTGGGGTGGGAGTCAACACGTCCAACTTGTGTCCCCCTGTGTTCCCCGGATGCTCTGGCCAGACCCAGCTTTGACTCTGCAGACTTTTACCCATTTCTTTTCATATCTGGGCAGCTTCAGTTTCCCCATGTGTAAAATGCAGGTAATGATAGTAGTACCTGCTTTGCAGAGTTATTGTGAAAATTAAACTGAGGAACTGTTGCGTATCTTAAAGTGCTATAGAAATGTGAGCTCTCGTCACACAATGTAGTCAGCAACCTCCTTGTTAAGTGATGCACTGAACTTGGAGTCAGGAAGACCTGAGTTTGAATCCTGCCTCAAGCATTCATGTGGCTGTGTGACCCCCTGCAAGTCATGACCCTGAGTCTCAGTTTCCTCTTCTATAAAATGGGGATAATCACAGCACCTGCCTCCCAGGTCAAATGTGATAAATGACATAGACGATGTGCTTTCATAAAACTTGAAGTATTATATAAAGGCTAGCTATTATTATCATTATTACTACATAAAGTTCTCTTACCCTGATTCAGTTTTCGTGATTATTTGGCTCCTCCTTTTCCAAAAATTCAGAGCACCCTTTTTACCTCTCACCCCTGTCCCTTAAAAGGGAATCAAAGAATTCCAAATGACTCATGATGAAAAAAACCATACTCGCCTCCAGAGAAAGAGAACCAAGGAACTCTGAGTGCAAACTGAAGTATCGTTGTCTCACTTTCTGTGTTTTTTTTGTTGCTTTTTTGTGATATGGAACTGTTTTGCATGATTGCACCTGTATAGTGGATAATCATTTTGCTGACCTTCTCAGTGGGTGGGGGAGGGGCAGGAGGGAAGGAGAGGATTCAGAACCCAAAATTCAAAAAGAATATTTAAAATAAATAAATAATACATTTGTTTTAGAAATGAAAAAAAAATAAATTGGATGAAGTTGTAGATGGAATGCAAGAGGCAAAGAAGCAGGGACCCTCCTCCCTTCCCCTTGGTCTCCTCTGTTTTGCATTTTTGTTTGTTTTTCAGCTCTCAGGGAGCTTAGAATGTTCTGCATCCTCACCTCTGACCCTTGGATTCTGACTTTCTTCCAGACTCAGCTCAGTCCCACCTTCTGCATGTCTAGTGCCTTCCCATTTCCATGGCATAGATCTTGCATGCACATATATTTATTTATTTATTACATATTATCTTCCCCCATTAGATCCTTGAGGATAATGGCTATGGTTTTACCTTTCTTTGTACCCCAGTAGTTAGCTTGGTACCTAGCACATATAACGTGCTTATGATAAATGCTTGGTGACTGACTGTTTAGAATCACAACCATGGAGCTGGATAGGATCTCAGAGTTCGTCTACTCTGTCTTCCTTCATTCTACAGAAAAGGAAAGTGAGACCTTTAGAAGCCACTTGAGATCATACAGTTAGCTATTGGCAGAACTGGAATTAGAGCCCAGATTCTCCTACTTCCTGGCCAGGGTGCTTTCTTGCCTGTATTCGGCCTCATCACCATGCCTTCCTCCTAAGTGTCCAGTCTACTTCAAGAAGCCCATCCCGTCCATGTTGTCATCTGTCCTTCAGCTGCTCCTTTTCTTAAAGTGAGAAACAGCACCTGCAGACTGGTCTGAACTTCTAGAAAGCATCACTGGCATTTCCTTCCACCCGCCTCAAATCCTTTGTGGAGTTGAATCCACTAAGCTTTGGAACATTGGCCCTGGGGCCATGCTACTTTGATTGGTAAGTGACTAGGTATGTTGGTTATCTTCAAGAATTGGAAGGGCTGTGAAATGGAAGAAAAATTAGATTTGATCTCCTTGGCCCCAGAGGCCAGAGTCAGTAGCAATGGATAGAAATGATAAAGAAGAAAGTTTAGCTCTGACATCAGGAGAAATCTAACATTTAGAGCTTTCCCCAAGCAGTATAGGCTTCCTCAAGAGGTGGTAGGTCCCTCTTCCTTGGAGGATTCAAACAGAGTCTGGCCAACCACTTGCTGGGTATGATATAATGGGAATTTCTTTCCTGAACATGTTGAAGGAGATACGCTCTAAGGCTCCTCCTACTCTTAGATCCAGAGATTCTCTAAGTCTTTGAGCAGAAACTGAACCAGTAGAGTTAAACCACCCCCAATCCCAGACCCCAGACCAACTATCAGACCACATGTTTCAAGCCCTATCCAGTCATCCACCCAAGTTATCTTCTCTCTTGCCAGCCATTACCTCTCCCAGCTTTTGCTCTGGGAGCGATAATCAATGCTACCATTGTTTCTTAGAAAGGGTGTGCCAGTTGGCTGCCCTATGGGTCAACTTACCATCTCTGCAGACTTGTCTGCCGCTTTCTTTACCTGCTGCCCCTTCCATATATTGCTGTTATCTCACCTTATTAGAATATAGGTTCCTTGATAGCAGGGACTATATCACTTTTGTGATTGTATCTTCAATGCTTAGCAATTCCCAGCACATAGTAAGGGCTTCACAAATGCTTTCTCCTTCCTTCCTTCCTTCCTTCCTTCCTTCCTTCCTTCCTTCCTTCCTTCCTTCCTTCCTTCCTTCCTTCCTTTCTTCCTTCCTTCCCTCTCTTTCCTCCATCTCTCTCTCCTTTCCCTTCCTTCCTTCCTTCCTCCCTTCCTCCCCTCCTTCCCTCCCTTTCCTCCTTCTCTCCCTCCTTTCCCTACCTTCCTTCCTTCCTTCCCTCATTTATTCATTCACTTATTGTCCTTGCCCAGTAACTCTGGCTCTCTCTTTTCTATGTACAATCACCCTCCAGAAATTAAGACAAAGGTCCAGCTAGACTTATTCCAAGGGACTTGGATGTCCAGTGGAGCAGGACTTGGCCTCCAGAGCACCCCCTATCTCTACTTCTTAGCCAGTCCAGCCTAGTCCAGTCCTGGTCCTGAACCACCTGAATCTAAGGATAATCCCTGATGACACAAGGGTAGCCAGCAGGCTTTGCTCATAGTCCAAACATCATGTAATATTCCTGGGTATAATAGATAAGTAAGTCATCATACTAAAGTATATTTGTAAGGCAATTCCATGAGAAAAGATCATGGCCAAGTCTGACGTCCTATAACGCTGGCTTTGTAGACTCTAGAGCCAACTGTGGCTCAGAGAGGAAGTGACTTAGCCAAGGCTATATGGCAGATCAGCTAATACTAGGACCTTGGACTCCTAACTCACAGTTCAGTGTTTGAATCCTTGATGAATCAATCCATGGTGGGATCTCCATGGTATGTAGTTAACTCCTCCATTACCAAGGCAAAATCCTTCTCCTTTCTAGGGTCAGTATAATGTAGGAGAAAAGTCTCCAGGCTTGGAGTCATGAAACTTAGGCTCCTATCTTGGATCCAATTTTTATTAATTTAGTGAGCTCTCTTAAACTCAATTTTCTCTTCTGTAAAATGGAAAAAGTAATATTTTGTGTAATCTACCTCATAGGGTTGTTTTGAGAAAAGTTCTTTTTAACCCTTGAAGCACTATAAATATAGATGTTGTTATTTATAATTTGTTATTTTCTGTAACACTTCTCAGCTACATTCAAGTTCAGGGTGCTATTCTGGGTCATAATCTGTTCAAATCCATGGCTCTGAGCCCCCACCTATATGTCTTTATGCCAGATCATGACAGATGACACATGAATTAGAAACAAAAGACATTTAAAGAAAGGGACTAGAAAAGCAAATAACAAGGAACTGAATTAGGTAGTAACATTCTCCTCATCCATACCAAATCAATGACTTCCACCTCCAAATGTCTCCAGAGGAGTCCTAATCAATTTTCTGTGTCTGGAGGGAGAACACAGCTCAAACTCACGGTACAGCTATTGAATCTTAGACTCCAAAGTCGCTCCGCCTAATTACTTCCCTTTCAATCTTAGAACAATAGTCTAGATGAGCGCACTGGCTCCTTGGTAACTGAATAGGAAGTGATCAAGTTGGGATGACTAGGTCCATGATTCCTTTTGTGTGTCTCCACACCACTGCCATCTCCGGTGTCTGACATTAGCCTTTCAGAGACACATTCATAGTCTATTTTCTTAAAGCTCTTTCTTTCCTTTCCTCCCTCCACCCTCCAACCTGGGCATGCTCACCAGAGGCTACACTGAATGATGTCATCATGCAGTGGATTCATCCGCTGCTTTCTGAGAAGTGTGTTCTAGAGAATTTTCCTCCAATGAATAAGGCTGGCAGCCCCCAAGCATTGTTGAAAATGCAACCCACCCACAAACATGTTCTTTTCATATGTACTACATTACTCTGCTTCATAAAGCCCTTCCATGATCTCCTTTCCCATTCTACGATCCCTTTGGTATTGATTTTTGCTTCATTTCAGCTGAATAAAGATGCTGGGGAGTAATCCTAACTTCCCCTCCCTCCCTCACCCTTTCTTCCTTCTTCCAAAGTATTGGGTCCCATACCTTCTGGTAATTAGAGATATCTCAGAGCATTGAACAGGGTGCTGAATTTGACATCGGGGGCCCACACTCAAATCTTAATTATTTACCACCTGGAGCAGAATACCAGCAGTGACAAAGGAGAGAAAGTCGTGGCAGGAACAGCAACTATTTACTCCCCCGACCACACAGACTGTTTCCCGAGCTCAATGGACTACTGCTCTTCCTGGCTACCCTCTAGCTCAGTTGCCTTGGGCAATTTCTTTAACATGTCTGGGATTCATTTGTTGCCTCTTCTATAAAATGAGCAGAGTTGGTACCTTCGAGTTCTAAATTTGTGATCCTCTGACTTTCCCCTAAACTCCCATCTTCCAACCTAGCTGTGGGATGATGGACAAGTCCAATCTCACCTGGGCCTGAATTTCATCACTGATTGGAGGAAGTGCCTCTGACTTTCCCAGCTGGGGCTGCTGGGAGAACTAATTAGGGAAGAGGATGGAGAAGCCCCGAAGAGTGTGAAAATACTCACACGCACACGCGCACACACACACACACACACACACACATTTATATAGTGTAGCATCCATTCGGAACAATCTTGGGGCTGAGCCAGCTGGGAGCAGTAAACATAGCCTCTCCTCAGAAGAAGATTAAGTCACTCTGAGCATCGGGAAGCCACCAGAGCAGCTTCCTGATGCCCAAACAATGTGCTGGGAGACTCAATGGCTCTTCCAAAAGAAGGCAAATTCTTCCCTTCTTATGTATTCAACAGGACACTTGTATCACCCCAGAGTCAAGGAGCCAAACCACAGTTACCTGCAGTGTTTCCAGGGAGGGGTGTCTGATGAATGGGATTGTCTGGGGGAACTGAAGGCCAGCACCAAGCCCCTGGGAGTCCCAACAACTCATTCAATGAGCTCAGGTTCCAGCCCCAGACACTGGAATAAGGAACATCAGGGGCTGGAACCGTTCTAGGGAACATGGTGACTGACAGAGCTAAAGAGATTATGGGAGAGGGGATGGAGTTAGAGAAGGGGAAAATGTGAATGTGATGGACAGTATTGTGAGCCCATGACACATCATGGGAATCAGCCTCCTTATGGGATCCAGGTTCTGTTTGGGCTCTGCCAATAATTCCTTCTCTGGTGGCTTCCAGTTTCTTCTTCCATAAAACAAATGGCTTGGATTGGGTCTGACTACATCACTCCCAGCTCAATAACTTCCAGTGGCTCACTACTACCTTAGCGTCAAATACAAACTCCCTTGTTTGGCACATAAAGCCCTTTATAATTCCAGCCTACCTTTCCAGCCTTATTATACATTAATCCCCTTCAGCCTCAAAACTAGACTTTATGCTATTTCTTGTTCACCTCAGGAAGACTTGACCCTGTTTCTCTTCCCCCTCCCTCTCATCCTCCTTTTCCTCCTCCTCCTTCTTCTCTCTGTCTTTCTCTCCCTCTTTCTTTCCTTCCTTCCTTTTCTTTCTTTTTCTTTCCTTCCTCCCTCCTTCTCTCTTTCTTCCTTTCTTTTCTCCCTCCCTTCCTTCCTTCCTCCCTTCCTCCCTCTCTCCCTTTCTTTCTTTCTTTCTTTCTTTCTTTCTTTCTTTCTTTTATTTCTTCCTTCCTTTCTCTTTCTTTCTTTCTTTCTTTCTTTCTTTCTTTCTTTCTTTCTTTTTCTTCCTTTCTTCCTTTCTTTCTCTTTCTTGCAGTATCCCAGCTCTACTCTCTGTGTCTCTGCACATGCCTGGAAAGGACTCCCTCTTCAGCTCCAAGCTCAGCTTCAGTGATACCTCTTTTATAAGGCATTTCTCCAGATTCCTCCTCCACCCCCTCCCCAGCTACTAATTCCTCTCTAACACACTACCTTGGTTTTTTGGGTTTTTTTTGGCATATCCTTATTTTGTATATGTATTGCCTCCCCTGTAAGGTCCTTTGGCAGCAAGGATTCTAATTTTTGTCGCTGTATCCCCAGTGTCTTACCTACCGCCTGGTATATGCTAGGTGCCTAATAAATGCTTCTTGATTGGTTCCTTCCAGCTCTGATAGTCCACATTTATAGTCTAAGTCCTCTGCCAGTCCATCCTTGATTCTAATCCACTGACCTTGGCTTCTTTCCGACTAAGTGCTTTCTTTCTCCTGCAAAGGATGGGTATAAAAACAGAGACCTGGTTAGTTGATGGCTGAGGGTTAATTGGTTTCTATTTAAGCCAGACTGGACCGCATGGAGGGGCAATCAGTTGCTCTACCTACAGATCTGTGGCTGCCCTAAAAAGACATTTTTTTTTGGTTAAAGAAAATGCAAAAAGAAGATTCTGCGCCACCCCCCCCCCCCCCCCCCCCCCCCCCCCCCGCCATGCACATCTTGCAGTGTGAGGCGGCACTTGCCGCAAGGAGTTGCCATGGCAACCACAAGTGGGTCTGCTTGAAAAGAGATGGAACCTTCGCTGATCACAGACCTTTGTGCGGCCGCCAGGTGCCCCCGTGTGCCTCACATCCCCCCCAGTGCCACCCCCAGGGGGCCCGCAGCTGCCCCTCCGCTTCCCTCCCCTGCCATCGATACTCATTTTTTATGGTTACAAAGAGCGGGGCACACGTTATCGCATTTAGTCCTCACCCAGCAAGCGCAGGGAGGTGGGCAGAACTAGCATCGCCCTCATCTAGTTAGAGAACAGTAATAGCTCTCGTCTTATATTACGTTTTAACGTTGCAAAGCGCTTTTAAAAACTAGCATTTGATTCAGCGCTCTACCTACCTCACCTTCTAGCTGCCTCCCCTTCCTCTCCCCCTCCCTTTCTCTCTCCTTTCTTCCCCCTTTCTTTCTCCTCCCTCCCTCCTCTCTTTTTCCTTCCCTCCCTCTCTTCCCCCTCCCTTTTCTTCCTTTCTCTCCCTCCCTTCTCCCTCTTTTTTTCCTTTCTCTCCCTTCCTCTCCCTTTTTCCCTGCCTCCCTCCCTCCACATATATATATATATATATATATATATATATATAGATACATGTACATACATATACGTACATAATACACATATTTGCACATATATATAATATATGTATATACACACATCTAGACATACAGATAAAGCCTTTATTAAAAACTTACCATGTGCCAGGCACTGCGCTAAATAGAGAGGATAGAAATACAAGCAAAAAAAAAAAAAAAGAAGAAGACAGCCCTGCCCTCAAGGAGCTTTCATTCTAATGGGGAAAGGTGACATGAAAGATATGTTTCTTTATAGATGAGAGGGGTCCTAAAGGTTAGGGTCACACGAGCCTGTGCCTCCTGTTATCTCCTGACTCCAGGCTTCTCTTGGTCCTGCCTGGAGGCTTTGCTGAGCAGAGAGATGACAGCTGAGACATCAAAGGGGGGAAGTTGGGGGCAGGAAGGGGGGCTGCTGAGGGCCAGCAGGGCTCTCTCCTCCTCCTCCCTGCCTCCCCAGGGCTGGGCAGCTTCCTCTCAGTGCATGTGTGGGTGTCTGTGTGTGCTTGTTCCTGGAAGCCTGTACGTAGGCATGTGTGTGAGCGTGTCCCTATATGGGTCTGAGTTTGTGTATGTTGGCGTGTAAAAGATAAATACCTAGATAAAGTGAAGTGAGATGCAGCCTGGGGTAGGGGAGAGCGCAGGGGTGTCAGGTCTCTCCTCCGCCACACAGGGCCTGGATCCCATCACTCTCTGCTCAGTGGCCCCAGGCACCCTTCACACTATATATTACAGAGCATGTCACAGAGCATGTCACAGGATCATAAACTCAGGGCTGCATGGGTCCTCGGAGACCACAGGCTCCAGCACGCTCATTTTACAAATGAGGAGACTGAGGCCCAGAGAAGTTCAGACTTGCCCAAAGTCACACAAGTGTGGTTTGAAGAGCAGAACTTTGGATTCCAGAGTCACAGATCTTGTCCACAGCACTCCACAGCCTTTCAGGCGGGTCCTCCCCAGGCTTCCCTCTATCAATGAAGTAATGGATGGTTCAAAACAAGGATGGGGATGTATGAGTGTGAATATGCATGCGTGTGTGTGTGTGTGCATGTATGTGTAAATATGGTGGGGGTGTACATGTGTTATGTGAATGAGTGTGTGCGCATGTATATGTGGGTACGTGTATATTTGTACAAATAAACGTGTACATGCATGAATGTGGATATGCATATGTTAGTTGCATTATATTTGAATGAGTGTGTATTATGGGGTACTTGGATTATGTGAATGAGCGCATATGCATGTGCATGTATGTATGGGTGTGCATGCATTTGTGCAAATGAGTGTGTATATGTATTAATGTAGGTGTGCATATATTATGTTAGTGTGCATGTAGATGGTAAATGAGCGTATTGTGTGAGTGGGCACGAATGTGTAAGTGTGCATTTATTGTGGTGCACGAATGTACCTGAGTGAACGTGTCCGCGTAGATGTGCATTGTGTGGGCATGTGTGCTTTTGTTTAAGTGAGTATGTGCATGTGGATGGATGGATGTACATGTATTGTGCAAATGAATGCAAGCCTGCATGTATGAGTGTGAGTGTTCACATATTCTGTTAGTGTGCATGCATGTAGTAGATTAGTAGATGTGTGTGAGTGTGCATGAATGTGCAACTGTGGGTGTGTTGTGGTGCATGTATGTGTGCGAGGGTACATGTATATGGTGAATGAGTGTATATGTGTGAGGAGTCTGTAGATGTGTATACGAGTACTCAGAGACGTATTTGAGTGTCTGGGTGGATGAAGGTGTGTGTGTCTGTGGAAATTTGGTCTATGTGCATGAATGTTTTTGGGTAAATATATGCAGGTGTGTATATGTCTGTGAAGAAGGTGGCACAATGGATAGAGCACCGGGCTTACAGTCAGAAAGACCTGAGTTCCAAGTTGATCTCAGACACTAGCTCTGTGACCCTGGGCAAGTCACTTGACTTCTGTCTGCCTCAGTTTCCCCAACTGTAAAATGGACACAAACTAGCACCCACATCCCATGGTTGTTATGAGGATCCAATGAGATAATATTTGTAAAGCACTTGACACAGTGCCTGGCACAGAGTGGGCATTTAAGAAGTGCTTGCCCCTGCCTCCTCCTCCTTTGGGAGGGTTGTACACAAAGGAGTGCACATGTGTGTGAGCCGCAGTGACTGGCCCCAGGGTTGTCATAGCCAACATTTCCAACTGAAGAATGGTGTGGTGACCTGCTCTGAGACTTTGGCCAGTGAAACAAGCTCCTGCAATTCTCCCTGTTGAGGCATATTAATGACAGTAGTAGAAGCAATATTAGCCAGCCCCTATGTAGCACTCTCCTTGTATGATACCACCTGATCCTCACAACAATCCAGGGAGGTAGGAACTATTATTATTCCCATTTTTACAGATGGGGAAACTGAGTCTAGGAGCAGTGACTCACGGAGGGTCAGGAAGCTAGGAGGTTTCTCAAGCAGGGTTTCTGCCCAGGTCTTCCTGGCTCCAAGCCCAGCTCGCTAATCATTAAGCTGGGCTGCCTTTCGTGGCATGGACACGTGCGGTCTGGCTAAAGCCCTGGGCAATGTATGGACCATGACTACAGCCCTGATCAGACCAAAAGGAAGGGATGGTATGAGAGAATGAATGGCTGTGGTTAAATCATTTATTTGATTGTTTCTGATGATCCCAAGACCTCACAGGGGCAGAGCTCCCGTGTTGACACTGCCTGGGTGTGACCTCAGGTGAGAGCAGGAGTGGGACCCTGCCCCTGAGGAGGGAGACGGACGCGTGGGACCCCCTGCCCCTAAGGCAGGGGGGGGGGGGGCCGCCACGTGGGACCCTGCCCCTGGGGGGAGGGGATGGCTGTGTGCGTCAGGAGACAGCAATCCAAGCCGGAAGTCTCTGGTGGAGGCGGGAGGGGGACCAGCGGAGCAGGAGAGGATCTCACTCCAGTTACCATCTGGTAGCTTCCTATTTTAGCTAATTATTCCTGCTAACTAGGTGCTAATTTCTGTTATTTTTAGGCTGTTGCAGGGTTACACGTGCTGTCGGTGCCCTCCGGTTTTAAAATCCTGGGGCAAAGCCCTGATCACCCAACCTTGGTTATAACTTTGCCCACAGGCTCCTGGACACTGGTGCTGTGAAATCTAGGCCAGGTGTCTTACTTAAATTCCCAGAGGAGCAGCATTTATTCCGCTAAATTTATAAGAACTTAAGGAGGGGGAGTAAAAGTTCTGAAAGCATCTTTTCAATTCCTGGAGGTCTCCTTCATAATGGTCCTTTTGCTGCCTCAGGAGTAGAGAATGAATGAATGAAGGAATGAATGAATGAAAAAATCATTTAATCAATTTAAATTAACTAATTAAATAATTTATTTAATCATTTACAAAGCATTTACGATGCATTAAGCCCTGAGCTAAGTGCTAAGAATACAGATAGAAAACTAAAGGCAGCACTTGCTCTCTAGCAGCTTACATTCTAACAAGGGAGGCAACAAAGGAGAGGGATAGTCAGGGAGGAGCAACTGGTCTAGAATATCAATGGAAATGGTGAACACAGTATTGGGGAAGTAAATTGACTCTAGTTGGTGCAATAAATAGAGCTCTGGGCTTGGAATCAGAAAGATTCAACTTCCTGACTTCAAACCCAGCCCCAGATACGTATTGGTTGTGTGATCCTGGGCAAGTCCCTTAACCCTGTTTACCTCAGTTTCCTCATATGTAAATTTAGCTGAAAAAGAAAATGGCAACCCACTCCTGTATCTTTGCCAAGAAAACCCCAAATGGAGTCATGAAGAGTCAGACACGATTGAAATGACTGAACCACCACAACAACAAAAGATTGACTCACCCCATCCAGGAACAATGGCAAGATTAATCTGACCACGTTTTATGGTTCCAGAATGAGGGATAGGGAAGAATTGTACCTGTGTAAAGACAAGGCATCTGGTGAGGCTTTGCAAAAGATGGCCAGAAACCTCAGAGTGAAAAGGACTAGTTACCTGACCAAAGACCTAGGCACCAGCCTCAGCTCTGTTGTTAACTTTAATCAATCAATCAAAGCAGGGCACTGTAATCTACTCTTCTCAGACCACTTCTGGAGTATTGCGAAATTGTAGACTTCATATTTTAGGAAGATTGTTACAAGCTACAAAGTGTTCATTGGTTGAAGGAAGCGGGGATGTTGAGCCTAAAGAAAACAAGACTTTTAGGGACAACTTTTAGAGGAGAAGAGAAGACTTTGGAGTATTTGAAGGGCTATCTTGTGGGAGAGATTGGATAAGTCCTGATTGGCCCCCAAAGATAAAAATAGGAGTAGAGGGTGGAAATTTTAGAGAGACAGATTTTTGGCTTGAGGTAAGGGAAACAAAAATCTTGATGATTAATTAGTGGTATCCCAAAATGGAATGAGCAATCTTAGAAGGTAATGTTTCCTTCTCACGAGGAGTCATTAAATGAAAGCTGACTAGCCATATACTGGGGTTGTTATAGAAAGGAGCCTTGCCCAGTTACAGATTGAACAGAGGGGCAGCCTAGTATAGGAGAGAGAGTTTGCTTTGGAGTTAATATGACCTGGGTTCAAATCTCCCCTCTGATATACTGGTGGCGTCATCCTGGACAAGTCACACCCTCTTTGTACTCCCAAACAGCTCCCTAGGGTGGTGGTTCCCAACTTTTTTCCCTGTGAACCCCTTTCAACAACCCCCCCAGAAAGTGTTGTGAACTCCTACAGCATTTAAATTGAATACTCATGCTGTTGAGTCTTTGAAGCTGTGTATTAATTTACCCTGGGTGTTTACAACCCATTTTTGTTGTTCTTAATGAAAGGGATTCATGGAATGGGAAAATGTTGGGAACCACTCACTGCCCTCCACTGATGAAATCACCAGTCCAGACCAAGAAGGAAAATGGACAAGACTAGACTAGGTCTGTGAGGTCCTGCCCAACTCTGAAAATCTATGATTCTGTGACAAGATTACTTTGTTTTCACTAACCTCTAGCTGAAATTGAATATTTGCTTCAGTTACTTAAGAACATTATTTTATGAAAAGAAACACCAGACATGGCCCCTGCCTTCGCTGCCGGTGAGGGTCTCACCTCACTGTCTCATAATTGCAGGCCAGCCTCCGTCTTCACTAGGTTGTTGTGAGGGTCTTTGAGGACTTCTCAAGAGCTGTGTATGAGGGAACGAGTCATGTGGGCACACCCTCCATGCCATAGCAAAGTTGTTTAGCTGGGTTTCTGGGGCTTCTCTGCCCAAGATAAAATTCAGAAGCTGGTTGCTGGTCTGGTGATGCGCCTCCTAGAGCTTAGCTGGGTTGGTGCTTGGACAATAGACACCTAGTCCAATACTGGCCACCTGCTCTAAGTTTTTTTAGCTTGGCAGGACCTGCTGGAAATCAGTCTCCACTGGAGGAGCTTTCAGCGTCCCAGGACACCTTCAAGCTACAATGAGGCCTGGGAGGACATTAGTGGAGGGAAAATGGAGGCAAGACAGGGTTGCATAGTAGGAGTGCTGAACATCGAATCATGAAGAGACCTGGGCTCTCTGGTACTTGTTAGCCATGGGTCACGTGATCAACTCATTCCTCCTTACCCACCTTCACTTTCATCACCTCTTAAATGGGCATACTGATACCTGCACATCATAGAGTCATTGTGAAGATTAGTAAGATAATGTGGAAAAAGTATTTTGCAAATCTAAGGGGATCATTTGCATGCCAGTTATTATTCCAAGGGGCAGTTAGGTATTACAATGGATAGAAGGCTAGATTTAGGTTAGCCCTATATAAATGCTGCTTATATTATTGTTGTAGATTGTTAAAAAAACTAGGGCCGATTGTCCTCCCCCCTCCCCCACCCTATTTCTGAATCCGACCTGACCAGAGTAGCCTATTCTCTGTATGTACCCCTTTCTACTTCCTCCCTGAGGTTAGGGTTGCTTGGTAGGACTTCCCCTGCTTTGATGGACTGTTTGTCCTCTGTGGGCCTCTCCCCAAATGAATTTTTCCGAGGTGCCAAAATTCCTAGTTACAGTTCTGGTGCCAAACACAGACATGGCGGACTTCCCAGTTTCACTGCCCAAGGGGCTGGCCTTGTCTGATGACTGCAGGGCTTCCAAGGTGAAAGGCTCAAACAGCTAACCAGTGGTCTACAGACCTGTGGGCACCAAGGCCCGTGGTGGAAGGGCTGGGCCAAACTGGATGACCGGAGAGGAAGCCATTCTCCACTGCCACAGTTCACTATCAATAAGCAGGGAGAGGTATTCAAGGAAAATGGAGGTGCCTTGTGAACGTAATCAGGGAAGAGAGGTTGGCCAACTAGGCGGGGATGGGTGCTTGGGGCACAGGGTGTGGTGTAGGTTTCGGGTAAGAGTGGGGTGATCCAAAGACTAGAATTGACAGTGAGTATGAAGTGGGGGTGTGGGGAAGGAGAATAAAGTCTTTGAGGTTGAGGGTGTGTTAGGAATTTGGAAAAGCCTGGAGTGAGAGGGGCCATCAACTGCCCATTTTATTCCATTCCATCCACACTGTATGATTTGTGAAGGGGTTCTATACAATCCCTCTCTAGCTTTAGAGAGAACGTGGCTTTGGGGGAAGTAGAAATAGAAAATACCCTCTCTCAAGGCAATAAGTGAACCCTCCGGCTTTTGGCCAATAAGGTTTTGGGAGAGGACTGAATGTCAATTTTTATCCCACCCCTGGAATGTTAGAATCATGGAAGTCTGCTCCCACTTGAGTCTGGAAATGACCCATCCTTGCTTTCTCATGACTTTTCTGTTTTTATCTTTGTGACCCTGGTGCCTAGCACAGTGCTTGACTTATAATAGGTGCCTAATAAATGCTTGCTGTTAGCTAATTTGCTCCTTACCAATTTATTGCCCTTATTTTCCCCTAGAAGCTGTGGTTGCTACCCTGTAGGAGAGTCCAGGACCTCTTTTACACCCTCTGATCCAGACTTTGCCTGCTCTGATATCTTCAAAGGCCTCACTTTTGGACTAGATCTTCTGGGTTCTTTCAGAGGCAGTATAGTATAGTAAGAAGAAAATAAATAATGGGGGACCTCAGATCAAATCTTAGATCTCCTATTTACTCCCTGTGTGACTTGGAACAAATCATTTAACCTGTTGGGGCCTCAGTTTCTTCAACTGTAAAATGAAAGCATTGGGTTGGTTGACATTTAAAGGCCTTCTGATACTAAATCCCATGGAAGGTATATCTTGGATGGAATACTTTGATAACTGCCTCAATCATAGAGTCTTGGGGTCTGGAAAGGACCGAGTCCTAGGCCAAGAATTCCTCCCACAGCAGGTCCTCCAGGCCTTGCTTCAACACTACCAGCACTGTGGGACATCTCTAGCTGTCACCAAGTCTTTCCTCTATTGACCTCCTATCTGTTTTCCTGTAACTTTCACCCATCTGTTCTAGTTATGGCATCTGGGACCACTCAAAACATCTGCTCTCTCTTCCCTATAACCACCCTTCAAATAATTAAAGACAGTGGCTATTTCCCCCTCAAGGGCTCTTTCCAGACTAAACATCCCTGATTCCTTCAACTATTTCTTATATGATATAGCTTTGAATCCCGTCCCCCATCCTGTTGGTTCAACCTGATTTATTCCAATTTGTCAATGTCTCCTTTGCCCACATGGCACCTAGAAGTGGACACTGCTTTCTCTACAGGGTCTCACCAGGAGAGAATACAGTGGGATTATTACTTCTTGGGATATGACTGATATATATATATATATATATATATATATATATATATATATATATATATATATATATATATATATATATATATACGCCAGTTCCTCTATGAGCCCTATGCTTGGTGTGGCTCATGCAGAAATCAGTAATCTGGACACATCTAGTATCTAGTAACCTTTGTGGGTGAGTGGCCTACAAAGCATTTACTTCACAGTCCTTTTTGCTCCCTTCCTCAGCTCTTCCTTTAAAGGCCTTTACAACTGGACAAGCCATTTGGACATCCCTTGTCCTAAGACCAGAAGGGAAGATGCTAAATGGTATATAGAGTCTGAGCCTTCCTGGGGCTAGGAGGTGGGGGATAGACAACACCAAGGAAGGGAATGAGCTTCTCCCCTTGTTCCCTTTCTCTGAAGCTTGAAGACTAAGCCAAGGAGATTGGAGGACACTGAGGACACTAGGTCATAAGACCTAGAACTCCAAGGGGTCTTAGAACTCAATTATCCATCCCTCAGCAGACATTTATGAAGTGACAGGCTACAGGACTTAATGGCTAGACAGTCAAGGAAGACCTGGGTTCAAGTCCCATCTCTAATACCTAGTAGCTCCATGACCCTGGGCAAGTGAGCAGTCCAGGCAAGCCTTTAAGGTTCTAAGGCTCAGCAGAGAAGGTGCCTCTTGATCTGCATTGTGAGAGGGAGTTTCCTCGCTGGGAGTTCCTTATATCAATGAAAGAGAAAGTCCAGTCCTATGCCATCTCTCATGTGCCAGGACCCTATGCCAAATGCTGCAGAGACAGACAAAATGAAGCATTCTATTGGAGGTGGGGCAGGTTGGGGGGAGAGTTAACACGTACACAAATAAATATATATAACACAAAAGTAAGGTTATGGAAGGAGAAGACGCAAAATAGCAGAGGGGTACCAGGAAGGGCCTCATGTCAGAGATGGCTTTGCTAGAAACTAGAGAGTCTAATAAGCCGAGAGAAATCCCAGACATGGAGGACAGTGTGTTCCGAGAGGGAAGATGGCATGTTGCGTGTGAGACACTCTCATCTAGTCCACACTTTCCTTTTACAGATGGGAAATGGGGGTGGGGGGAGGAGAAGGAGAGAGAGAGAGAGAGAGAGAGAGAGAGAGAGAGAGAGAGAGAGAGAGAGAGAGAGAGAGAGAGAGAGAGTCTAGGATTCAAATCCCAGTCTTCCAACTACAAATCCTGTGTTCTTCTGTTCTTCTCATGGTACAACGCTGCCTTCCTCATTGATGGAGAGGTATCTTGGCCTCCCTTATTTAATCTAACATTCCCCACAGAGAACAATGTGGAGATATTCAATATCCATCCTTCCTTGGAGTCACCAGAAGCTCTAGCTAAATGTCTGGGTATCCCTCCAGACCTGGAAAAGGACACCAATTATCTTCTCTGCTCCTCCTGGAACTGGCCTCTCAGAATCGACACCTAACCTCTTTCCCACCCTGCTGTGAATGGCTAGTCTGGGGGCAAAGGCTTCAGTCTGGGTCTTCCTTGGGCTGAGGTCACCTTCCATCCCAGTGTCTAGCATTCTTTAGTCATTTATAGACTGCCCCTATTCTTCTGGCTGACCTCAGTGAGTGGTCTCCAGACCGTTTGGTTTTCATGATTCTTCTCTGTCTTTCATTAAGTTTCATAAACCAAGCTCTGAACTGATCTGGGACTCCAGAGGCCTACGTTCTCACCCCAGCTCTCACACTCACTGACTCTGGGAAGGTCACTTCCCTTCTCATTGACTGTTTCCTCATTTGTAAAGCAGGGGATTCAACTAGATAACCCCCAAGTTCACACTTTCAGCTTGAAAATTCTGTGGTTCTGTGACTTTGTGGGGCAGGAACTCTAGTAAATCAGTTTACCTATGCTGGCCCATAGTTTCTCTTCCTTCAGAATAGGCTAACAATACCCCACCCTCTAATTTCCACTTAAGGAAATTGTAAACCTTCCCTAATGAACCTAAAACAAAACCAACTTCAAAGTGGTATGTAACTCCAAGGCCTGCATGCAGCCACCCCCCTTGCTCCCTCCAGTCTTCTCTTCCCACCTCCCTCTTTACCTCTCTCCTGGCTTCCTGCCCTCTCCCAGCCCAGTGAAGGGAATGCTGATCCATGTAGGCAGGGTCTGCTTGACTTCTCTCTCCCCCCATCACTGTCATCTTCAGCATCCTCCTATCCCACGGGATGTGGACAGGCCTGGGCCCCTGTCATGAGAAGGATGCGCCAGGTACATGCAGACAAGAGTCTGTGACTGGGGGTCAGGAAGTCAGCCTTCTTGTTCCCGGTTCTGTCCCCAGATATGTGATGATGTTCTGCCTTTGCTCTTGGATCCTCGATTTCTTCCTCTGTGCAATGGCTACAACAAACTCTATCTCAGATAACTATATGAGGCCCAAGGGTGCTGAGGCCACATGAAGGCTCTTTGATGTGCTGTAGTAGAGTGAGGGACTCTGCTTTCTGGGCACCCTAATTCCCAACCACTATTTCTCTGCACCAATTTGGAAGCACTGTAAGAGAAAGGCAGTGTAGTGTGGTAGATGGAAAACGAAGACTGGCATTGGGAGATCTGGGTGAAAGGCTGCCTCTGACATTTAATAACTTTGTGGTGAGCTTTTTTAACCTCTATGAGGCTTGATTTTTTCATCTGTAAATTGCAGGTGATACATGTGCCACTTCTGTGAGGAACCACTTTGTAAATCTCCATGCACCACAGAAATGGGAATTCTTATTGTTCCCAGGTGACCAGGAGTGCTGACGTAGGGCAAGGAGGAGTCAGTACCGAATGGAGAGGTTGCTGCTAAGTTCAATACCCATGCAATGTGAGTCCCTATATGGGAGTTCAATATAGGAGAGAGTACTGAGAACCAGCGAGGGTTGTTCCTTATTCTTCCAGAAAACACCTTCTCTGTGGATAGCGGGGAACTGGAGCTGGGTGTCCTTACCGAACCCAATTTACCTTATTGCTATCCCAGGTTTACGTCAGATAGAAATGTAGCACTTGAGGGGGTGGTTGTCTTAAGATCTCACCATCTTGCCCACTTAGCCTCTGGTCATTTCCAAAGGATATGTATCCAAAGAGATGAAAGGAGTATGTGTTTTCTGGGAGGCACCCTAGAACCAAGCTGGCGAAACTGTGAATTGGTCCAAGGTTCTGGAAAACAATCTGGAACTCTACTAGGAAAGTCACTCAACAGAGACAGAGGGAAGGGTCCCCTATATACAAGATATCTATAGTGGCTCTTTATGGGGTTGAAAGACGTGGAGGCAAGGTAGGGGCCCACCACCTGAAGAATAGCTGAATGAATTGTAGTGTAGACATATAACTGCACCATAAGAAGTGACAAAGATGAAGGATTTGGAGAAGCTTGGGAAGACTTGTTTGAACTGCTACAGAGTTAATTAAGCAGAACCAGGGGGACAAGTTATACAATGACCTCAGAAAAAGCTCAGGAAAGGAGCTTCAGAACTCTGATCAAAGGAGTGACCTATCATGATTTCGGAGGACTGAAGGTGAAGAATGCCTCTTTCCTTTGAGCCAAAAAGTGGTGGACTATGGGTAAAGAGTGAGGCTTACCTTTTCAAGCCTGGTCAATATGTTGGTATAGTTTCTTATTTATAGTTTTTTTTTTTTTTTGCGGGAAAATTCTATTGTAAAGATAGGGGAGGAGGAAGGTAGGTGGCACAGTGAGTAGAGCACCGGCCCTGGAGTCAGGAGGATCTGAGTTCAAATCTGACCTCAGACACTTGACACATATACTAGTTACATAACTTTGGGCAAGTCGCTTAACCCCAATTGCCCTGCCAAAACAAAAAAAACAAAAACAAAAAAAAAGATAGGGGAGAATCACTGGAAGTTACAGTAGTGTAAAAAAGCACCAACAAAATATTTGTGTCTTGAAAAAAGAAAATGTGAACATTCAGTAACCAAAGACATATTGTTTGGCATTACACACATTGTACATGTTTTACAAACATACATACAGTCTTCCCCCCGCATAGTATTTTATTTTTTTCCAATTACATGTAAAGATGGTTTTGAACATTCACTTTTATAAGATTTTGAGTTCCCAACTTTTTTTTCTCCCTCCTTCTCTCCCCTCCTCCCTCCCCAAGATGGCAATCGATATGGTATAGGGTACACGTGTACAATTGTATTAAACTTATTTCCAATTAGTCCATACATGCAGTCTTGAACATGCATTATACAAAGGCAGTACATAAACACTCTCCTACAGAAACACACTCACAGAATCACATAATTTCAGAGGCAGAAGTGACATTAGAGTTAGACACCCCACCCATTTTATTGTGAAAAGTGAAAGAATGAGCTGTTCAAAGGCTCCCACCTTAATATGTGGCAGATCTGGGCCTTGAATCTAGCATTTTTGATCCTTAATTTAATGACCTCTCTATTGTACAGCCCTTTGGGTTCATTTAGAATCAATTACCCTGGATTTGAATTCTGACCCTACTACGTATCCTTATGATCCTGGGCAAATCACTTCCTGTATTTAGGCCTCAGTGTTCTCCATAAGATGGGAAGGTCAGACTGTAAAGGAGCTCTAAGGCCCCTTTCAACATAAATCCAACAACTCTATGATATGAAAAACAGAGCTAAACTACTTTTGCCACCAAACCTCCCCACAGCATAACCCTTTATATTAGCAGGGCACCTACATGAGGTATGACACAGAATTCCCTGTACCTAGAGGGATCCTCACTGACTCATAAGGGAATGGAACTGAAAGGGCCCTTAGGACACAGAATGGTGAAGCATACATTCTCACATAAACATATACACGTGACAGGGTCACACATTATATACAAAGCTGAACTTTGACTCCTGGAGAACAGGGACTGTCATTTACCTTTCTGTATATGCCCAGTGCTTGGCACATGATAGACATGTAGTAAATGTCAGGACACAGATCCACTCGAACACACGCATGACATCTTTTCCATTTTACAGTTTTTATTTAGTATCCCAGCCAAGCAGGAGACCCTTGTGCAATTGGTTGGCAGGATGGGGGTGAATTGGAATCATATCTGCCATGCCAGATCCACGGATGAAATTGCACTGTGTATCGGTCCCTCAGCTTCAGGGCATCATCAGCTGGGAGAGAAAAGTGTTCCCCTGTCTGGGTCCAGATTTCACAATGATGCAATAAGAAGTAAGTGGAAAAAGCATTGGACCCAGAGTTAAAAGGCCTAAGGGGTTGAGTCTCAGCTCAAATACTTCCTTGCTGTGCACCAATCTTCCATCAGACAGGCAGGCTAGTACTTACACTACCTATCTGATGTGTTTGTTGTGAGAAAAACGTGCTGTATCCCTTAAATCGTCAGAGAAACGTGAGCTCTTGTTAGAGGCAGCCTCGTGAGGAATTTCTAAATCAGAATTGTCACAAAAAACTCTCTCTCTCCTTGGACGGCGAAAGTGGCTAACTCATTTCAAAGTCTTACATTGCCCCCCTCTTAAATGCTCTCATATGCCAGTTCCTTAAGAAGTTCTTGTTGAATAAGGAACAGGAAGACCTGGGTGGCTCAGCTATTTATCTACGTGATCTCAGGCAAATCGCTTCAGATATTTATGCCTCCATGTTCTTCTCCATAAAATGGGAAGATTGAATTCGATGGGCTCTAAGTTCCCTTTAGGAGAAATCTTATGGTCTATATAGGTGTGACAAAACCCTCCCTGTTCCAAGAGGGATTATTATAGCATGATAGAGCTGAAAGAGACCTGAGGAAATATTAGAGCTGTAAAGGATGTTTAGAACAGAGAGATATCAAAACTGGGAGAGACCTTAGGAAGTAGGACGTTAGAATATAGACTGTTAGAGCTGAAATGGATCCTTAGAACATGGAACGTTAGACCATAAAATGCCAGAATTGGGAGGGACCTTAGGAAGTAGAATGTTAGAACATAGAATGTTAGAGCTGAAAGGGATCCTTAGAACACAGAATGTTAGACCATAAAATGCCAGAACTGGGAGGGACCTTAGAAAGTAGAATATTAGAGCTGAAAAGCATCCTTAGAACACAAAACATTAGAACATAAAATATCAGAACTGGGAGGGACCTTAGAAAGTAAAATGTTAGAGTTGAAAGGGATCCTTAGAACACAGAATGTTAGAACATAAAATACCAGAGTTGGGAGGGATCTTAGAACATAGAATGAATGTCAGAGATGGTAAGGACCATAGAGACCAAATATTAGAACGTAAAGTGTTAGTGCTAAAAGGGACTCCTAAAATATGGAATGTTAGAATATAGATAGAGCTTAAAAGAGACCTTGGGAACAGAGAATGTTAGAATACAGAATGGTGAAGCCAGAAGGGATCCATGCGTCATAAACAAACAAACAAATATAGAACACAGAACTAATAGAAACTTTAAAACAGAATGCTGTAGTTGAAAGGAACCTCAGAGATTATTCCATCAAACCATCTGCTTTTATAAGTGAGAAAAATAAAGCTTTGAGAAAGGAAATGAAATCCCTAAAACCCCCAGTTAGTTCTAGGCAAAGTCAGAGCTCCGACTCAGTTTTCTTAATTACTGTCCTTTGCTCTTCCCCCAACAGCACATCAGGCACCGACACAGATGAATAAGTGTTTATAGACGATGGCATTTCATAAGTATGCGTTGTTTTTACAAGAACTTGGCCAATTTTTTAAACTGATCTTCAGGTGTCATCTTGTCTACAAGTGAAGTCATTAACAGCTTTAGAATTCACAATTGCTTACAATATTAAGTTACTCGAGGCTATTGGTTGTGTAACCCTTTGTAATAACTGATGTTGCAGAAGTAGCAAGGGAAGGATGGTATCTGCATCAGGAACATTAGAAAGAACCTTCTCGTCCTTGGGAAGACTTGCCCTCTCCCCCCAGCCCTGTCCTCTGCCCTACGGACACCCACGAACGCACTGAACACCCATTCAGGATGCTTTTAATGTTTGTAGAACGCGGCTCACATTTGAAGGCATTTCCAAATCTGAGCATTTGGAAATACATAGTTCTGTGACAGTGTCGTGTTGCAAATGGTCTGCTGGACTTGGAATCAGGACAGATCAGGGTTCAAATGCTACCCTATACACACACTAGTTCTGAGGCCATTGGCAAGTCAATTTACCTCTCTGAAGCTCAGTTTATTATCTGTAGCACTACTTTACGAGGTTGGTGTGAGCCTGGAATGAGTTAGTACCTTATAAAATACGTCAATACTCCTACTGTAAAATACTTCAAAGTGTTACGTGAAGTTCAGTTACATTATAGCTCCATGGATAGTGTTTGTAAATTGAGTGTTTTTTTTTAAATCTTAAGAATCTTAATCTCAAGAATAGTGAACAAACTATAGGGGCAACTAGGTGGAGCAGTGGAGAGAGCACCAGCTCTAGAGTCAGAACAACCTGAGCTCAAATCTGGCCTCAGATACTTACTAGCTTGTGACCCTGGGCAAGTCACTTAACTCTGATTGCCTCTCAAAATAAAAAAAGAATAGTATGGAAATATATCCATATATCCATGTTGTAGCCACTGTTTTGATCGACACGGAGGGGGAAACCCAAGTATAGTTTAATTGACTAGCTTGCATTTAACATGAAACGTTAATGTGGAGTCAGAAGCAGTTTCTGGACCTGGGCCTGCCCCTCACTTTCTGTATGACATAGAGCAAGTAATTCTCCTCTCTATGCTTCGGTATTGTCCTCTGGAAAATTAGGGGGCTATAAACTAGAATCTAGTCTATTCTAGAGAATCTAGTCTAGATTCTAGATCTAGATCATTGGCTAAGGTTTTTCTCTGGCTCTCAATGGTTGACACTAGGAGCTGAATGATGCCCAGAGACTCTTCAGAGTTCCAGAGTCCCCTAATAAAGTACAAATGCTCTTGTCTACTTTCTCATGTCCCCTTTGAGTGACTCTTCCCCCCAGACATCTACACTTTACCTGGTTCCTGGATGCCCTCCCTCTTTCCTGTCTGTGTTGGAAAATAAATTAAGGTAGTCTACTGCCCAGCCACCCTGGTCGATCTGCATTTTCCTGGGGGAGTCTGGGATTCCAAAAGGTCTTCGAGACCCAAAGGAATGAATGTCCAGTGATGGAATTTCCAGAACTGTGACAAGCTGTGTGATAGCCTCCACTGCTGACTCCCAAGCCATACTTCGTAGGCCCAAGGCTGGCTTTGAATTCGAACGTGCAAGAATTCCTGCCTCCGGTCTCCTCCTTCTCCTCCTCCTCCTCCTCCTCGTGCCCTGGCTGCCACCTTGGAACCCCTCCCAGGCAGCTGCTCTTCTCATACCTGCCCCAGAGACTTCCTCCATGAAGGGCTGACCCCCGGCTCAGTGCCAGTACAGAACACACATTGTCAACACCCTCCTTGGGCCCTCGCCAAGCCCAGTAACTTTCCTCTCTCGGGAGTTTGTGCTGGTTCTAGCAGGAGATAAAATATTTACCCTAGGAGCAAAGTTGCCCCTGAGATATGAAGAGAGAATCTTGGCTCCCACACAGGGAAAAAGGCCCCTCCTCGAGGAAGAAAAGAATTTCTCTAAGAGGGATAATAGCACAGTCAAACACACAGTCCCCTTGAAAGCTCCTGCATGTGTGGCTTAGCATAGCCTAAAATACCCTTGAGCTACTTGTCAGGGTCCAACAACATCTGACTGCTAGGGTCCCATGATCTCTGACCCAGGCACACCCCTAGGAACAGGCAAGGGCTCAGGAGGTGCTGTTGACCTTGTGACACAGGGTTGTCATTGCCCCAACCCTCCAGTTTGCCCTGTTTCTACTTATTAAGCACCTTCTGTGTGCCAAACACTGTGCTAGGTACTGGGGGAGATACCTAGCTAAGAGACAACATCATGTAAAAGAGAAAAAGCTGAACTTGAGGGAGCCTGAGCTTAAATCTTGCTTTTGCCACTTAAAAGATTTGGGGCTACGGTGAAGTCCCTTAATAACAATGAACCTCAGTTTTCTTACCTGCAAAGTGGACAAAGTAATACTTTAGATAGCTACCTTACAAGACTGATGAGATAAAATTTTGCAAAGCATATTAGGAAACTTGAAATATAATTGTTAGCTATTATTATAGGTTGGGGCAGCTGGGTAGTTCAGTGGATAGTGCTGGGCCTGGAATCAGGAGGACTCATCTTCCTGAGTTCAAATCTGGCCTCAAACACATATTAGCTGTCTGACCCCAGGCAAGTCGCTTAACCCTATTTACCTCAGTTTCCTCATCTGGAAAGTGAGCTGGAGGAGGAAATAACAAACCGCTCTGGTATCTTTGCTAAGCAAACCCCAAATGGGATCACAAAGAGTTAGCCATGAAATAGCTGAACAACAACTCTATACACTATATCAGGCTGCCTCTTATCAATTAGATCAGGGATTAAATAAATACTGCTTCTTCTTTTCTCCACCAACTCTTTGAGGTCAGGGGCCAAGTTTTCTATTTCTTTGTATACCCTATAGCCTCAGTCAGGCTCTCAAACCCAGGCCATGGTTATATCTGCTTCCTGACTGCCTTTCCCCAAGTCATATTAAGCAATCAATCCTTTGTCCCCTTGTTTTGTGAAGAAAGAGATTCCGGCGGCGGCAAAGCAAAGAGATGAGGGCTATAAACTTCAAACAAGCCATGGGTCCGGTTGAGGGCTAGCCAGATACTCAATCAGAACTGGCTAAATTTTAATTGGCAAATAAAAACCACAATAAACCAATTCCAAACCAGAGAAGAGAGTAATTCCATATTGCCTCCTCTGGGAGTCAGTGTGGTATAGAATGGCCATCAAGGGCAAGTCAATGGGTCTCAGAAGGTCAGAACTTCAAGATCATTGGAATCAACCCTCCCATTTTACAGATGGGGAAACTGAGACCCAGAGAAGTTGTCCCTTGTTCAAGATCGCATAAGTAATAAGGAGGCAAATGGGATTTGAATCCAGGATGGCTGGCTCCAAATGTAGTGCTTTGAGCCTCACCCTTCTCATCCAAAATGGAGATAATAAGACTTGCCCTATATGACTCCCAGGATTTGAAGGAAAAAGCTCTATACAATATGAATCTGAGTTATTATTAATGAAAAGCATTCTTGTTATCTGTATGTTTCTGATCTGTTTATTGTATGCTCTGAGAATGTCTGTCAATCCTCTCCTCCTTGATCTTCCTTTTCTTTTTCTTCTTCCTCTTCCTTCTCTTCCTCTTCTCCTTCTCCTCCTCCTCCTTTTTTTCTTCCCCCTCCTCCTCTTCCTCCTCCTTCATCTTCATCATCATCATCATCATCATAATCATCATCATCTTCTTTTTCTCCTTCTTCTTCTTCTTCTCCTCCTCCTCCTCCTCCTCCTTCTTCTTCTTCTTCTTCTTCTTCTTCTTCTTCTTCTTCTTCTTCTTCTCCTTCTTCCTCCTCCTCTTCTTCCTCTTCTTCTTTCTCTTCTCCTTCTCCTTCTCCTTCTCCTTCTCCTTCTCCGTCTCCTTCTCCTTCTCCTTCTCCGTCTCCTTCTCCTTCTCCTTCTCCTTCTCCTTCTCCTTCTCCTTCTCCTTCTCCTTCTCCTTCTCCTTCTCCTTCTCCTTCTCTTCTCCTTCTCCTTCTCCTTCTCCTTCTCCTTCTCCTTCTTCTTCTTCTTCTTCTTCTTCTTCTTCTTCTTCTTCTTCTTCTTCTTCTTCTTCTTCTTCTTCTTCTTCTTCTTCTTCTTCTTCTTCTTCTTCTTCTTCTCCTTCTTCTTCGGAAGCTGCCTTAAGGTGATGAGCCCTGTGTTTCATTAATATTATACAGATTTTTTTCTTAGGATTGTTGGTTGTTATTTTACAGATTCTTTACAATCCACTTTTCCATTTTGAAAGGGTTTGTATTATAATTATTGACATTCTAGAAATATCATTCTCATCTGAGCTGATGGAGTTCAGATAGAAACAGTCCCGGTGTGAGTTACTATGCTGCTGCTATGATTTAAATTTGCCCTTCTGTAGATACAAAGCTGAATGAAAGAACTGCCTTTTATACTTGGGCAAAAGTATTGGACTCATTTGCCATCAGCTCACCAACAGCATCCTCTGCACAACTCCAGGACCTCAGAGAATGGCTGTCTCCACCTCACCCCGGCCCCACAGAATTTTCACTCCTTCTTCCAGCTTTTCTAGAATGAAAGCTCTTTGTTCCATGCTGTTAGGAGGTTGAAAGTACTGGTCATGATGAAACCCATGAACAATATTGTTCTTAAGATCCCATAGGTCACTGGTGCTGACAGGCAATTGCGGGGAGCAGTTTGGAATGAGAACACCTTGGTTCCGGTATGGTTTATCGCTTGAGTTCTTTTGAAGTCTGTATTGCCGGCTGGGGATTTGTTATCTGTCAGTCCATGAAAGATAATGAACTTCTTTTTGGAAAAATTTTTACAAACTGATATTTATTGAGAAGATGTAGCAAGAACAAAAGTAGAAGCATTATCCCTCAAGCCCCTGGGGGCAAACTCTCTTCTAGATCCCTCCTTTCCTTGGGAGAATGGGCTCAGTCTTAAAGCAGTTACTACATAGCATTCACCCCACAAAGTTCACTTTTAAATTCAACATTCCAAATGGATAAATTGCTATAGTTACCTCCTTGGCTGCCTTTGATCTACGCTGGCTCAAATGGATTGCTCAGGCTTCCTACAAAATCTGGCATAACCTCTGGATCCTAGACCACTTGTGGCATGTCACTCTTGCCTTTCAAAATTCATGAGATCATAGCTGTCTCCAATATTCCTTCACCTAAAGGCAGGAACTAACAAAAGCGAGGAGGCAAAAAGAGACAGGTCACATATCGGCCAGGAATGGGAGTGCCCAAGGTCTTTCCCAATCCAGAGTCTTACAGAATTCTCTCTCTCCCTCCCTCTTTCCCTCTCCCTCTCCCTCTCTCTCTCTCTCTCTCTCTCTCTCTCTCTCTCTCTCTCTCTCTCTCTCCCCTCTCTCTCTCCCTCCCTCCCTTCTTCTCTCCCTTCCTCCGCTCTTTTTTGTCCTTCCTTCCTTCTTTCTTTTTCTTTCTTTCTTTCTTTCTTTCTTTCTTTCTTTCTTTCTTTCTTTCTTTCTTTCTTCCTTTCTCTCCTCTTTCTGTCTGTCTTCTTTTCTCCCTTCCTCCCCTTTTCTTTCTTCTTTCTTTCCATCCTTCTTTGTTTCTCTCTTCTCATTCTCTCTTTCCCCTCCTTCCCTCCCTTCCCTTTCCCTTTTCTTTTTTTCTTTCTTTGTCTCTTTTCTGTCTTTCTCCTCTCTGGCCTCCTCCTCCTCCCCCTCCGCCGTCCTCTCTCTCTCTCCCCCCCCTCTCTCCCCCTCCCGCCCCCCCTCTCTCCCCCTCCCTCCCTCTCCCTCCCATTTCCTCTCTATTCCATTCTATCCATTAGACCATATCTTGCTAGGTATTTACTAGGCATTCATTTTTGCAGCTTGCAGTGATGTGTTGCACAGTTACTCCTTTATCTTGCATAATCCACCTTGATCACTAAGTGAACTACCCTAAACACTACCTAGGCTCCTTAAAGGTAACTTTTCTATAATTTTTGGTCATCAGAACCTGGTTCTGAATTGCTACCTTAAATGCCTCTGTTTCCAGAAACAAATCTGCCTCACATCTGAGCACATGGCCCTCACCTAACTCTAGTCACAGCTCTAGGGAACTCTTAAAAACTCAAGTTATAGAGAAGACGCATTGGTAGAGAGTTTTGTCTCCTCTCAAGGCTCTCTGTATATATAATAAATAAACAGAATATATAAAGCATAGTGAGAGAGTGAATGGTTGACAACCAGCCAAAGTGCTATGAGGTATTTGAGGAAGGAGAGATGCTTTTCACAGTGTATATGCGTGCATGCTCGTGCGCATGTGCATGTGCGTGTGAATGCTTCCTGGGATAAATAACATCAAAGTTGGTCCTTGAAGGTAAGGAGGGCCTCTTCAACAGTGATGGGGGGTGATCACTCACCCTCATCTATCTGACCTATTATTTGTCCCCATTCAGTTGCCATAGGAGACACAGCATGATGGTGAGTCCCAACCAAAACACCTTCTTAATCTGTGGAGGCAAAGTGATGTAGGTTCAGAGACGTGAGGGAGAGTGAAGGCAGAAGAGTCTAGGATCCTTAAAACTGAATTTCTAGCTATGATGATGTCTGGGGCACTGACAAGCATGTTCTGCTCATATGTTGGCCATCCACATGCCAGAGTCAGAGATTATCCTTGAGAGAACCTAGAGCACCCTTGAGGGAAGTCACTTCAGAGTGGAGGTGGGATGAGGGCTGAGAGACTTCAATAATAAAATAAGACAAACTTGCTGAGCTAAGTTGAGGATAAGGCATTCTCTTTTCCTTTTAAGAGTCCACCTGAAATTGAGATAATCACCAGCCAGAAGAGTGGGGCCTCAGGCTGAGAGTTCTGGACCTCCACAATGTGATCCCTATTCCTGGAGGAGTGGCAGCTGGATAGAAGATGATGGGGGATAGAGAGTGAAAGGTAGCAATCTATCCATCCATCCATCCATCCATCCATCCATCCATCCACCCATCTAATCTATCAATCTCCTATCATCTATCCATCTACACATCTTCTATCATCTCTCCATCCACCTGCTTATCTAATCTATTAATCTTCTATCATTTATCATCCATCTTTCTACCTATCATCTATCCATCCATTCATCTATAATCTAAGCATCCGTTCATCTATCATTTATCCACCCACATTCATCTATCTGTCTCTGTGTCCCTCTGTCTCTGTCTGTGTGTCCCTCTGTCTCTGTGTCCCTCTGTCTCTATCTCCTTATCTCTCTGTCTCTGTCTCTCTGTCTCTGTCTCTCTCTGTCTCTGTCTCTCTCTCTCTCATTTATCCCTCGAAAGACAAGGTTAGGCCAAGTTGGGAACAGCATTAAATGCCACCAGGAGTTACTTTGATCCTAGAGGTGATATTTATTGAATATGGAAGTGGTACACTTAGTAAGTCTGGCATGGACAGACCAGAACTTGAGGAAAGTCGCCCTGCCAAGTGTGGAGGATGGACCATGTCGAGTCACAGGAGGCCAGAGTTTCAAAAGAACTTTGAGACTGTTTATTTCAACCTCATCATTTGACAGCTGAAGAACCTGAGATTCAGAGAAATTAAGTGATTTACAGATTTGCAGAGCCGGACTTGAACCCAGGCCTCTTCATACAGCACAATGTTCTTCCCTCTATGGCAGACATTCCAACTGTTTTTGTGCCGTGGAACACCTTTGGCCTTCTAGCGAAGCCTAAATAAGTAAAGCAAATGCTCAATGAAAGTAAAATAATGTCTTTTTTCCATCCAGGTTCCCATAGAATCTATCCAAGGACCTCAGCTTCAGAACCCCTGCTCTTCCCCCATGCTACATCTGGAGGAAACACCTTGAATCAGGACTTAGAGAACAGCGTTGTGTTGCACTTAGGAAAAACACTGGCTGAGTAGTCAGGGGTCTGGGTTCTAATCCTGATTCTGCTCCTTAGTATTCACATGACTTTGAGCAAGTCTCAATTGCTGTGAACCTCGGTTTCCTCATCTGTAAAATGGAAGGCTTAGACTAGATGACCTCCGAGGTTCTTTCCAGGCCTAAGTCTCATGCTTTCATGAACTTACCATCTTTAGTTTTATGTCTGTCTACCTTGAAATGACCCTGATTGCAGACCTTCCAGGTTGCCCTGGAGATGTCTTATTAGCAAGGGGCTTTGGCGCTCTAAATGGCATTCTGGTCAATGGGTCCTGAGCCTCAGTTTCTGCTTGCAGACAGACTGGAGCATCTCCCCTCCTGGCCTTGGAAAGGACTCAGAAATTTTTAGACCAAACTATTTTTAGAGGGCGTCACATCCCTCCTGGAAGAGCTGTGCCGATGGTGGAGGCCTGTGGTTTGGAAGCTAGGGCAGGCCTGGGGGAATGAAGGGCTCTCTCAGGGTAATAATGGAGGAGGGACAGTGGATAGTCAGACCCGGAGACCAGTCTGAACACAGCCTCTCCTGGCTCCCCCCAACCCCATCTTGGAGCCTTTCCTGAAAAGGTTGAAAAGGTTCCCATTGGAGGACTTGGGGACTCATCCCAAAAGAGACCTGGCCCCTCAGCTGTGTCGGTCACATGAGGCTGGGGTGGGTGGGCAGCCAGGCTGCTTGGGCTGCCAGGCCTGCCTGGGCTGGCTCCATCAGCGGGGGCAGCTTTGTGAGTGCTTTTCTTGGGTGCTTCCCCAGAAGCCTGGGAGGCCTGATGGGGCAGAGATAAGGTGGAAAAATGCCTGTGGAATGGAATTATGAGGACAAAACCATGGAAATGGAGAATGGGAATAGAAAAGTAGAAAGAACACAAAAAGAAAGAGATCCAGCAGGCACTCCTGGGGTGAGATCTGGGGACCCTCAGCAAGGTCAGCTTGGTCTCCTGAACACCTACCTGAATTCATAGGATTGTGGGATCATGGAGTTAGAGCTGACCAACCCCTTCATTTTATAGACAGAGAAACTGAGGCTGAGGAAGGTTAAGGGACTTGCCCTCAGTCAGTCAGCATTCACTTTGGGGCAGGTATGAGAGGAGCAGCTGCCTGGGAGGCGCTCCAGTGTGGTCCCTTCAATTTCTAAAATCTATGATCCTTTATTAAATTGTCATTTGTATCCTGTCTCTCATGGGTATGGGTGTCTCTCAAGGTTCTGTCCTGGGCCCCCTCAGTTTCTACATATAGACCCTTATAGAAGTTAACATGGGTTTAAGGCTCATCTCTAGACAGATGTGTCCCATATCTCTATATCTAGGCCTGGTCTCTCTCCTAAACTCCAGCCTCACATCTCCACTTGCTGTTAGAACCCTCCAAATGGATGTCTTACTGACTTCTTAAACCCAATAAGTCCAAAACAGAACTCACTCATTGTTTTCCTCTTTAAATCTGTGATTTCATCTGTGAAGGAAGTGACAGGTAAGAAAATCTCTGCCAGTACAGCTCACTTAAAGGGTTGCTTGGGTCACTTAGAGGTTAAATAGGTCCCAGAAACAGGAGGCTGTTCAGTTGTGACCCTATTTGGGGTTTTCTTGGCAAAGATACTGAAATGGTTTGCCATTTCCTTCTCCAGCTCATTTCACAGATGAGGAAACTGAGGCAAACAGGGTTAAGTGATTTGCCCAGGGTCAGACAGCTAGTAAATGTCTCAGGCTGGATTTGTACTCAGGTCTTTCTGATTCCAGGCTAGGCTCTCTATCCATTGGGCTACTTAGAAACAGGAAGACCTATGTTCAAGTTCAGCCTATGAGCCATACTGAGCCTTGCATGTAGTGGACATTTCAAAAGTGCTTTATGGATTAGGTTAGCTTAGCCAAAAGACAGAGAACAAAGATGGCAGTAGGAGGTAAATACCGACAGATTTAGCCCCTGAATGATCTTAGAAGGACCTTTAATATCATCTGGGGAACAGAAGGTCATGGGGTTCTAGCACCGAAGACATCTGAGAATCACATCTGAAGCCAAGCTAACCCGAGTTCAAATCCCCAGTTGGACACCTCTTAGCTATGTGACCCCAGGAAAGTCACCCAACCTCTCACAGAGCCTCAGCTTCTTTATCCATAAGGAATGATGATGATAACAGCTGTAGCAATTAGCTCACAGGTTGTTGGGAGGATCAGATAAATAATGGCTGTGGAATGCATCCCAAGATGCTCTCCTGGGCATATTCAGGGGGCTCCAAAATCTTAGTGAAGTTTTGGGACACCCTGTATAAGTGATAATTTTTCAAACCTTCCATTTTATAGATGAAGAAATTGAGACCCAAAGACAGAAAGGATCATAGACTTAGAGCTGGAAGAGGCCATCTAGTCTAATTCTCTCATTTTGCAGATAAAGAAACTCAAACCCAGAGGTTAAGTGATTTTTCCAAGGCCAATCAGGTAGTAAGCAAGAGAGGTAAGATTCAAACCCAGGTCCTGTGACTCCCACTGTACCAACAATCTGTCCAAGAGCCCAACATAAATTCAGTGGCAGGGCTGAGACTAGAAACCAGCCCCCACACTCTTGTCACTATCCCAGGAAGCTGAACAATAGCTGGCTCTCTCCCCTGGCTGGAGGAGCTGAGGGCCAGGCTGAGTAGCTCTTGTGGGGAAGGTGGCCAGAAGGCCTGGCCTGGCTGGGCCTGAGAGCCTCGGGGCTTCCACCCACAGAAACGTGGCCCCATCCTGAGGAATAGGTCTGTCCTCTTAGACTCTGGGAGCCCTGCTGGGAAGGCTGGGAGCGCTGAGGGGGTCCTGTTGCTAAGATCTAATTAAGCCTGGACTGGTAGGTCCTCTGTCAGGAAGAAGTGGGCCCCAGGGCTCCACATTACCCCAGAGCTGACAAGATGACACCATGAGCTAGTGGTTCTTCTCTGTGCCTGGCCCCTTCTTCTTTAAATCAATGCCATTTTTGCTCTGTCTGGGCACAGGGACCTCTCCTCTGCCCCTCCAATCCTCCTTGCACTGGGGGTGAATTCTCATGTACACAAGACCTATTTTAAGTGTGATCTCTCTAAGTGCATTCTTTTTGGTGATGGGGAGGGTATTGACCAGAAATAAATATAGCCTAGGAGAAGCAGTCCAAGCCTCGGGCACTTTGGTACAGTAGGTAGGGCACTGAGCTGGAAGTCAGGATGACCTGAGTTTAGATCCTACCTCAGGCCCTTATCAGCTGTATGGTCCTAGAAAAATCATCTAACCTCTCTGGGCCTGTCTGTAAAATGAGGTGGCATATCCCTGGCCACTATCAACTGGGAGAAGCCTCTTCTGAGAAGGGACCATTGGAGACTTGAAGGGAATTAGGGACTCCAAGGGGCAGAGGTGGGAAGGAGGGTTGTCTAGGTATGGGGGCAGCCTGGGGCACAGAAGCTTGAGGAGAGGGAAATCAGACTGAGTCCCATTAGGGGAACCAGGCAGGACCAAGGGAATGTTTCTGTCTGGCATAGACTGTCTGAAGTCTGACTTGGCCTGAACTCTACTGTCCTCCTCAGGAACTGAACTGGTGGCCTCAAGACAGCAGGATCCTCAGTTAGGACTGAGAAGTAAAGTGTCTTACTAGGGAAAAAGTCTGGATGAGAATCCAGGGCTTCCTACTCTCAAGCCAGGGCTCACTCACTCTCTGTCTCTGTCTCTGTCTCTGTCTCTGTCTCTGTCTCTGTCTCTGTCTCTCTGTCTCTGTCTCTGTCTCTGTCTCTCTCTCTCCCTCTCTCTCTCTCTCTCTCTGTCTCTGTCTGTCTCTGTCTCTCTCTCTTTCTCTGTCTATCTCTCTTTCTCTTTCTCTCTAACAGCATGTTATCTCCGGAAAGCATCTTCCACTGAAGTCACAGGTGCTTCATCTAGACTCAATACACCAACCATTGATTCTATGCTTCCTTGGCTCCCTCTCCAGTGGCTTTATTTCTGGGTCTCAGTTTCCACCATTGTCAAATGAGGCAGATTGGCTGATATGATCTCTATGGTCCCTTCCAGCTCTTGATCTATGACTCTATGACCTTTTTGAATCTTCTCTATCCAGTCAGGGTCTCAGTTCCTTGGAAATGTGTTTTTTGGTATCCCTCACAGCACAGTGCAGGGCTGGACATAAGGTAAGTGCTTCAAAATAGTTGCTAATTGAATCATTCCCACCAGGGTCTTTTCTTTCTTCTGCTGTGATGGGAAAAGACCAGAACCCACCTTGGAAGGACTTAAGGGTTCTTTCAGGCAGTAAGCATGGCTCTGGTGATAGAGGGAAGCAGACCAACTTAACTAATAAAGAACTGCCCTCAGGAAGGAAAACCTGATTTGGGGTTCTGCCTCTGATATCTTTTGGCTGTATGACCCTGAGTCAAGTCTCCTGATTTCTCAATGGCACAGGCAACTCTTGGAGACTGTAAATTACAAAGAAGGGACAGATTTGCATTGAATGAAGGCATTTTCTTCACTGGGAGTTCCCTATACCAATGAAATAAAGTTAAAAAGAAAACCAGTAATAGGTTCATTTGTAATCATGATCATTATACTTACCTCTTATTTGAATCTTCTTAAGGTTCTTTCACTTCAATCATCTCACTGATGGCACCACAATATCCTCATTTTACAGAAAAGTAAACTGAAGCTGCAAGAGAGGGCGGAAGGAGATGATTACCCACAAGGTAGAGACCACTGAGGATAGCGAGACTGGCTTAGGAAGATCAGTGAAGAATCTCGGGGATTCACAGGGGACTGGGAGCAGTTCAAGAGAGGAGGGATAATGATGATATTCATGAGATCTTTATACGAAAATTCAAAGGGTGTGTATAATAAAAATAAATGAACTAGAGATTTCAATACAAGGAGGTGAACCTGAGCCCACAGAATTGGTTTGCTATGAGTTGTGGCATTTAGGTGTGAAAAGGTTCAGTATTTAAAAGGAAAGGATAATATAAGAGAAAAGCGGTCAATATATCAGTCAATATATCAGAATAAGTCGGTATATCAGTATTAGATAGAGTCTAAGAGATGTTAACTCCAGGGCTTTCAGCTGCTCACGTGCAGATGTCCCAGATGGTGGCAGTGTGGCTGGACCATTGTCCCTATTTTTAAAAAGGATCTGGGGGTTTTAATGGCCCTTAAGCTCAATGTGAATTGACAGTGTAGCATGGCATCTAAAAAAACCCTAATGCGATATTAGTCTGTGTCACCAGAGTCTTAGTGTCTAGAACTAAAGGGTGACAGACTATTACTCATGGCACTCACTAATAAATCCGTGTTGACTAATTTATTGATGGCTATGTCCTTGTCAGACTGCATCAGATGTACTGAATTCTGCAGGCACCGTGTTTTAGGAAGGTGACCAAGACGGTGAAAGATCTCAAGACTGGGCCGTGCAAGGACTGGGTAAAGGAACCGGGGATATTAAACCTGGGGGAGAGAAGACTGGGGCAGGATTGGGGGAAGTGGTCACATGGCAGAGAGATTCACCTACTTTTCCCAGGAGGGTAGAACCAGGATCAGTGATTAGAGATTCCAGACAGGCAGATTTGGGTGCAGAGTAAGGAGAAACTTCTTGATAATCAGAGTTGCCCAGAAGTGTCGAGATAGTGAGCTCTCCATCACCAAGTTCCCAAAGCAGAGTGGGGATAATTACTTCTCAGGCATTCCTGTAGGGCTTGAATGGGTTGACCTCTGAGGTCTGTTCTAGCTCAGACAGTCTCTGAACCTAGAGGAAGAGACCTGCCCAGGGTCATTCAGGAATTGGGGGCAGAACCAGACTTAAGTCCAGTGCCTCTGATTCCTAGTCCATAGAACAAGAACATTGGTGATTCTTGGAAGTAGTTTGTTAAAGGCCAAGAGGAGTAAAAAGATACTTACAGTTTAAGGTCCCTGCTGTTTTGGGGGCTCTGGAGGAAAGTGAATTTCTGGACTCCCAAGGGTTTTTTGGCTTTCTCCTCCTTGCAGGATGTTTCTTCACTGTCTCCAAATGAAGGTGTTGGATCAGCAGTACCACATGCTTTGAGCCTAGCCTCTTTCTCTCCTTGGTAAGCCTGACCAGGCTTGCTTGATGAAGGCCATGTGGCTGAACAGACAGATGTCTGGCCCTTGAGGCGGGAGAGCTGAATTCAGGCCACAGTCTCCACTTCCAAAGAGAAAAATCATATGCACCCAATGAGCTGAATTTCTTGCAAAACTCTCCTAGGGAAGCCAAAGACAAGGCTGGAGGTGGTATCCAGGCCTACTGTGACAGGATGTGGGAGTTGTAGATGGTGATGATAGTGATGGCGTTAGTGGTGATGGTGATGGGGCCAGGAGAATGAATGAATGAGCATTTATTAAGCACTTACTATGTACAAAGCTCTGGGCTAAATGCTGGGGATATGAATAGAAAAATAAGGAAAGTCTCTGCTCTCAAGGAACTCACATTTTAATGGTGCAGACAACACACATGGAATGTTTCAACTCAGGTCAGATAGATCCTTTAGGGAGCAGAGATAAAGCACTTCATAATGCATTTTTAAAAATATCATCCCCGCTGATGAAATCACATCTGTTTCTGATGTTGAACCATTGGACAGTGCCAAGGACTGTGGTGGCAAGAACCTTCTTCTCTGGGTCTCCAGTAGATATGGCTGCAGGACCCAAAGAAGCATTTTCCAGGCTGCATTTCCTTGGTAGTTGCTTGATGGGACAATGGCATCCGGTGCTGGTAAGGAAGCATGAATGATGGTCTTGGACTGTGTGGCCTCCCTTGACACTCTTATGTTTACCTGCCCACCTGTGAATGTTGATCAGACATTGGTATGGGTAATGGTGGTGAGGAGATGAGTCCTTTCTCTGCAGTGATTTCTCCCCTTAATGATAGCTGATAATAACAGTAGCTCGCATTCATAAAATACTTGAAAATTTGCAAAGTACCTTCTTTCATTTAAGTCTCATAAGAACCCTGGGAGTTGGGTACTATGGATATTTTTTTTGGAGGGGGGAAGGCAGGGCAATTGGGGTTAAGTGATTTGCCCAAGGTCACACAGCTAGTAAGTGTGTCAAGTGTTTGAGTTCGGATTTGAACTCAGGTCCTTCCTGACTCCAGGGCCAGTGCTCTACTCACTGCACCACCTAGCTCCCCCCAGTATAGATATTAATATTCTATTTGTACAGTTGGGGATGAAGATGAAAATGATGAAGGTGATAAAGGTAATGATAGTGCTATGGAGGTGGTGGAGATGGTCATAAGGATGGGGCAGATGAGTCAAGGAAATTCACCCTTGGCAAAGGGGGATTTGGACTTAAAAAACACATCAACACACCAGTGAGGTCTTGACCATAATCTGACCAGTGGTTCAACAATATAGAAGCCAGCTCAGCAACTGCCTCACTGGGTAATCTTGGAGAAATCTTTTAAGCAGCCAGCTAACTGGTCCATTTAAACTACTGGACAAATGGAACTTAGGGGACATTCCCACTTTTTGGCTTTGGGGATGATGTTTTTGTTTAAGGAACAGACACCTGAGGGCGCCCAGGGCTGGTTGGCAGGCAGGTGGGTGGTAGAGTGGATGGCGAGATTTGTGGGGAGAGGTAAGGAGGATATTTACTTCTCCTTTCCATCTCCCTTGATGAAGCTATGGGGCATATGTCCTCCTGAGTGACCACAGGTACATGTTTCGCCCTCTCAAATCCTCGTTATGGAGCATCTTGCAAAGGAGAAAGCCCTGCGTTTGGAGTCCATAGATGTGGGGGTACAGTCTCAGCTTTCCCGCTTATTAGCTATGTGACCTTGGTCAATTACCCTCTCTCTCATTTTTTTTATTTTGTAAAATGGTGATGCTATTTCTTGTAGTGACTATACCATAGGATTGCTATAAAATGAGCCCCTGTGAACTGTACTGCACCTTAGGAACATGATCTGTTTCAAATAGG
Organism: Trichosurus vulpecula; assembly: GCF_011100635.1. Lineage (NCBI taxonomy): Eukaryota > Metazoa > Chordata > Mammalia > Diprotodontia > Phalangeridae > Trichosurus > Trichosurus vulpecula. Next base: position 148,183,270 of record NC_050581.1, read on the forward strand.
AGACTTTAATACCTTTACTCCATGGAAGGATGACTATGATAGACCAGTGAGACTGGCCTCTAATACCTTTACTCTATGGAACAGTGACTGTGATAGACCAGTGAGGCCAGCCTTCAATACCTTTACTCTATGGAAGAGTGACTTAACAGACAGTGAGCCCAGACAGTGAGACCAGCCTTCGATACCTTTTCTCTATGGAAGAGTGACTGTGATATTCTTGGGAATTAGGGGTAGGATTAGGGAAGGACCTAGGGTCAGGAGGAAGGTGGGGCCCTTCAGCTTTCAGCTGGACTTCAGATCACACTACTTCTCTTCCATCTCCCTCTCCAGTTCCCATGTCCAGTCTGCCTTGACATTCTTTCCTTCTCATCCCCTCCTTCCTCTCACCCCATTTATGCTGGCTCCAGCCTGCCCTGGGGCACCATCCCCCATGATCTCCATCCCAGGACTGCCTGTTGGCTTCCAAAGAGCTGATTTATTTTCCTTTTGGGTCCCTGGGAGAGGAGACAGCTGGGAAATGTACCCTTGGCTGGTGTGGGACCTGGAGGAGCCAAGACAGTTGTGGGTGTTTTGACCATGAAAACTCAGACCAGTTCTATTCCAAACCAGAAAGGAAGGGTCCAGGCTTCCCTGTGTTCAGCCTGGCCCAGGACATTTTCGTGGGCAGCCAGCCTTCCCTGTAACATTATTCTCTGCCTCCCATGGATTCTGTTCCAAGCCATGTGCCTGTTTGCCTGAAGGCTGCTGGGAGTGTGGACAAAACCCAGGAATATCAACATGGAATTCAATTTAAGCAGGACTTCCAGTTTCCATAAACAGAACCTTCAAGTAGTCTAATAATCCCTTCCATTTGTCTGGCCCCTCACGCTTTTCAGAGACATCATATCCTCTCCACTGCCCTGTATAGTATGCAGGTAAAGAAGAAAGCTGAGAACCAGAGAGGGTTCTCCCTCCCTCCATCCCCCCATCTTTCATCTTCAGAGGAAGAAATTAACTCACTTATCTTACAGATGAGAAAACTGAGTCTCAGAAAGATTAGTGACCACTTAAAGTCGTGTGGCTAAGTTAGTAGCTAGGCCATACCTAGAATGGAGGGCTTTTAGTTACTAGTCACTATGTCACATTCTACCATTATGGGATCTCATTGGACCTAAACCATCTGAACACCATACACTGGTGACCTCTGAAGCAGTGGGTATGGTGAGTAAATCGGTCATGTGGACTATGGCCTGGGCATTGGGCATCACCAAGTTACCATTTGTCCTTCCCTCCCCTCTCTTTTCTATCCAGAAAGGTTGTAAAATTCTGAGGGAATGGTCAAAATCAAGGTTTGGGCAGGAATTGAGAAGCCGGCAAAAGAAGTGAGTGGCAAGAGAGAAGGGGAGAAGAAATTGTAAAGTTTGGGGGGAAGGCATTGGAGTTGACTTTGGGAAATGCTAGAGGATTTGAGGAGAAGCTGAAGGAGAAGACAGGCACAAGTAGAGAAGGGAAAGTCCTCAAATAGAAGGAGAAGACAGACTCAGGAAAGAGGAATAAGGACCTGAGGAAAAGAAGAGAAGATGGGTAACACAGTGAGGAGGAACAGAAGCATGACAAGGGTTTGGGGAGAAGTAGGTAATTGGGAAGATAAAGACAAGTTGGTAAGGCAAGGGACAAAGCAGAAGATGGACGGGAGATTGAGTGTGGTTGGCAAGATGCTAAAAACATGCTAAGAGACAAGAAGAATATCCATATTGGAATTGAAGACTCCCACGAGCAGTTTGGAGAGGAGTGTCTAGATAGAATGACAAGGGACTGAAGATCTTACTTACAGGATGTATGGAGGACAGGGGCAATTGTGCAGACAGAATATTCTCATCTGACAGGTCTCATTTCTCTCTTTTCCCCATACCTCTCCCTTCTTTCTGTTTCTGTCTCTTCCTCCTCCTCTTCTTCTTCTTCTTCCTCCTCCTCTTCCTCCTTTTCCTTCTTCTTTTTCTTCTCCTTCTCCTCCTCCTCCTCCCCCTCCCCCCTTCTATTCCTCCTTTTCCTCTTTCTCTTCCTCCTCCTCCTCATCTTCCTTCTCTTTCTCCCCTTTTATAAATATGTACCACACATGTGCACACACATACATTATACACACATGTAACACATAAATACATGTGTGTGCACACAACATATGTATGCACATATCCTGTGTGCATATAAAATATGTATATACGTGTATTGTGGGCAATTAGGGGGCCCAGGGGATAGAGTGCCATGTCTGGAGTCAGGAAAACCTGAGTTCAAATCCAGCCTCAGACACTTACCAGGGTCAGCTTTGTGACCCTGGGCAAGTCACTTAACCCTGTTTGCCTGAGTTTCTTCATCTGCAAAATCAGCTGGAAAAGGAAATGGCAAAATTCCAGCATCTTTGCCAAGAAAACCCCAAATGGGGTCACGATGAATCAGACATGACTGAAATGACTGAGCAACAGCAATCACCACAACCTCTGGCTCCTGATCCAGCTCCCCTCATGTTGCCTTTGTCCCTCCTGGGCACCGGTGAGTGAACAAGCTGAAGGCAGTGATTGAACCTTTTCTTCTCTCTAGCAGAGCACGTGTTCGTTGAAGATTTGCTGAATTTAACATGAACCAGATGACGCACAAGACTGCTTGCACTCTGCCTGTTTCCACTAACCTCCTCTCCTCTGGGCATCCACAGTCTGGCATTTGCTGGCCAGGTTCTGTGCTAGGGTCTGAGGATACACATGCCAACATGACACAGGCCTTTGCCCTCACGGATCTCACTGATGCTAATAAGAAGAAACGAGACCCCTGAGGAACCGATTTCACTCTAGAATGCTTTGTATTGTTCTTTGGTTATTTCATGTGTGACATGTGCGGTTTTTGAAAGCAGCCTCTGCCTCTAGCTTGTCTGCTCCCTCTTCATGCACCCATGGCACCTAGTACTGTTCCCTTCCCCTCACCCGCACCGAGCACAGTAAGTGTTTACTGAACTGAGCCACCTTCTCAACTCTATACTCCTTACAAGGTTATAGTGTGGAGGAGGAATTGACTTATTCTGAGTGGCTTCAGGTGACAGAACCAGGAACAGTGGATGGATACTGCAAAAGGCTAATTTGGGCTTTACTTCTGGGGAAGAAAAAAACTTTTAAAAAACAATTTGAGGTGTCCCAGAATAGAACAGACTGCCTTGAGATGTGGTGGGGCCTCTCATTAGAGGCCTTTAAGCAGAGGCCAGGCAGCCATTTTTGTCCAGTATCCTTTGGGGTATGGGCTGGGCTAGATGGACCTCTGAGGTCCTGTCCAACACTAAAATTAAGTGAATGGATGGACGAAAACCCACTGATTAAACGATTCTGTATGTGAAGCATACTATAATGGGGGCTGAGGATAAAAATATAAGAGTAAGACAGGTCTTGCTCTCATAGATCTTACCAACCCTAATAGGGGAAATAATATAGGCCAGTGACGTCCATAGAACGGAGTTTTGACCTGGGGAGTCACGAGGTTTGTGAGTGAAGCCATGGGGCAAGAGATATTCATGGTTTTCACCATGGCAATGGTAGCTGGTGGCAAGATGTCTAAGTAGACCCAGAATTCCTGGTCTGGATGGCATGTGAAGCATAGTCTGGGGCTGGCTAGAGCTAGTGAGTTCTAAGAGTTTGCCGTCATTAAATCCTCAATTAGTAGAGCCCAATTCCATAGCAGAGTTCCAAAGCTGGATTCATTCCCCAAAGATGTGGGAGATTGTCTCTGAAATTTACTTTTGGGCTGTCAGTGTTTCAGAGAGGGAGAAGGAGAGGAGCTGTGGGGCAGGTAACAAGATGCCCGAGTACATTTGGATTCTTATGGCTGGGTGGGATGTCACTGAGTCTAATTAGATATAATAGTGCTTCTATGATTCTTTCTTTGTCAACGCAGACATATGCACACAATAGGGGATCATAAATGCTTGCTGGCTTGACTTGAAAGTGCAGAAACTTTCATTTCAGAGATGGAGTCATAACTAGCAACCTTGGGTATATACCCAGTAGTGGGATAAGAAAGTCAATGAGTATGGCCAGTAAAGTCGCTTTTCTTGCGTGATTCCAAATTGATATATGCAATAGTTGGACCTTTTCTTAGTTCTACCACTGGAACTTCCTTGCTTCTATCTTTACCTCAGAGCTTTTCCCACTGCTCCAGGGGCCCAGGCCATTCTCTTTCTAGCTATCCCATCTCTAACTACCATCTCCTGCCTCTTGACTTGACTGGGTCATATCTCTATCTGCTCTTGCCTGCTATGAGGTGCATCCCCCAGAGTACATCACCACTTGCTATGAGGTTGGACCGCAAGGGAGGAGCTTGAAGCCATTTACACTAAGTGCCTCCACTTCCTTCTCTTTCACTCTTTTCCTAATTATTTGCACTCTGACTTTCAGCTTCATCATTTAATTGAAATCACTCTCTTCAAAGTTACCAATCATCTCTTAATTGCCAAATCTAAAGGCCTTTTTCTCAATCCTCATCCTTCAGACCATCTCTGCAGTCTGAATCATTGTCCACTCCTTGATACTTTCTTCTCTCTGGGTTTTCATGATACTCCTCTCTCCTGGTTCTCCTCCTACCTGTCTGTCTGTCCCCTCCTTCTTGGTCTTCTTTGCTGGATCATCATCCAAATCATTCCTGCTTGCTCTAGATGTCCTTCAAAGTTCTGCTCTTGGCATTCTATTTATCCCCTATACTAACTAGCTTAGTAATTTCATCAGCTTTCACGTTAAACAATCACCTCTATGCGTATGATCTTCAGAACTATATATCCAGCCCTAGCCTCTCTCCTGAGCTACAGTCCCACGTCATCAACTGCCTTTTAGACATCTCAAACTGAATGTCCAACAACACATCCAAAATAGAACTCATTCTTTCTCTGCCCAGACTCTTCCCCTCTTTGAGTTCCCCAATGACCATCAAAGGCACTATCATCCTCTCAGCCACTCAAGCCCACAATATCAATGGCACCAGCCACACATATTCCATCTGTTGCCAAGTCCTATCATTTCTGCCTCCACAATATCTCTTGTATACATCCCCTTCTCTCTTGTCATATGGCCACCACCCTAGCACTGTCCTCATCCACTCTAGCCTGGACTCCTACAATAGTCTTCTAATTGGTCTTCCTACCTCAACACCCTCCCCACTCCAATCCACCCTCTACTCAGTGGCCAGATTGATATTGTAAAGCAGAAAACTCATGGTGGCATCCCACTACTCAATAAATTCTAGAGGCTCCCTATTACCTCCAGGACCAAATGTAAAATCCTCTAGCATTTAAAGCCTTTTATAACTTTGCTCCTGTCTACTTTTCCAAGCCCCTCCATGCATTCTATGATCCAATTTCACTGGCCTATTTAATATTCCTCACACATGAAGAACAGGCATCATGTTTGCAAATGGTCATTCATAGTTTGCAATTATCTTTTTAAAAATCATTCATATCCTTTGTCCATATATCTACTGTGAAAGGACTCTTGGTATTATATATTTCTGTATATTCCCAGCATATTTCAGTGACAATTGCCATAAATATTTTTCAGCTTGATGGATTCTCATCTTATTCTCTCTTTATTGATCTTATTTTTACAACTTCATTTTGTTAATTTATGTATTATTATTGTTTAGGATGTAAATTGTTTTATCTTTTATGACCAGAGGAAAGAGTACTAGATTTGAACTCAGATGACCTCAGTTCAAATCCTAGTTCTAACATTTATTGCCTACATAATATTGGGCAAATTCCATGCTAATCTATAAAATGAGAAGATTGAACCAGGTAATCTCAGAGATCCTTTTAAGCTCTTGATTTATGACTCTATGATATAATCTTACCCTTGGTTGGGGAAGATATATCCCTCTAGCCACAGTTGTGAACAATTCTTCCTATTTTCTTTTATCTTCTTTTAATGATATCAACTTTAAAAACATTCTGTTCCATTTTGAGCTTGTGGTATGGTAATATGGGATAAGATACTGGTCTAAGCATTGGCATGGCCTATTCTTGATAGAACCATGCAGGCTCTGTGTTATCCCTGCTTCCTTTTCTAAATGTTCCCTAGCCATCCCTTTTATTATCCAAGTCAAACTCACTAGACAATAATCTGCAGACTCCAATCTTTTCACTTTTGTGGAATGTCTGCCCTGGTTCAGTCCCATAGTATCTAGTTCTCAGGATTGCTGAGGGGATAATACTCTCTAAATCTTAAAACATGATTAATCTGAGTTACACACAGTAGGTGTTTTAAGCGAGACTGATTTACTACAGAAATAAGTGGCTTCTTTTTTTCTTGCTTTTTCCCATTGAAAATGCTTCTGATTACAGATTTAAAAGAGGAAATAAAAGGAACAAATCAAACCTAGAAGAGAATGTCAAGAGTCAAATCAGAGAAAGCCGCTGTGAACACTTTGGAGCTAACGTCCAAGCTGGGAAAGCTGATATTGTGTGGTTGCTCAGATACCTTGAAACAGGGGAACGCTTTCATGTATATTGGAAGGTTGAGTGTTTACTGTTGAGGGGGAAGTGGGAGTGAGTAGGAAGGAGGGGTAATTCTAGGCACCATTTACAAATAACTTGGCCTAGAGAATGCCAGAAACCGAACTAAGGCAGAAAATAAGTCCCTTGTTTCTGTCCTGCCGTTTGTCTTCTGTGTCTTAACTCAAAGGGAAGGGCGAAGGGACTTGACTTCCTTGGTTCCTTCAGCTGTGGCCCAGATCTGGGGACAGGAAGCCCTTGTCCTGAAGAGACCTTACAGGGGGAGTCTCTGAGTCCAGAGAGGCAGCCAGGGGTAAAGAATTGAAAGTTAGCCTTGGAGGAAGGACAATCCGGGTTCAGGTGTTGTCTCTGACACTTATTGGTTATAGGACTCAGAGAAAACTGCTGGACCCCTCAGTGCCCCAGGTCACTCTCTGAGGTTCGTTGATGTACAGCAAATTCTGATCTAATTAAGTTTCCTCATGGAGGATTCTCTCTACATTGATGAAATCCCAGGTCTGTAAAATCTCTCTGAACCTTGCTTTGGGTTTCTTCCTCCACCCATGCATAGCTCTCTGCTGACTTAGGGGCAAATTCACCTTCTTAAAATGTCATAGAAGTTAGAGGTGGAAAGTACTTTAGAGGCCATGAGTCCCGTGGGGTCAAACTCAAACAGAGAAGGATCATTGTGGGCAGCATATTGACTTAGAAAAACACAAATTAACATTACCTATGGTATTGTATTTTTATTTATTTTGCTAAACATATTCCAATGACATTTTGATCTGCTAAGGTTCCTCCTGAGGGCCCTGAGTTTGACCCTTCTGATTAGTCCAATTCTCTCCTTTTACAGAGGAGGAGATGGAGACCCAGATAAGTGAAATAACCCCCTCAAGGTCATAAAGGTAAGTGGCAGAGCCAGGATCTGACCCCTGGCCTTCTGAGTTCCAATCCAGTTCTCTTTCTACTGGATCTCAGAGGTCACCTAGGTCAATCCCCTTGTTGAGTAGCTAAGGAAACTGAAGGTCAGAAAGTCTCATAGAGGGAGAGACAGAGCCAGGCCTAGAGCCAACTTTTGGCTTGTTGCTAATTATCTCAGCTTCCTCATCGGTCAAAAGATGTTGTTTTGGTCTAGGCCCTGCGGATCCTGGAGAGGGGTGGGGAGCACACAGTGTTGGCTTATCTGTTGCTTTATCCTTGAGAAAGGCTTCTCTTTCTTTGAATTTTGGCTTTGTTGCCATGCAGAGGCTTCTTTCTCTTGTGTTTGATTGCTGGTCGTGAAGAGGGCACTTCCCTATGTGGGGCATGACTCCTGATCAGAGCCTAGTTTGAACATGTCCAGACACACCTGAGTTTATTTCCTTAAGTCAACTCTTCTATTTGTTGCAATGCTGAAGGGAGAGAAACAGCCATATTGTATGGAATCATGGATCACTTGCTAATCATGGCTTTATGGTGTAGTTCAGCTCAGTGAGCAGAATCTTGCCCATCTATAGGCCCACCCACCAATAACAAATGACAGAAGACTCTGGTATCATTATTATTTTTTGACACAGACCTGTGATTTCATTTTTGTAATGAACGCCAGTCAGGAAATCCCCTTTACCAAGGTAAATTAGCAACTGTCCTTTAATTTATGATCCAAATACATTAAAATATTTAGCAACTTTTCTGCAATTTATGGTCAAATAAATTAATTAAAATGTATTCATTGAGGTAAAAAGCAGTCATTTCGGGAAAAGATGAAAAAAAACAACAACCTACTTTTTAAAAAAAAATCAAGTCAATGCACCAGAACATTTCTTTCTTTTTTTTTTTAAAAAAAACTTTTCTCACTTGACAAAGATTGGTCTTAAAAGACGTGTTGTTCTTATAATGCAATGTTTTGCAACTTAAAAAAATGCCAATCTTCCTTCCCTAATTAATTTTTATTAAATTGTAAGCCACCAAAACAGGAAACTAGGCAACCTGGTGCCCAATATTGCCATTAATTCACCAGGACCTTGGCCAAGTCATATCCTTGTTCTAGGCTTTAGTTTTTGTGTCATAAAATTTGAGGGTTGGGCCAGACCAGGGGTTCTTTGCCTTTTTGGAGATACAGCCCCCTTTGGCAGACTGGTGAAGCCAATGGACCTCTTCTCAGAAGAACATTTGTTGCCTACATTAATAACTGAAAGAAACACTAATTTTTCAGTTAAAGGTTTGTCAAAATAAAGATGGAATTTTTTTTCCAACCGAGATCTCCCCCTCTCCCCCTTACCTAGGGATCCTAGGCTAAGATCCTTCACCTCAGATGATATCTAAGGTCAAACAAACCACATTCTGTGTTCTATTGTTCTACTAACTATTAACTAAGACTTTCTTGCTTTAACATTCTCTGCCCTGTGTTCTAATGTCTAGCATTCTTCTAGGGCTAACATTCTATATACATCCTAACATTCTATAGGCTCAGGCTCCCTCCAGCTCCTAAGTGCCCACAGTGCCCTAACATTCTGTAGTCTCCATTCCTGTGGACACTAATGAGCTAAGTTTTTTCTTGGCAGTTGAATAGTCCAGTTGGTTTGCAAAAGGGCAGGCCATGTTGAAATCATCTCGTTTCTGTGCATAGGTTGAACTGAGATACAGGGTTAAAGTGAGGCTTACCAAGCCAAGATTCTCTTTACCAGCAGCATAAAAGTGAACACTTGCAGACCCTATTTGCTTAAAGGCAAATGATAGCTCTGAGGTTGATGCAGAAAGCACTGGCCTCCACAATTATTAGCCAGTGCAAATACCATTGGTAAACAGTTTGGAGCCTGTGATTAGATGAATCAGCATTTATTCACCCCTCTCATTATCAGCATATAAACAATGTCCCCTGTGAGCTCTGGCAGATCTCAGCAGGTTGGGAGCTGACTGCTCCTGTTTCCAACAGGAAGCGGGTGGATTCCACACAAAACGATCTTTGGGCTCACAAAGGGATGACTGGGGTCCATTGTGCCAGGCCTCAATCTCCCTTGTTCTGTTCAGCTGTTTACAAAGCGCCAGGCCCCTTTCCCAGACATGATAACATTGTCCAGGCCCTCACTACCTCTCGTACGGGTGATAAAGACAACCTCTTCCAAGCTGGCTTCCTTGACTGAAGCCATACTCCTGCCCCATTCATCCCTAGACACCACTACCAGCAGCCTTGCCTCACTCACCGGTTCATTCATTGCACAGACACAGTGAGTTAGGATGTCCTCATGGGAGGGACTGTGGAGAAGACAAGGATCATTTGTATAGTGTTTTAGAATTTGCAAAGCACTCTGTGTGTGCTTCCCAGGACCCTCTGTGAGAGAGGGAGAGATGGTAGGCATCATTTCACTCAAACTGAGGCTGAGGGAAACAAAATCACACAGTTACAAAGTGTCGTCAGGATGATTCACACCCACATCTTCCTGGCTTTAAGTTCCACACACTATCCTCTACACCACACTGACTCTCTTGAGACATAGTCTTAATTTTGTGGAAGGGATAGGTCAGAAATAGCCAGGATGGCGGGTATACATGCCACTGTATTACAGCATAGAATGTGGCTAGGTGCTGCTGTCAGAGGGATGCTGTGGGGAACACAAAGGCCTCAGCCTGCTAACCTACAAAGGAGTGGGTTGGACTAGATGGTCCAGCTCTAAATCCTAAAATCCTAGGAATCCCTCCTCTCTCTCTGGACCTTATTTTCCCCATCTGTAAAGTGGGAAAGATAATACTACCACAACTGTAGGGTCAACGGATCAAAGATTTAGAGTGAGAGATACCAGAAAAAGAAACTGAGGTATTGTGGGGACTGAATGAAATAATAGACACAAATAACTGCAAATTGTAAAGTCCTTTAGAGCTGTCAATTATTACTTTTATAAACCGACTTATGTCTATTCTATGTTTGCCTACATGTGACATTAGTACTAGTGTTAAAATTTATAACACAGACTACTAAATCACCACTTACTCCATAGTCTTCCCTGGCTGAAAACCCTTGCATTGTCCCATACCTCTCATACCCTCGGCCAGCTTTCAAGGCCCTACATAAACCCACCCTCCCTTCCTGGATCTCCCTTCCCTGCCATCCAGCCCTCACACGCTTGGACCTCTGGACATCCCATCAGAAGCTGGACTCTTCTCCCTAACAGAGGGTTGGGTGGATTTAATTCTATACTCCCCTGGTCTGGACATAAAATAAAAATGTCCGGATGTGGTCCTAAGGCAAGGAGTCAGGATCCCTGGATTATAACAATGCTCAATCTGCCATTGGTTCACTGTATACCCCTGGCCAAATCATTCCAGATCACTGGGCCTCAATTTTCTACGGTGTGGGAGCAGGATAAGTAGGGTGCTTGTCATCCCTGTGATCTTGTCTGTTATTAGAGTTGTGCTGAAGAGGGTGGCAGTGAGCCTACAGGAGATGGTTTACATTGGAAGATTTTTTTTGTTGCTGTTTAGTTGTTTTTCAGTCACATCTAATTCTTCGTGACCCCTTTTTGGGGTTTTCTTGGCAAAGACTATCCCATTCCTGTGATCATGAACCTTGGTTGCCACTTTTGAACCTCACTCTCCATTCCCCACCAACTGCTCAGGTACTCACATCCACTCAACGCAATATGACCCTCCCACCCCAACCTTCCACTCTGACTATCCTCCATGCATAGAATGCTCTTCCTCTTCCGCTCCACCTCCTGGCTTCCCTGACTTACTTCTAGTCTCAGCTAAAGTCTGACTTTCTGCAGAAAACCTAGTCATTTTTAATCCTAGTGCCTTCCTGCTGAGACAACCCCAAATTATCTTGTATATATCTTGTTTGTATATGGTCATTTGCATGTTATCTCCCTCTTGTTGAGAGGTCTTGGAGAGCAGGGATTCTTTTCTGTTTTTCTTTGTATCCCTAGTGTTTAGCACAGTGCCTGAAACATAGTTGTGGACTAACAACTTTATCAAGATAAAGGGGGATGTCATAAACAAATTAGAGAAGCAAGGAAGAAATTACCTGTTAGATCTCTATATGGGGAAGAGTTGCTAACCAAACAAGAGAAAGAGAGGGTCACAGAAGGTAAAATGGATGATTCTGATTATTTAAAATCAAAAATGTTTTGCAGAAATAAAATCAATGCAGCTAAAAGTGGAAGAGAAGTGTGTAAATTGGGAAAGATCTTTGGAGCAAGTTTCTCTGGTAAAGGTCTCATTTCTAAGATAGAGTAGAAATTGATTCAAATTTATAAAAAATGTCTGTTGTTGTTTGGTCTTTGTTTTTGTAGAGGACCAATCACATCAAATCCTTGACCAATCGATACATGGTTAAAAGTTTTCAAAGGAAGAAATCCCAGCAATTAATAACTATATGAAAAATATTCTAAATAACTAGTAATTGGAAAATGCAAGTTAAAGCAACTCTGACGTTCCACTTCACGTACCTTGGACTGGCAAAGTTAACAAAAAAGATGACAAATGCTGGAGGGGCTATAGGGAAACAGGAGTATTCTCGTACTGTCCGTAGAGCTTTGCTTCAGTTCACCCATTCTGGGAAAAAACCCAAAAAAACAAAAATAATTTGGAACCATACCCCCAAAGCTATTAAACTGTGTGTATTCTTTGACCCAGTGACACAACTACTAGGAATGTATCCCAATGCTGTCAAAGAAAGAGAGGAAAGGGAAAAGTATATATATATTTATTGCAGCTCTGTTTGTGGTGTCAAAGAATCAGAAACTGGGGGGGTGCCTATCACTTGGGGAATAATGGCTAAACAAGTTATGGTATTTGGATATGATGAAATATTATTTTGATGTAAGAAATGAAGAAAGAATTTTTTTTCAGAGAAACTTGGGAAGAATTGTATGAATTGATACAGAGTAAACAGAACCAGGACAACAATCTGTACAATGACAGCAACATTGTAAAGACAATCAACTTTGAAAGACTTAGGTGCTTACATCATTATAATCATGACTGACTGTGGTTCCACTAGACTCACAATGAAGCATACGACTCAGCTCCAGAAAAGATGATAGACTCAGAATGAAGATAAATATTATTGTTAATAATGTATATTTGTTTCATCTGAAAATTGGACAAGGAAGCTACCTATTCTTGTGTCCAAATCTTCATTTTAAAAACGTCAAATCGTCAAAGGACGTGTGCAGATTCCTGGGGTGCTCCACTGGAGACATCTTTTTTCCAATTGGACAAGAATCCTTAATGACTATTCTTTGAGTCTAAGCATATAATTATATTGTTGTTCAACTTACTTTTATCCATATTTTCAGCAAGAATGAAATGAGATATTTGGCTAACTGGCTAAAACCAAAGCAAAATAAATGTATGACATTCCCCTGATCTTCCTGTTTTGGCACCCTGTCAAAAAATGAAAGGAGAAAAGTCTACTCTGACTCCTTCCTTCCTTCCTTTCTTTCTTCCTTCCTTCCTTCCTTCCTTCCTTCCTTCCTTCCTTCCTTCCTTCCTTCCTTCCTTCCTTCCTTCCTTCCTTCCTTTTCTTCCTCTTCCTTTCTACAACCCTCCTACAATACAGATCCATATAGGCCTTCCACCTGTACCTACCTACTAGTTAACCTATTCTGCAGGGGCCATCTCTGGTTATCCTGATCTATATCTGGCCACTGGACCTAGATGGCTCTTGAGGAGAAAGTGAGGCTGGTGACTTTGCACAGCCCTCCCCCACTTAAATCCAATTCATTTGCTAGGTCATGGTATCACCTTCCTGATGTCATGGTCCTCTTTGAGGCCTTCACAAATCTTGTCCTTGTCTCCCTCTGAGTTGACAGGTTTGGGCAAAAGAGGCCTACCCAAACTGCTAGGGAGCCATCCTGATTTTTTTCTGACATCCCAGGGATACCAGTGGAGCACATAGGCTGTCTGTAGGCCCCTAATCATTCTAGTCACCCATTTTCTCAATGATAACCTTTACTCCAGTTTTTCTTCAAAGGTCCTCACTTGTTAGATGTTGTAGCAGGCTCACACCCACCCCTGCCCCTCCATTGCCCAAAGCGTGATTCTTATTTCTAATTCTTTAGAGAACATAGTGTTCCATGACTCACCTCACCATACAACAACACCGATAGAATATGGGTATTAAAAGCTGGGTCTTCATTTCTAGAAAAGAGTTTGGGGTTATTAAAAGAGCTTTGAAATTTTGTGGAAGCATTCCAGCCCACTCTCTTCCTCCTGGACTCAGGAAGGTGACCCTCCTCTTAATTCCAGGTTTAACTCTTCGCTTTTCTATACTGTCTATCCAAGATACACATAGTAATCTCCCTTGGGTTGTCTATCCACCTGCATGTAAGCAGAAATTCTTCATTCCCTTGGTTTTTCCTTTGTGGATGGTTAGGCGAATGGCTCCCCTGTGCTCTATACCTTGATGGAAGCAGCACAAATGTTTTTCTGCACACGGCATCTGGATGACCTCTCTATCCATGGGGAATCCTTTATCTTAGACTCGGGGCTGGATTTCCTTCATTGTAATGATAAACCCCTTTAGTAAACATGTGTCTCCCTGCTTTGGGCCTCACTTGTTACTTATGTTCACAGCTGTAGAACAAGTTTATCTCACTTGTAATATCTCTGAAGGGATCTTGTGTGCTTTTGATATATGGATGGAAGACATATTGTTGGCCAGGAATCTTTAAGATCAAATTTTGCTCAACCAAAGTATTTTTAGAATGAACCACAGACAGTAAGCGCAGAGGGATCATTCATCATTAACATCTTTCAGTGAACTGTCTGATGTTTATCCTTGATTCCTCACTCCCTGGCTTGAAATATCCAGTAACTTGCCAAATCTTTCCATTTTGACCCATCTTTCCCCTTTCCCCTTTCTCATTCCTAACATGCCCACCACCTTTATTCATCTTCTCTTCCCTGGACTATTGCAATGACCTTCTAATTGGTCTCTTCCAACTCCAATGTATCATTCACACAGCTGACAAAGTCATCTTTCTTTATCAAAGGTTTGACAATATCCCTCCTTTAAACTGTAGTGTGCCTCTCTATCAGTGTATCAGGAGGGCAGAGTTTATAATCTCAAAGAGGATCATAAACATGTCTGAAAGGTTCGGAACCGCCGGATATAAGAAACTCTCAAAGTAGAAGGCAGAAGAATCAAAACATTTATTTAGGCTCCACAGTAACCAACCCATGAACCAGAAGCCCCATTTTGATATGTTGATCAAAATCTTCCAGGCCCAATAAGTACGCCTTGCAAGAGTAACCAGGAGGCTACAGAGAAGCATGATTGCGTAAAGCAAAATCATGCTTCCCCCTCGATGGTAATAAGATTACCCACTGGCCTGAAGTCTTTGTTCAGCTTCCTCCCGTAGATCAGCTCTGCTACTGGCAGCTCCTGCCTCAGCTGTGTCTGTGTCTGTAACTGAAGCTGCAACTGAAACTGACGATGTAACTGTCGCTGTAACTGACGTAACTGTCGTAACTGTCACTGGCTCCAACCGGAAAAGGAAAGAGAAGAATCTTCAAGCTGTCCTCTCCCCTCTTATAGGGTTTTTGACATCATCAAGCTCCGCCCAAATGACCAGGGCCGATTGGTTCCTGAGTTGGCCCCTCCCCCTAGGGTAGAGGTTAACACCTCCCCTCAGCCAGCCCCATGACTCCTCACACAGGAAGCTGTCTGCTTCCCGGCATGCTCCCCGGGCCTCCTGCCCCGGAAGAGCAAGCCACAGTGTCCAGAGGCTCAATGAGGCAAGCTGAGCCATTCAAAGAAAACAAAAGCCATTATGGCTACAATCAGCATTAGCATCTTGATGGCTCAGTGGATAGAGCGATGGGCCTGGAGTCGGGAAGACCCAAGCTCAAATATAGCCTCAGATACTTCCTAGTTGTGTGACCCTGGGCAATTCACTTTATAACTGTTAGCCTCAGTTTTCTCATCTGTCAAGTGGAGATAATCATATTACCTACCTCCCAGGCTTGTTGTGAAGATCAGAAGCTTAGCACCATGCTTGGCACATAGTAGGTGCTGTAAAGAAGATAGCTATGATGGTGATGATAAAGTACAAACTCCTTGTTTGGCTTTTCAAACCCTTCACAACCTGGCCCAAATCTACCTTCCAGCTTCATTCTATATCATCCTTCTTTCCATACTCTCGGTCTGGTCCATCTGGTCTTGCTTTTACTCACACACAACTCTTTTTCTCCTGTTAGGCTGATCATTCCCTATGCTAGAATGCACTTGCTTCTCACTCCTGTCTTATGAGATCCCTTACTTCCTTCAAGACTCAGGTCAAGCACCCATTTTCTATGTAAAACCTTTCCCAAATGCTACTGCTCTCCCCCCTTGCTATCTGGAATTTATTTTGTATTTGCTGTGTATATGTCGTTGTTCAATCATTCAGTCATGTCTGACTCCTGCATGAACCACACTGTCCACAGGGTTTTCTTGGCAAAGATATTGGAGCTATTCGCCATTTCCTTCTCTGGTGGATTGAGATAAACAGAGGTTAAGTGACTGGCCCAAGGTCACACAGCTAGTAAGTGTCTGAAGCTAGATTTGAACTCAGGTCTTTCTGACTCCAGGCCCAGCGCTCTATCCATTGTGCCATCTAGCTGCTATTATAAATATTTTGGTGTTTATGGGAACATCTTCTTACCAATGGCCTCCTTGGGATATAAACCGAATAGTGTAATCTCTGGGTCAAAGGGTTTGGATATTTTAGCCACTTGATTTATTCTGTACATGCCTAGTTGTTTACATGTTGCCTCTCCCGATAGAATGTAAGCTCCTTGAGGGCAGGGGCTGATTTATTTTTGTCTCTGTATCACTGGTCCTCATCACATAGTAGACACATGATAAAGTGTTGTTGATCGATTAATACTATGGAATATCACTTGTGAAAGCCTATCGTTCAGTCGGATGGTCAGTAAGCATTTATTAAGCACCTACTATGTGTCACACGACTATGGTAAGATCTGAGGATACAAAAAAAGACAAAAACCAGTCCCTGCCTGCAAGGGGCTCATAGTCTAATGGGGGAAGACAGCATATAAACAACAGCTATGTACAAAGAAGACTAACCTCCTGTGGAACGTGTCCATGAGAGGTTAATTGAAGGTTCTCATAAAACTATACATAGATGGCAAAGAAGACAGAGGGGTTAGTAGTTGTTGACATTCTCTCAGTCGACATTTTTGGCAATATAATGATGATACTCTCATAATGCATTCCAGAATTTTGGTAAGCATCAAAATCAAGCTCACAGGCCTGTAGCTTGAGGATTCTATTTTCTTCTTTTTTTAAAAAATAATTGATACATTTTCTTTACTCTGGTCCCATAGAGTCCAGGGTCTTCCCCTCTGCCTAGTCTCAGTCATTTTTCCAATATCACTGATGGTGACTCAGTTATCACAACCACCTGGTCTTTAGGACCCAGGAGGTGGCTCATCTAGTCAGATGACAAGTTGAAGAGTAGCTAATGGCTCTCTTACTCTCTTCCGACCTGTCTCAGGTTATGAATTTCCTTTTGATTGGTTGGTGGTTTGGTTTTAGACTAGAGCCAGACCTAGGCCCCAGGTCTAATAACTCCTAGTTCAGCAGTCTTTTCATCACACTTTGCTAACCGGAAGTCCTTACCTGCATGACTAAAGGAATAACTTTCTTTGCTTGTAATTAAAAATAGGATTGGCCAGGAGATGTTTTATTATCTGGCTAGTGTATGGCTGAATAAGAAACTTTTAGCAAAATTTGTGTAGTTTGTCTAGCTAATGTATCTCTGCAAAGATTATATTCATTATCCTTTTTATGCCTCCTCTCCTTTTTGTCTCTCCTTTCAAACTCCTCCAGGTTTTTTCTTTTTATCTCTCCCTTTCTCTTTTCCCCACTTTTCTTTCTCACTCTGCCTCATCATTTGAAGCCCCAAGAATGAGTCATCACGAATGTATTCTTTCCATATGTCTTTTTCAATCAATCATTTGGGCATCTGTGAGCAGACAAATGAGGGGCAGTGAGGTGGCCCAGTGGATAGAGTGCTGGACCTGGGGTCAGGAAAACCTGAGTTCAAATTTGGCCTCTGACGCTTATGAGCTGGGCAACCCTGGGCAAGTCACTGAACTTGTATTTGCCTCAGTTTCCTCATCTGTAAAATGAGCTGGAGAAGGAAACGGAAAACCACTGCAGTATCTTTGCCAAGAAAACCCCAAATGGGGTCACGAAGAGTCAGACATGACTGAAAGAACTGAACAACAACAAGGAAACAAGTGATGAGACACCTGGGGAGGGGAGACTAGTTAGGAGATTATTGTAGTCAGTTGATGAGAGCCTAAACGAGGGTGGTGATTGTGTGAATGAAG